>NW_020954713.1:1122887-1443982 GCF_900497805.2 Vombatus ursinus | reverse complement strand
TGGGGTCCTGAGGTGGGGGAGGTGGGGAGACAAGGGAGTACTGGTACTGGGTGGGATGGGAGGGGGGCAAAGGGGACAATGCCAGCCCACCCTTCCTTCCTGCCTGCCCAACCCTACAGCCCCTATAGGCTGGCTGTCCAGGGCAAGAGGGAGGGAGACTGAGTGGTTGTTATAATCAGGAAGTCTTGGACAATTGATCTGTGGAGCAGGAATGTAGTAGCTGTTGCCAATAGCCTTCACAAGGGTACCAGCTTCTCTTCTCAGCCTCACCCCCGCCCCAACCCAGGGGCCACACTGTAGCCACTAGACAGGGTGTCCCACAAGTCTTAAAACTACATTAAGACTTTGGAACGTCGTGTCTAAAAGCAGAACTGTTCCATGCTTCTAGGCCAGTGTTTCTGTCCTGGCTCTCACACTGAAGAGTCAATTGTGTGTTCAAGAAACAAAGACCAAGAGACTTCCTTGAGTCTTCCTTGTGTCGAACAGCAGAAGCTCTAGGGAGCTTGGCTTCTGTGTTCCTATATTTGTGCTGTGTGTGTCCCAGCAGGTCAGTCTCATGCATCAGACTGCTGCCTGAAATCTTAGGTACAGATTATATCAGAGGGCTAGACAGTGATACCCCTGTGTTTCAAGGTGATGGATAGCTGTTTTCAAGACTTTCAAGTCCTTCCCTATCATTTATCATGATTGTGTCAGAGGTCATGAGATCTTGGTTCTCTGAGGTTGTAGGACCTTGACACACACGGGCAGAAATGTGGGATGAGAAGCTCTGGGAGCCCTGAGGAAATGAGCAGGGACTCCTTTGTGCTAACCAGTCATAAAGCCCTGGAGAACAGCATGCTTCTAAGGACACCATCAGCTTTTTGCCTCCAGCTACCTCAGTAGTTGAAATACCTCAAAAGTGTTGATATAGCCCTGTGCCCTGAACAGTGTGTGTGTGTGTGTGTTTGTGTGTGTGTGTGTGTGTGTGTGTTTATGTGTGTTGGGGCAGGGGTAATGAGTATTAAGGGAAGATCTTACAGGATGGTGGATAGAAAGGAAAGGAAAGAAAGGAACCAGTAAGAGATAGGGGGAGGTTCTGAAGGGGGAAGCTTGGTGGAAGCTGTGAGAAGAGAGAAAAAGAGGGGACAGGAGAATCTCAGAACTCTTGAATTAGCCTAGCGAAGCTAATCAAGCAAAAAGTCTCTAGTCTTAGCCCAAATCCAGTACTTTGGAAGCCCCCAAACCTCAGGATCCCCACCTCCCACCCATTAAGCTGGAGAGAAAGAAGAGCCATAGACATCAGTGAATGTCTTCCTGATGCCATTCGAGGTGGAGTGATGTGGCCAACAGGAGCTAGAGCCTACCTCCATTGTCTCCCTCCCCAGGAGGATGGTGGGACCTGCAGACTAAGCTCTGAAAGAGCTCACACAGTCTGTCTCTCTGTCTCTCTCTCTCTGTCTCTGTCTCTGTCTTGGCTATAAACTAGAGGATTTAAAGTATGAAGAGGGGAGGGTGAGGAGATTTGCTTGACTGGGGCAGTGACTGTTAGGGGAGGAGCCTGTAGGATGGTGGATAGAACCCAGGAGTCAGGAGACCTGGGTTCTAGTCCTGTTCTTGCCAATATGTAACCATGGACTTTGGTTTTCCCGTGTGTGGAATGAAGGGGGTTGAACTCTAAGAACCTGTCTGAGTCTGATGTGTAATTATCCTATAAATGGGAGGCCACAACAACCCAGAGCTGTCCTTGAAGAATGAGCTGAAGAGCCTGGGTTTTAGCTCCAGGGTATCAGGGAGATGTTTTTAAGTTTTGGCAGGGGTTAGATGATATGGAAACACAATTTTCATTGACAGGGAAAGTTGGACAAGATTGTGAGGAGAATAAAGGGAGGGAGACTAGCAAAAAAAAAAAAACAACTTTTGTTCTAACTTGAGTGTGAAGTGCTGAGGTTTACATGAGTATTACATTCATCCATGCCATCTATTCACCTGTCCATTCATAGGTCCATCCATTCATTGTCCACCCCTCTCTGTTCATCTCTTTATTCCATCCCTGAATCCATCCATCTATCTCTCCATCCATGAGGCTTTTCCCTTCATCCATCATTCTGTCCCATACATCCATCAATCTATTCTATCCATCCATCTATTCCATCTATCTACCAATCAATATATCCATGCCTCCTAAGGCCATGCAAACTAACCTGTAACCAGATGGCCAAGTTTCCATCCATCCATTAAATATAAGATGTTACTTTCTGTTGCCCAGTCATGTACTAAGCCATGCCATGGGAAAGAGAAATTTTAGAGCTTCCTGGTCAGGTTGAGGGAGGCTAGATTCACCGCATGATAGATAGCTCCACTGGTACACTGCCAGATGGCTGGACTTCCAAGGAAGAGAGACTTCTTATTCTGGCTAGAATGGCTCAGCTCTGCCAAAATCCTCTCCCAACTCTTTGGAGCTGAGCTGCAGAGAGTCCTAAACCTCTCTTAACTGTGCAATGACATTTCCTGGATTTTTTTTTCCTGGTTCCTGGCCTTCAGAAAATCCTCTTCTATCTCCTTGGCCTCTCTCCAGGACTCCTCACTCTTGGTCTAGTGTGCCTCTGTCCTGATCGCTCACTTATTCTAGTCTGTTCGCCCTGGAGAGGCTGTGAGGCCAGACTCTGAGGCCAGGCTGAGGCTGAGAGGCAGAGGAAAAACTATAGAGTCCATCTGAAGCTGAGACAACCCGAGGGAAAATTTCTGGATTAGCCTGAGACTGTAGGGGAACTCATGGTGTTAGTATGTGCATATGGAGGTGGGGTGGGGGGAGAATGGATTCATTTATATTCCTCTAAGAGACCTTAATGGTACCTGGCAATGAAGTGTGGTAGAAAGCACACAGGATATGGAGTCAGAGAATGTGGATTTAAATTCTAGCTTTGCTACTTACTAACTGGGTGGGTCCTCCTACAAGGTCCTTCTCTTACCTGACTCATTTCTTCATCTCTACCATGAGAAGTTTGGACTAGATAATCTCTGAGAGCCCTTCCTGCCCCAGATCTTATGATTCAGCCTGTTGTTACCTGAGCTATTGTTGCTTCTAAAAATATTTGAAACCTATAATGAGAGATCTGTATGAATGACAAACCCCACCCCACTCCACCTCACCCCCACCACAAGTTATAGGGCAAGTATGCTGGGGGTAGCAGAGGGAAGAGTGAGGACAGGAGTACACTGGACTTCCTACTACTGCCTTCTTTCTCCAGAACACCACTCTAATTTGGCCAGCTCTAGGTCCTACCCTCCTCCTTTCTTTCTCTAATAGACCTCAGGTCTGTTGTTTTCTGGCTTCCACTACCTGTTCCCACTGCTGAGTTTCTTTTTCCCAGCTCTAGCTTTCCCAGTATCTCTCTTACTCTCCCCAACAGAGGACAGATGGGAGTTTAAAAAAAAAAAAAAAGCCCCAAGGATTTTCTCAAATCACCAGATTCCAAAATCTGCCAACCAAATTTCTCTGTAATCCTTGCAACATCTGAGGGACTCAGCTTGACCTCCCGCAGAACATGTTTTCACTTTTATCTTCTGGAATGCTGATATTCCCCCATAGGCCAAGAGGCAGTATGATGTAGGGAAGAAAATAAAAAGGGAAAGAAAAAAACAACCCAACACTGGATTTGGACTCAGAACACCAGGTTCAAATCCCAGCGCCCCCTCCCTAGGCTTCATTAAAACGTGGGAGTTGGACTCAATGACCCCTAAGTTCCCTGCCAGCCCTAACTCCTAGGAGATCATTTCTCCCAAAGGAAACATCAGTCTGCTCTTCCCTTTTCTTCTTGCTTAACATCAGAGTTGTTGTGGGCTGTTCCCGGACAGAGTGCCCCCTCACAGCCTGGCATAGGTTAAAAGCATTCAAAAGTCCCTTCCAGGAACTCTCTGTTCACTCCCCTGCCAGAACCTGGCCCCCTGCTCTTGCCCCAAGCCTTGGAATCCTTCCCTGTTACTTAGACTGCCCCGATTCCACCCCCTGGGCCAGCTGGAGCTAGATGTCTCTGCCAGCCCTCCGGGGCCCCTGGGTCCTTTCCTCTCTGGGCCTCACGCCCTCTGGCTCCAGGTCAGAATGGCTGCCCTGGAACCCAACTGACCCACTGCACCAAGCTGTGTCCCTGCCTGGATTCTATCTGCAGGAGGGCTTTGTGGGAGGGATGGGCTTTCTCCCAGATGACCCCAGTCCCAGTTAAAGTCTGCTTAGCTTCAGTAAATCTCTCCATTTCCCACCCCACCTCTTCATTCTGGTGTATGTTTCCCATTACACTAAACATTTTCCCAA
Source organism: Vombatus ursinus (assembly GCF_900497805.2). Taxonomy (NCBI): domain Eukaryota; kingdom Metazoa; phylum Chordata; class Mammalia; order Diprotodontia; family Vombatidae; genus Vombatus; species Vombatus ursinus. Next base: position 1,439,691 of record NW_020954713.1, on the reverse strand, counting down.
GTGTTCACTGAAAACATCACACCCTGCCCTGCCCTGTCTTGTCCTGTCCTGCCCAGGGTCACTGGACCAGCCAAAAGGTTCCCAGCCTCGCCCTCCCCCCGACACAACCACTCCATGGAAACTACAACTCCTAGGATGAGGTGGGGACACCAGCCACATCCTTTCTTTAGTTCTGTCAAAGCTGGAAGGAAGGATGATTTTGAATCAATGTCAGCAAAGACTTCCTAATAATTAGAAGCCGTGTCAAAGTGGGGTGGGCTGGCTTGGGAGGTGAAAGGTTCCCCTTTGTTAGTTAGGTCTTCAAGCAGAGGCTGGGTGACCATTTGTTAGGGTGGTGGAAGATAGACTCTGAGTTTAGGAGCAGGTTGAACTAGATGCCTTCTGAAGCTACTTCTGTCTGTCTGTGTCTCTGTCTCTGTGTCCCCATTTCTCAGTCTCTCTCTCTGTGTCTGTCTGTGTGTGTCTCTGTCTCTCCTCTCTGTCTCTCTATATCTCTCTCTCCCTCTCCCTCCCTCTCTGACTCTCTCTGTCTCTGTCTCTCCTCTATCTCTGTCTCTCTCTCTGTCTGTCTCTCTGTCTCTCTCTCTGTCTCTCTCTCTCTCCCTCTCTCCCTTCAAAAGCTAAGAGAACCTCAGAAGGCGCATTCTGCCTGATCTCCTTCTAGCCCATGATGGTGATGGGAACTTGGGAAGGATGCTAGGGTTGGCAGTGGGGCTGCGTTGGGGGAGGAGGATGGAAAAACTCGGAGGGGGATAGAAGAGGGTGGCAGGATGTCAGAGAAATAGATCCAGGACCCAGTGGTTTCCCAACTATGCTCAGGACAAAACCCGTGGACCATATGGCAGGAAAAGACAGGAAAAGACTAGAAAAGTCATTTGTTTAGGATAGAAGAGTAAACCCTAATGAACTCTAAGAAAGGGAATGATGGAAAAGGACAGGGAAGGGTGAAGGGACTCCCCCACACCCACACACACACACACACGCAATTCCACAGGGAATGGATGGATGGATGGATAGGAGCAAAGCAAGGAGTAAGACAGCTTTGAGTCCAAGGTGAGGGAAGGAGCCTAGAAACACAAGATGAGTAGGCCATGGACAGCCTGTGGGGAGATTCCTAATGGAGTAAGAACTTTGGATTCGGGTTTGGGTTTGAATCCTAGCTCTGCCACTTCTCAGCTGTGGAACCTTGAGCAAGTCATTTCCTTTTCCTCTGCCTCAGTTTCCTTATTTGTAAGATGAAGGGGTTGGACTAGGACCTCTAAAGGTCCCTTCCAGTCATGATATTTAGTGCGGAATAAGCTGAGTGAGGAGTTGTGATCAAGTAAAGGATTAGAGATTCAGGGAAGGGTAGGAGCCATGTTTAGCAGGATGGCCCAGGGAAGGCTTCAGCTAAAGTTGGCCTTGAAGGATGGACTAGAGAGAGGAGGGGAGGCTAAAATCGATGACCTTGGAGATCTGTGTTCCCTTCTGTCTCCTTTTCCTTCTCCCTGAAGTTGGACCCCAGGAGTTAATTTAGGGAGTTTGCCAGGTACTCCAGGACTAGGTGGCCCTTACCTTGGGTACTACAGGGACTTATCTGGACCTCTCTCCTCCCCCAGGAGGTCTGTAGTGAACTCTGGTGCCTGAGCAAAAGCAACCGGTGCATCACCAACAGCATCCCAGCCGCTGAGGGCACACTGTGCCAGAGCAGCACCATCGACAAGGGGGTGAGTATTTCAGTGTCCCTCTTCCCACCTGGCCCAGGTAGTAGCTTCAGCCTCTGCTACCCTCATAGTACAATAGAGTGCTGGACCTGGAGATCTGGGTTCAAATTTCCCCTGCGACACTTGTGTGACCATGGGCAAATTATTCAACCTCGCAGCCTCAGTTTCCCCATCTGTAAAATGGGGCTATAGGGCCTGCCTCAGAGGATTGTGGTAAGGGTCAAATGATAGAATTTGTCTAGAACATTTGACAGTCTTTAAATTGACATAAAAAATGTTAGGTTTGTCATCATTGTCTTCATCTGAAGAGCACCTGATGGCTTGGGAAAGCTGAAGGTGCTGCCTGGGGCTTCGGTCCTGGTGGGAGCTGTAACCATCAGGACGGTGCCCCTACAGTGGTGCTACAAGCGGGTGTGCGTCCCCTTTGGGTCACGGCCTGAGGGCGTGGATGGGGCCTGGGGCCCCTGGACCTCATGGGGTGAGTGCAGTCGGACCTGCGGGGGTGGCGTCTCCTCTTCCAGCCGGCAGTGTGACAGCCCCAGGTCAGTCACCCTGTATCTGTCTGTCCTTCTGTCTCTCTCAAACACATGCCCACAAAACACCATTCCTGAATCACTCATCTCTTCTGTGTCCCCTCAGCTCAGGCCTCCTCCAGGGGTGGGAGGGAGGCTGCTGAGGGATGGGGAGACACATACCCATGATAGGTCCCATATGCTCAGGGCGTCCCTCCTTCCCAAGCTCACCTTGGAGGCCCCAGCCAGAAGCAAAGCTTAGGGATCAGAATCTACACTCTGTCCTCTCCCCCCAAAAAAACCCTCCTCTAATTTCTTCTATGTCTCTATCTCCCCAAGGCCAACAATTGGAGGCAAATATTGCCTAGGGGAACGTCGTCGCTATCGGTCCTGCAACACAGATGTAAGTAATACCCCTTCTTTCAGCCCCCAGTCCTCCTTTCCTCAATCCTCAGAGCCTAAAGTAGGCAAATGTTGCACCTGGTGGCCTCTCACTCTTCTGCAATTAGGAGTGGATAAGACCTGTGGTGGCCACATGAGAAGAGATGGGAGCCAAACATAAGAAAGGTCGTGGATGAAAAATCAAAAGGACTTAGCACCTGATGGGATGTGAGAAGTGAGGAAGAGATACGAGTCAGCTAACAAGGTTTCAAGCTTGAGTGGCTTGAGGGATGGTGATCCTAGCAGTATAAATAGGGAAACTTGGAGGTCCCACGGTGTACATACCAATGGCTTTCCGCCAACCTAGAAGGAGATCTCCAGCTTGGTAACCCATATACTTGGACACCACTGTTGACTTCGATGAATGGATAGGATCATAGATCTGAAGCTAAAAGGGACCTCAAAAGTCATCTAGCCCAGCCCCCTCACTTTTTGGGGTGGTTCTTGCTCTTTTTAAAAATTTATTATTTTATTTTTCCCCAGTTACATGTAAAAACAATTTTTAACATTCGTTTTGAAAACTTTGATTTCCAAATTCTCTCTCTTCCTCCCTCCCGCCCCCCCCCATCAAGAAAGCACTCAGTTCGATATAGCCAACCCCTTCATTTTGCAGATGAGGAAACCAGACAGGGAAGGGAAGTGACCAAGGACATGAAGATAGAAGCGAGATTTGAACCCACATCCTTTGACTCGAACCTTGCTCTTACCACTGTACCAAGATCCCCCTTCTGCATGTTTGTTAGCTAGTGTGCTGTATAACAGACTCAAAATCCCCCAAAACACATCTTTACAAGCTAGAACACCAAGCAGACTCTAGCAAAATTAATTTTACTAGGGACAAATATAAAGTTCTACTCGTGGGTTTAAAAAATCAATTTCACAAATACAAAGCAAGAGAAGCCTGGTTAGAGGGTAGTTTGGAAAAGATCTGGGGGTTTTGATGACTTGAATACTCAAGACGGATCAATAATGCGATGATGTCAGCCCAAAAGATTAACTTGGACTGCACCAAGAAAGGCATAATTCAGAACTTACGTGTGGCCATGTTGCATCTCCCGGTAGAATGTAGGCTTCTTCAAGGCAGGAACTTGTCTTGCTTTTGAATTTGTAGCCCCATTGCCTACCATGATGCCTGGCATACAGTAGGAGCCTATTAAATACTTGGGGATTGACTAACTGAACCAGGGAGATGATGGTACTTGGTCCAGGTATGACCACAGCTGGAAGGCTGTGCTCAGTTTGGGAATGATGTCGATCAGCTGGAGAGCGTGCAGAAGAGAATGACCAGCAATGGTAGAGATGACGTTCAGAACGTTTCACGATGCAGCGCTCACTTGGTGCAGTGAGCGCAAGCCAGCATTAGTCTTTTGGACTGCCGTCATCATTAGGAAAAGCTCAGGGGAATATGATAGCAGAGTTCAAGTATCTGAAAGGCAGTTACATCAAATGCCTAGATGTATTCCATTTGGCCCCCAAGGGAAAAAGCAGGGAGAATGGGTAGAAATTGCAGAGACCAGGGGCAGCTAGGTAGTGCAGTGGATAGAGTACCAGCCCTGGATTCAGGAGGACCTGAGTTCAAATCTAGCCTCAGACACATAACACTTACTAGCTGTGTGATCCTGGGCAAGTCACTTAACCCCATTGCCTATCCTAAAAAAAAAATTCCTAAAACCAAGGTAGGACTTATATAAAGAAAAACTTCCTGCCAATTAAAGACAGAATGGGCTGCCTCTGAAAAGTGTGGGGGCAGTGGGAGAGGGGAGGTTCCTCTCATTGGAGGTCTTGAAGCAGCAACTGGATGGTATTTTCCTGCCTATATTATAGAGAGGTTTCTTGTTTAGGTGTGGGTCAGACTAGATGGCCCCCTCTCAGATGCTGTGTGAGGAGGGGCAGGAGAGAGAAGAAATAAATACAAGAATAAAGTCCATTTTCCTGCCTTACAACTTTATAGGTAGAAAGTTCTTCAAAACACCTCACTTAAGGCCCTGTCACTACAGTTGGATCTTGCAGACCCATAAACAGTCTCCTTTCCCTATGTCTGAAGGCCCTTCTTCTGCATTCTTTGGTCCTTTTGTGTACCCACTGTCCTCAAAACCGAACACACAGGCATATTGACTTTAGGATATGGACCGGATCCATCTAAGCCAATGGGGACCTCAGGAATCAGGAACGTGTCCTCTATCTTCCCTCATCCCTCACCACTATCCCACCTCCAACAATTATCTCTGTGCCCTTGCACAAGGCACATTACTTTCCTGGGCCTCAGTTTCCCCATCTATAAAATGAGTGGTTAGACTAGATGGCCACTTAGATCCCTTCTGGCTCTAAACATATGATTTTCTGAGCATCCTCTGGATCCCAGAAGACAGAAGCTTGGCACCAGTGGGCAGTGAGGGTGAAATGGGAAGAATTGCAGAGGCTGATTTTGGCATTGTGTAAGTTAACTATTAAAGTCATTCAAAAGTGGAATAGGCCATCTCAGAAAAGTAATGAGTTTCCTATTTTCAGAGCAGAGGCTGGACAATGTTTGCCAGGGGTGTTGTAGGGGGATCCTTGTTCAGGTAAGGGGTGCACCCTACATTCTCTGGGGCCCCTTTCCACTCAGTGATGCTCTGTTTGCCATCCCACCAGGACTGTCCCCCAGGCTCTCAGGACTTCAGGGAGGTGCAGTGCTCAGAATTTGACAGTGTCCCTTTCCGGGGGAAATATTATACATGGAAGACATACCGGGGAGGTGAGTGGACCTCCTGAGAAAATGGAGGGAGGCAAGGACCCATGGCTAAGGAATGGGAGAAATAAGGAATCTCAAGGGAAAATAGAAAATCAAAAACCTGCACCCAAGTCAGGGGCTTTGTTCTCTCTGAGACATTCACCAGCTTATCAGCTATAGCTAAGAGGAAGAGGAGGCTGTCCACACCTGGGTGGAGGGACCAGAGGGGATCGAAGTGCTCTGGGAGCCCAGAGGATATGACAGTGACTCAGCTCCCAGAAAAAAAAAACTGGGCCAATTAGGTGGAAATTAAGGATGGGGAGAAGTGAAATTAAGAATTGGGGGAGAAGAGTGGATATTTATTGTCAGCTCATCACGGCTTACGTGCCAATGCTGTCTCCTTCCTCCAGACCAGAAGTTCTTGACCTAGAATCCCCACAGAGATTTTAGAAAGGTGCATCAACATGGGCGGGAGGTGGGGAGAGGACTGCATTTTTATTTTCACTAACCTCTCACTGAAATTTAGCATTTCCTTTAAATATGAATGTCTTATAAAGGGGCCGTAGGCTTTAACAGTCTGACAAAGGAGTCCATAATATAAAAAAAAGTTAAGAACCCTTCTTCTAAACCTTCTTTTAATTTCAACAAATTCCCAACTCCTGTTTCTTTTAAGGATCAGATCAAGAGGGAATCCCTCGTCCTCACTTCCTTCACCTTCTGCACTGAATGTAGTTTCCAACCACATTGTATTTACCTAGGATACTGCAAAGGGTGGCCCTGCAGGGAACGGGGCGGGGGGGGGGGGGGGGGGGAACTGGACCAGTCATGATGACCTTCCAAGGTCCCTTTCTAGATCTGCAAGTCTCTCCACTGCACCACACCACCTCTCAAAGAAATCCAGTGCCCACTTTCGCATCATTTTGTAAATCCTGTGTCTAGGCATGAACACTGAAGAACGTCCCCTGCCCGCCTCCTTTCAGCCAGCCCTGCTCCTTCCCTAGAAACCCTTGCTCCAAGGTCCTGGCAGGCTAAACAGAAACTACTCTCTAGCACCCCTACCCCTTACTCAGTGAGAGGGCAGACTAGGCACAGAACTGGCACTGACTATCAGCTCAGTCTGTAAGCAGAAGGGAGGCTTTAGAGCCTGAGACTAGGGAGGCAGGAGCCACCTTGATTCTCTGCCCTGCTCAGACCCCATCCGGAGTATGACGCTCAGGTCTCAGCAGCACAGTTTAAGGGACTGATAATCTAGAGAGTGTCCCTTATTAGAATATAAACTCCTTGAGTTCAGGAACTATTTTTTTCCTTGTATTTATATTATCTTAGCACAGTGCCTGGCACACAACAGGTGCTTAGTAAATGCTTGCTTGCCCATTCACTCTCTCCCCTCTGACGTCGCCAGTTCTCTAAGTAAGATCAGAATGATGGAAGGTTTTGAGACTATGGTATATGAGGATTGGAACTAGCCGTGTTTAGTCTGAAGAAGAGAAAGTTTAGGGTGGCCTTCTAGCAGCTGACGGTCTGTTACCGCAGGAGGGACTGAATGTGTTCTCCTTGGCCCAGAGGGCAGAACTGGAATCAATGGGGACAAAGGTAGAAAGTGGAAAATGTAGGCTTACTGTCCAGAAAAATTTTGCAATCATTGGAGGTGACTCAAAGTGAATGGGCCGCGTCAGGAAAAAGTGTGTTTGCCCTCACATAAGGTCTTCAGGCAATGATTGGATGGACCTTTGGTTGGGTGTGGTAAGGCCAGATTCTCGTTCAGACTTGAGTCGGTCTGGCCGGCCTCTGCTGTCTCCTCCATCTCTGAGATTCGTGACAGCTGCTATGCCTCCTAGGGGGTGTGAAGTCCTGCTCCCTTACCTGCCTGGCGGAAGGCTTCAATTTCTACACCGAGCGGGCAGCAGCTGTGGTGGATGGGACGCCATGCCGGTTGGACACCGTGGACATCTGTGTCAACGGAGAGTGCAAGGTGGAGAAAGTCAGTTGGAGGGGGCGGGATAGGGGAGAGCAGGGATGGGGCATCAGTCGGTGATAAGGGACAGTGCAGGTCAACATTTACTGTCACCTACTAGATACACAGCTCTGTGTTAGGCACTGGGGGAGATACCAGGATGAGACATAGTTCCTGTCCTCATGGGGCTTACCCTCTAGAAGGGGATTAAAGCCTGGCTAACCCTAATACACTGTAGAGCAAAGACCCTGTGTTCTCTGTGTGTTGTGTGAGGTGTGAGGGGAAAGGCTGTTACTGGAATGGGTGGGGAAGGACTCAGCTGGGAGCAGGACATTATAGACATGGACACTAGGCTATGTAAAGACACAAGGGAGAGAATCCAAAGCTGTTGGGGGGATGGTCATCCAATTTGGCTGGAGCATAGGCTCCATGGAGGAGAGTAATGTGAGATCATGCTGGAAAGGGAAGGATGGGCCACATCACGGAGGGCCTTGAATGCCAGGCAAAGGAGTTACAAGTTTATTTAGTGGGCAGTAGGGAGCCATTGATGTTTTAGAGCAGAGGAGAGGCATGACCAGATATATGCATGAGACCAGACTTATGCGTTGAATGAGTTAAAGAGTGATGGGCCTATGAGGAGGCCACTGCAGGTGTCTGTGACCACAGGTGGTCACAATAACAATAGAGGAAGAGATGTACAAGAGAGGTGGGGGTAACCCAAGGTCCATTCCCTGAAGATTTCCACCCCCCCTCCAGCACGTAGGCTGCGACCGAGTCCTGGGTTCAGACCTTCGGGAGGATAAATGTCGGGTGTGTGGGGGTGATGGCAGCTCCTGCGAGACCCTCGAGGGTGTATTTTCTGGGGCCATCCCCAAGGGCGGTAAGAGCCTGGCAGTTCTGCACCAACCCTGTGCCTGGTGGGTTAGGGGGGTCAGTGCCCGGTGGCCTCTCACACTCAGACAGCAGCCCAATCTATCCTGGGGAGACAGGGGGCAGAATATCCCTCCTGTCTTGGGTGGCCTCAGATCTTAGGAAGGGAATGGGGAGGGTCTGCTGGGTAGAGGGGAGGGGAGGGGGAAGGAACAGGATGGAGAAGATCACAGACAAGATGGAGAGCACAGGGGAAATGGAAAGATAGATGAGGATAGCATTGTGGGGAAAGGACAAATTAATTTGGTGGTGGAAAGAAGAGAGGGGATGACCAGGTTGGGGAAGAGGAGGCCATGGGGATGAATCCCTTTATGAGGTGGACATTTGGGGCCTATTTTCCAGAGTATGAAGAGGTCATTTGGATTCCCAAGGGCTCTGTCCACATTTCCATTCAGGATTCGAATCCATCCCTCAGCCACCTTGGTGAGAGAGAATGGGGTACCTTGGGTATTCAGGGACTGGAGGGCATGATCCATGGGAGGAGGTAGAGGAAAACGACTTGGGGACAAAGGTTTGTTGGGGGAGGGGGAGGTGTACCTGATTCATCCCCACCCCCACCCCTGCTCCTATTGTACTGACCCTCCTGCCTTGTACTAGCCCTAAAAGGAGAAGATGATGCCTTTCTCCTGGATGGGCTGCCCAAGACCCCACAGCCCCACCGCTTGCCCCTGGCTGGGACCGTCTTTCAGCTACACCATGGGCCAGACCAACCCCAGATTCTGGAGGCCTTGGGCCCAACCAACATCACGATCATTGTCATGGTAACCATAAAGCTAAGAGAGGGAGGGGGGATAAGATGAGAGATGGGGGGCAGAGGTTTGGCCAGGCAGCTCCTTCCTTTTGGGGAGCTCAGTCCCCAAGACCAGACTTGATCTAGCACAAGCTGGGAGAGTTCCTGGTAAGGCATCCTGGGCCTAGGGTAGGGGGTTTTGGTGGGAAACTCTTGACTTTCTTCCTTTGAGATGTCCTGGCCCCCTCAGTGCGCCCAGAATGTGAGGGTCTCTCACCTTCATCTTCACCCCATTCCCACCAGGTCCTGACCCGATCTGAGCTCCAGGGAATCCGATACCGCTTCAATGCACCGATTTCTCATGAGGCCATGCCCCCATATGCCTGGCACTATACACCCTGGACCAAGTGCTCTGCCCTGTGTGCAGGCGGTGAGGCTGTCCAGTGCTGGGTGGGCCAAGGAAGATGCTAGGAAGGGACTAGAGGCCCCCCCAGGGGTTTAAGGAAGGGAGGATTCTGGAGAAGCAATGGAAGCCCCGAGTGGAGCTAGACCCTGAGGGGGAGGGGAGGAGGAGACAAGGAGGGAGGAAGATAGAGGTCCCAGGAGGGGAAGGCACTAGAGCCTGCCTGTGTGGGTAGCTCTCAAGCCAAGCTGGAAAAGGAAACTCAGGAATCCAGGCTCCTAGCTCTGGTCCTTGTGAAAACTCTTTTCAGGGTCCTTTGGTGCAAGGGTGGGGTGAGGATTGGGATGGGCAGGATAGGACCTGGGAGCTGAGCTGGCCCCTCCCCATCCCCAGGTAGCCAGGTACAGGCTGCAGAGTGTCGGAAGCAGCTGGACAGCTCCACGGTGGCCCCTCACCACTGCAGCCCCCACAGCAAGCTGCCCAAACGCCAGCGGGCATGCAACACGGAACCCTGCCCCCCAGAGTGAGTACCTGGGCCAGAGGCCAGGGGGAAGAGGTCAGGCAAAGCCTCACTCTTTGAGGGGCTCAGGTAAGGCTCCTCTAGGGTCCTTTCCTCATGGGGCTATGAGGCAGAGGGACTGGTTTCAAATCCTGATTGCACCACTTCTCATGTGACTTTAGGCAAGTCTTTGGGACTCAGTTTCCTCATCAGTAAAATGAGAATTTAGAGTTAGATCACCTCTAGGGTTCATTCCAACTTGAAATCTATGATCCAGTGATGTCAGACCATTGTGAGCAGGCCCTATTTCATTCTTTGCACTTTTATTTCCAGTGTCTGAACCCCAAGAAGACAGGGACAGTGTATCTCCCCACAACAACCTCAGTGTTGGATAAATCAATGCACAAATAACTCTTCTCTCCTCACCCCACCCCACCTTCTGCATTCCCCTAGCTGGGCAGTGGGGAACTGGTCAAGCTGTAGCCGGAGCTGTAACTCAGGGGTGAGGAGCCGTTCTGTGGTGTGTCAGCGCAGGGTGTCTGCAGATGAAGAGAAAGCTCTGGATGACAGCGCCTGCACCCAGCCCCGGCCCCATGTGCTGGAGCCTTGCAACAGCCCTGCCTGCCCACCAGAGTGGGTTACTCTTGACTGGTCCGAGGTGAGCCCTACCCTCTGTGCCTCTGGCAGGCACATCCCGAAATGGCCCAGACTCCCTCAGCTGGTCCATCTCCTTTCCTGCTTTTCCCACTTCCACCCAAAATGTTCCTGCCCTTCTAATCCTTCTTTTATCACCTCTTCTTCCACTCTGTTCATGCCATTCTCCCGCCACCCCTCACCCAGCTTCCCCACCCCCTGGTTTATGTCAGGGTGGCCCAGCTAAACCTGGAATGGATTTCCATTTACATCCCACCCTGCCCACTGGCAGAGGGAAGGCTTTTTCCTCTACTCTTCACTTTCCCTGAATGCCTAGAATATAAGACAGTGGTTCTCAAATTTTTTGGTCTCAGGACCCCTTTACACTTTTAGAAATTATCAAGGACCTCAAAGAGATTTTGTTTATGTGGGTTATTAGCTGTCTATATTTATCATGTTAGAAATTAAATTTAGTATTATTTTGAAAATAATTTTGACCTTGAGGACCCCTTGAGAGGGGAGACTCTCAAGGGTCCCCAGACCACACTTTGAGAACCACTGATAGAGGAGATTAGTGCTAACATCGCCTTCAGGGAAATCCATGAAGAGCTGGTTGCTAATGCCAAAATCCTTTATACCACCCTCCATCCCCAGTGTACCCCCAACTGTGGGCCCGGCTTCCGACATCGAGTTGTCCTGTGTAAGAGTGGAGACCACAGTGCCACACTGCCCTCTACCCAGTGTCCAGCAGCTACCAAGCCACCCACCAGCATGAGGTGCAACCTCCGCCAGTGTCCCCCACCCCGTTGGGTGACTGGCGAGTGGGGAGAGGTATGGGGGCTGGCTTGGAGTCCGTTATTTCCAGGCCCAGGTTGGGGGAGGGCCTAAGGTAGAGATCCCCAAGGACTGGATTGGGGAAGACTCCAGGTGGAAGGAAAGGACAGAGCAGGAAAACCTGCATTCAACAAACATGAGTGTCTCTTATGTGCCTGACCCTAGGCTAGGCTTTGCTGGGAAACAGAGAGGAGTTACTTTCGGCTCTGGCAATCAGTTACAGGCAAAAAAAACCCCTAAACTTGGACAGTGGTGAATGCTTAGTGGCCCTTTCCCACTTCTCCAACCCTTTCCTTGGCTAGTCAGTCAGTCAACATCAGTTAAAATGTTGAGGCAACTGGGTGATGTACTGGATAGAGTGCTGGACATAGTCAGAAGACCTGAGTTCACATCCAGCCTCAGAGGGCATGACTGACTTACTAGCTATGTAACCCTGGCCAAGTCACTTAACTTCAGTTTCCTCATCTCTAAAATAATAATAATAATAACTAGCATTGACATAGCATTTAAGGTCGGCAAGGTAGTTCTGCATATCTTAACTCATTTGGGGATAATAAACCCCAGCTCACAGGGTGGTTGGGAGAATCAAATGAGATGTTAAAGGACCTTGCTGACTTTCAGGTGCTCTAGAAATGCCAGCTGTTATTATCGTATTTCAGAGACAAGAGAGAACTTTGGCTGGGAGGATCAAGAATCTCGAGTTTCTCAAGAAGCTGGCTTATTTTCCCCACTTTCAGTCCCCAGTTGTGGGGAAGAGCAGCCACCCTGGGAAAACTTCCAGAGCAAGAGGGGAGGAGCTGGGCAGGAGAATAATAACTCACATTTGTAGAACACTAAAAAGTTTATAAAGCACTTTCCCCAAGGCCCTGTGAGATGAAAAGAAGCCAGTGCCAGAGCCAAGACTTGAACCTAGAGGCAGCCTTGTGCTTTTTCTCTGTGTCTCCAGCACTTAGGACAGTGCCTGGCACGTAGTAAGCACTTAATAAATGCTTGTTGAACTGTCTGACTGACCAATTGGTCAGCTAATTGACTGACTGACTGACCAACTGGTTGGCTGACTGACCATTTAATTTATTGGTCAATGACTGACCAATTGATTGGCCGGCCAACTGACTGACCGATTGATAGACTGACTAACTGACCAATTGGCTGACTGACCAATTGAATGAATGAATGACCAACTAACTAAAAAGAGTACTCTGTTCAATCCTGGCATCTCCTGCATGAGGCAAGTTCCTTCATCTCTCTGAGCCTATGTTTCCTCTTCTGGAAAATCTGGGAGAAGCCCTGCCCTTAGGCTGAGCCTAGACCCTGGCAAGGTGACCATTGGGTCTCTTGTAGTTCTGACTCTTACTTCCTTTCTGCATACCTGTGTGTGCATGCTCCCACACTGTCTGTCTCCAGATATCCATATATCCACATTCACAGCAAGCTCCCCTCTCATGTCTCCAGTGCTCTGCGCAGTGTGGCTTCGGACAGCAGCTGAGGTCTGTGCAGTGCACCGCACACACAGGCCAGCCATCCTGGGAGTGCCCTGAGGCCCTGCAGCCTCCGGCCATGCAGCAATGTGAGAGCAAATGCCAGACCACCCCCCCTGGGGACAGCCCTGAAGGTACTCCCCCAGGGCCAGAAGGAGGGGGGGAGGGGGTTGTGAGTGGGAGAAAGATGACAAGTCTACAGTCTGTCCTCTGGCCCCGCTGTCTGAATGTTTTGGATTTAGTCTGGCCACCATATCTTAGGAAAGACCTAAGATGCAAGGCAGAGGAGGGTGACCAGGCAGGAAGGGGGTCTATGCAGACTGAGGCATATAGGGAGGAATTGAAAGATCTGCCAGGGAGAGGGGAGTTGTTTATTCTGAAGGAAAAGACCTTGGGCAGACAGGATCACAATCTTCCATTCTCTGATGGGCTGTTATGAGGCAGATGGATTAGATTTGCTCTGCTTGACCCCAGAGGGCAGAATAAGTTGCAATGGTTTTTTTCCAAGGAGATGAATTGCAGGGTGGTTGAATCTGCTCCAGTATCAGCTGAAACAACCCAACATGAGAGCTAACCCAAAGGAGAAGGGCTGCCTTAGGAAGTGGTGAATTCCGTGGTGCTAGAGGTCTTCAAGTTGAAGCCAGATGACCGCTGGTCGGGATTTTGTAGAGGGGATTCCTGCTTAGGTGTGGGGTAGATAGAGTAGTTGAGATGCCCTCAGAGGTCTTTGCCATCTCTGAGATTCTGTTAACTCTTCTCTGACCTCAAAAAAGACCCCCACCCCAAACCCCTGGATTTCTTTCCTCTCCTCGGAGGGGCTGCAGAGTAAGGGAAGGAGGGAGATGCCCTCTGCAGACCCCTCCCTTCCATTCTCTCTCTGGATCTTATGAAGCCAAGCTCTCTGCCTTGGTCAGCTGGGACTGGGTGGGGTGGGATACTCAGACAATAGCTCCTGGCTCCGTTCTTGCGTTTCTCTTGGGTGGGGCAAACCACAGGCAGCCTTCAGACACCAGGCAAGTCATAGGGTTTTGCAGCTACCCAGCCCAAAATTTTACCCCCTGATGTCCACACTCCAGGAGCAAGCAGCTCCAAGTTCATCCTCAAACTGATACTAATACAAGAAGTAATTAAGATAAATTCAGTTGATCTCGGTGGAAAATTGATTACTAAGAAAAGCTCACTAGGTGGCGCAGTGAATAGAGCTCTGGCCTTGGAGTCAGGAGGACCTGAGTTCAAATCTGGCCTCAGACACTTGATACTTACTAGCTGTGTGACCCTGGGCTAGTCGCTTAACTCTGATTACCTCACCAAAAAGAAGAAGAAAAGAGAAGCCCTCTCTTCCCTACTGCTCCCCCTTTCGAGAACACACATGGGTCTGAAAATGAAAGAGGCACTGTTCAGCCCGCTCTCTCCCATACTCCCAGCACAAGAGGGGTTCTCTCCCAGGTCAGGATGAATGTTATTAATAATACCCTTGATCTGTCAGCTTTCATTTTTATTTTTGATAGCGACTGAGGTTAAGTGACTTGCCCAGGGTCACGCAGCTAGTGTCTGGGGCTGGATTTGAACTCAGGTCCTCCTGACTCCAGGGCTGGTGCTTTATTCACTGTGCCACCTAGCTGCCCCATCAACTTCCAATATTAACTCACTCTTCTTGCTAACCAGATGCAGGGTGCTAAAGGGAGGCAATTTTTTTCTGACCTCTAAATTTCAGTGACCTAGGACGAAGCCCCAGATGTCATGCCCTAGTTGAGGCGCTGTGGGCCATCTGTCACACTGTGATTTCATCAGATGCTGCCTGTGTTTCTGCTCTGGGGGAGCTTGTGCACTGTGTATTGGCCAGGGGTGGCATTGGGGCTAATGGGAGAGTGGAACCGGCAGGAGGCATGACTCTTCTTTTCTCCCCTCCCACAGAGTGCAGGGATGTGAACAAGGTCGCCTACTGCCCCCTCGTGTTCAAGTTCCAGTTTTGCAGTCGTGCCTATTTCCGCCAGATGTGCTGTAAAACCTGCCAGGGTCGCTAAGGGGGGGGGGGGGTGGTAGTCTGAATTCATTATTTATTGGGCATCCCCACGGGGCCTGGCCCTGCGCCCTAAGTAGAGGGATGAGTCCCAGCAGAGGCCTTTTTCGGATCTAGGCTTCCCCAGCCTGAAGGGGTCGGTGGAAAGGATAGGAGCGGCAGATGGGAACACGGCCCGAGAAGAGGGGCCCCCTGTGCCCAGCCCTGCTGCCGGGCTCCCCACTGAGATCTGACCTGCATTTGTACTGTGAAGAACTGGGAAGGGGGCTCGGGAGCTGCTGTTCCCACCCTCTTTGCCACCCTTGGTGCTATGGGGTGCCCAGTGCCAGTGCCCCCGGGTCCTCCCTTCTTACCTGAAAACCCGAGAGCATGAAAAGGCCCTTTCTCTTCCCTGCTGCTCCCCTTTCGAGAGCACACATCGGTCTGAAAATGGAAGAGGGACCGTCCCCACCCAGTCCTTGGCCCCCTCCCTCCCATACTCCCAGCACAAGAAGGGTTCTCTCCAGGGTCAGGCTGCCCCACACGGTGCTATAGTCCACACCCCACCCCCACCACGGGGCATGGGGAGTGGGCAGGGAGCGATGGCCAGGGAGTGTCTGGGATTCCAGGCGTAGCTCAGCCCTGGCCCCTCGGTGTCTCCCCACAAGCAGGCCCCAGGTCAATAAAACTGTCTTGTGTCTATGTTCCAGCATGCAGTCCTTGGGGTGTTCAGAGAAGCCATCCCTGGGGGAGGTAGCCAGTCCCCGAGCATCCTTCTGGGAGTGTCTGCAATATCCCACAACTTATCTTTCTGCGAAGCCCTTTCTCAGGAACAGTCACATGGTGAGGCTCAATCTGGGCCCAAGGTTATTCTGAGTAAGGGCTCAGTCCTGGATCAGGGCTCTGTGCAGAGCTCAGTTTGAAGTCTGAGGTTGCAGGCCAAAAGCCACTGAGAATAAACGATCCAAACAACTCAAATCAGAACTCGATTTTGGAACAGGGGTTGGGGGCTCACTTTGGGGTCAGGGTCGTGATGATAATCTCTCCAATTACAGTACTTTAAGTTCTACAAAGCACTTTTCCTCATAACCCTATGGAAGAAGTTGTACAAGTACCGCCATTTTATGGATGAGGAAACTGAGACAAGCAGGGTTGAGTGACTTACCCAGGGTCACACTAGTTAAGTGTCTAAGGCCACATTCAAACTCAGGTCCTCCTTACTCCAGGGCCAGCATGCTATTGACTGTACCACCTAGCTGCCTGGGAAATAACTTCCCCTCTCATCCCAAGCCATCTCTACAATCAGACACTGTCTTCTTGAATTCTTCTAGTAAATCACTATTGATCCCAAAGGCTCAGGAAAGAACCAACCACAAAGCACTACATCTTGCCCTTTTAAAGTTTCCTAAAGGGGCAGCTAGGTGGTACAGTGGATAGAGCACCGGCCCTGGATTCAGGAGGACCTGAGTTCAAATCCAGTCTCAGACCAGACACTTGACACTTACTAGCTGTGTGACCCGGGGCAAGTCACTTAACCCCAACTGCCTTGCAAGGGAGAAAAAAAGGTTCCTTACACAGTGCAAACATCATGACATCTCAGAGCCACCCTTTATATTACCTTCCCCTATCCGCCATCCTCAGAGTTTCTCAGCTGCATCTCTTTAAAACCTAAAGATCCAAACAATCCAGGTAAAAACAGATATGGCCTACAAAGGAAGCAGCTTCAGACGGATTTCCTGAGCTTCCTTCATGCTACCGACAGTCCATCGTCTCTGTTCTGAAGGCCCTCACAGGTCTGTTACTCTGAACGTCCATAATCTTTCCTCATTGGACTACATTATTCTTTTTTTTGACCTTTTCTCATTCTCTTATTCCTAATTGCCAAATATCACATAACACAGGCAGCAGCAACAAGTGGTGAGTGTAGAAATGTACAAGAGCTAAAGCCAGCCTGGGGGATCAGAGAACATATAGGCCTAGGAGCCAGCTAACCATGGAGAACTCAGGGCCAAGAGCCTAGGGAACAATCTTGGGGTGGGAGCCAGACCCAGGCATCAAAGATCAGGATGAGGCCTTGAAGCAGAAACAGGCAGATAAGTAGGGGTGAGAATGATTCAAAAAGTAAGGGTTGGGGCAGCTAGGTGGTGCAGTGGATAGAGCAACCGGCCCTGAAGTCAGGAGGACCCAAGTTCAAATCCGGCCTCAGACTAAACACTTAATACTTACTAGCTGTGTAACCCTGGACAAGTCACTTAACCCCAATTGCCAAAAACAAAAAAAAACAAAACAAAACAAAAAGTAAGGGTGAGCACAAGCAGAAGTTATAGAGACAGGTGGATAGACAAGAAGTAATAGAACACCCACACACTAGAGGCCCAGAGTCCCAACAAACAATTACAGGGAGATGTATGATTCCTGTGTAACCTTAGGAATGTAAGCAAAGATTGACAGCTCTGCCCTACCTCCTCTCATCTTGCCATGTAGAGCTGCATGGATCTAGGCTAGCTTCCAGGGGCATGATGGGCATTGGAAAGAATTTGTTCACCTCTAACTCAAATTTAAGGCTGTTGCGGAGAAAACTGGTTAGAGTTGTGGCTTTATGTCCCACCTGGGGTACCAGAACAGCTAGGTGATACAGTAGATAGAGCACCCATCCTGGAGTCAGGAGGACCTGAGTTCAAAGCCAGCCTCAGTCACATAACACTCTCTAGCTGTGTGACTCTGGGCAAATCATTTAACCCTGTTTGTCTCTGCTCCTCATCTGTAAAATGAGCTGGAAATGGCAAACCACTCCAGTATCTTTACCAAGAAAACCCCAGATGCGGTCACAAAGAGTAGGGCACAACAGAAACTACTCAATAGCAAGAAAAAAGAGAACTGCCAGTTGGAGGAAGGAGTTCAAAAGATAGATTTGAGTGGAGGGACTCTCATTATGCTGGCTAGGTGCCCTGGGGACCTGACTCACAAAAGAACTGAAATAGCCTGAAGCTATCTCCCAAGTGTCCCTAGGGAAAGAAATCAAAATAACTGCTGCAGTTCAATAAAGAACCAGTGGGTGACAGTAGTAAGTCAGGAGAAAACCAAGAGAAGGTAATAGCAGTTTGATGGAGTTGCAACAGATGGCAGTATAGTCTCTGAAAATAATAATAGAAGCATTTAGCTAGCACTTCAAAGTTTGCTGAAGTCCCATTTGACCTTCACCACCTTGTGAGATAAGTGTTATTGTTATCCCCACTTGGTAGATGAAGAAACTGAGGCTGAAAGTTTAAGTGATTTGTCCTGGGTCACAGCTAGTGTCAGCGGTAGGATTTGAACTCAGGATTTCCTAACTCCAGGTCTAGTGCTTTCCTATACCCAAAACACATTAGAAACATTGCTGAACTTGCATATAACATAGCCAAAGGAAAATCCTTACCTCACTCCACCCCCACCATGCATAAGGACTTGCATTCCCACAGCATGAATAGAAAAGGGAATACAGGTTCCCTCACCACCCCCCCCCAAGTCATCTCACAGTCCTGGGACTGCATTCCATCTGGAAAAATCTCTGTGCTTTTGAAATAGCTGTTTAGTTTTTCCCCAGAAAGTTGCTCATGGTATCAATTCATTACACTGTCTCCCGCTGGTTTTTTCCTGAATTGCAATTGCTTCTGGAGAAGGAGGTGCAGCTAGGCGGCTCAGTGGATAGACTGTTGGGCTTGGAGTCAGGAAGACTCTTCTACTTGAGTTCAAATCTGGCCTGTGACCCTGGACAAGTCACTTAACCTGTTTGCCTCAGTTTCCTCATCTGTCAAATGAGCTGGAGAAGGAAATGCCAAACCGCTCCAGTATCTTTGCCACGAAAACCCCAAATGGGGTCACAAAGAGCTGGGCACATGGGAAATGACTCAACAACAACAACCTAGAGGAGGAATGACAATTTAGAGGATAGCCTATAGCCTAAGAGCTATACTGTATCAACTCTTGTGACTCAGACCCATAGCTGCTATTGTCCTGATCAGCATAGGCAAAATCCCTCTGGATCAACTCTGTCTTGACCTGGAGTCAAGAAGACCTGAGTTCAAATGCAGCCTCAGATACTTATTAGCTGTGTTACCTCAGGCAAGTCACTTAACCTGTCTGCCTCAGTTTCCTCTATTGTAAACTAAAGATAATAACAGCACCTACCTCCCAGGTTGTTGTGAGGACCAAATGAGATTTTTTTTTAACTTTTTCAATTAACAAGTATTTATTTTGACTCCCTCTCATTTCTGCCTCCTAACAAAAAAAAAGCACAAAAACAAAACTCATGTCAAAAATAGTCAAGCAAAACCAATTCCCACATTGGCCATATGAGATAATGTTTGTAAAGTGCTCAGTGCACATAATAAGCACTGTATAAATGGTAGCTATCATTGTTGTTGTAGCACACTCACATTAGGTGAGTAAATTCTTTCACTTCCCATTATGCCTCTTGAAAGCTAGTCTAGGTGCCTGTAAGATCCTTGGAACCTACAGAAAGCAAAACTGGAGGGGTGATGTAGAGATGGCCACATTTGTCCTGCATCTATTTATTCAGTGGCCTTGGTTTGGGAGCCAAAATGCTTGAGTTGCAGTCCTGGCTCTGCCATTGTCTCAAGCAAGTTCCCACCCCTCTTTGGGTCTCGGTTTCCCCCACTGTAAAAATGAGGAGACTGAACCTGGTGATGTCAAAGGCTCCTTCCAGCTCTGTGTGTTTGGAAGCTTTTATCTATTTCCAGTGTGACCCACTTAGGGCTGAGTCTGGAAGGCATGTAGATAGATGTACAGCAGCTTTCTAGTTAGCGGAGCCCACTTTCTCTTTCCAGTAACTTCCCCTGAACTTTGTGATTCCCACCATACTTCCAACTCTGCTACTGATGTGCTGTGTGACCTAGTCAAAGGGGGAGAACAGCCCCTCCCAACCTCCTTTGTGGGGGTATTATCAAATAAGACCATGGGTGGGAAAAGGTTTTGAAAAGTCTCACAAAAAAGCCCCTTGGGGAAAAAAAGTTCTTCCCCACATGCGATCTCAGTCTATGTATGTTTTGTCTTTTGTGTGTCTCTAGCAGAAAGAAAGAAATTGATTCTGGTTTCCCACCATTCTCTGAATAAGGGTTCCACATTTCAGACAACTGCTGTTACATCATCCTAACCTCAACCTCAGCCTTCCCTTAAGCCTTTTCTCCCAGGCTTCTTCCCAGACCCAGAAAAATGTTGCTATGGAGCTTGGTTGGGCCACATCCCTAGGACTGCTGGGCCCACCATTCAATTCAACAAGCCTCTATTAAGCACCTACTATGTGCCTAATATGCCGGCCACTAGGTGGCGTAGTGGGTAGAGTGCTGAGCCAGGAGTCATCTTCCCAAATTCAAAACTGGCCTCAGACTTTTTCTAGCTGTGTGACCCTGGGCAAGTCACTTAACCCTGTTTGCCTCAGTTCCTCATCTATAAAATGAGCAGGAAATCCCCTCTGGGATCTTTGCCAAGAAAACCCCAAATGGGATCATAAAGAGTCAGACAGGACTCAACAACAAGTGCTTAATATATAAAGACAAAAGGGGCAGCTAGGTGGTGCAGTGGAGTCAGGAGGACCTGAATTCAAATCCAGCCTCAGATCAAATACTTGACACTAGCTGTGTAACCCTGGGCAAGTCACTTAACCCCAATTGCCTAATATATATACATATATACACATATATATATACACACACACACATATATATGTATATGTATATGTATATGTGTAAAGACAAAAATGAATACAACTTCTTACCCTCAAGTGGCTTACAGTCTACTGACCAAAGGAGAAATGAACAGAACCAAAGGTGCCTCCCAGCTTCCTGTCAGTGTTCAGTCTTGTCAGCTGGACTCACTTGTAGGAGACCCATGGCGCCCATCCTGCCCCCTCCTCAGAGGAGGCCTCTACTCCCTCTGTGGTGAGAGCTCCTTCCCCCCTGGCCCTGCCCCTCCCAGTGATAGGAAGTGGGTGTGGGGGAACAGAGACCTTGGTAAGAGGAACTGATGTTACTCAGAGAGCCAGCAGCAGGCCATGTCTGAGTCCCCACCAGGAGCCCCCTGAACCTGGCTCTTCCAGCAGCCACAGCCACCTGCTTCACCCCAGGGGACCCAACCTAGGGCCACAGGGACCAAGAATTGCAGCTACCATGGTGAGTTGCTGTCACAGTGCAGCTCAGAGCAGCCTTGCTCAGCTTGAGGCAGTCCCCTGCCCCACCCTACCTTGTCTGCTTACAACGAGAGTCCTGATCGAGGGCTTTCAGACAGACCACTGGGTGTGCCATTTCCCAGGTCCGTACCCATCCCTACTTCAGTCCAGGTGAGATGTCCTTCTCCCAGGCCCGCCCACCTTCATCCCAAGACCCAGAAGAAATGGACGGGGCCCCTGACTGAGTGCCAAAGATCTGAGTTCTAATCCCAGATCCACCACTGACCCTCTGCAGCACTACAGTGAAATCTCTTCCCTGCTTTGTACTTCCAGTTTCCTCTCTGTTAAATGAAGAGGTTGGATTTAATTATTTGGAAGGGTTTTATGAGCCAAGGGCTCAAGCCCACTCTTTCCCGGGGGGAGCCAGACAAGGGAAGCCCAAAGCCAGAGCTTTTAAGGGATTGGCCCAAGGACAGCTAATGCTGCCCATTCAGGGGAGAGGGATATCAAAGCTCATCCTGCCACAAGCTGTTTGCCCAGGAAGCTGCCCTGGGGGGACCCTTCAGGATATTCCCCTGGAATCCTCCCTCCTGGCCCCAGTGACAGGCTATTGCATGTGGACCCAGTCTACATTGGCGTCTGTGACTGGGATCAGGGCTCAGCATAATAATAATTGCTACAGTAAAACTCCCATTGCATGGGCTGTCTCTGTTCTATTGGCATTGTCAGACCAGAGCGTGGAAAGTGTTAATGCTGATCCCATAGGCCTTGTGATATGAGAAGAACCCTGATCAGGCTGGGAGCTAGGATACCTAAAATCTTATCCTGAATCTGCTGCTGACTGACTGCTTAATCTTCGAAAAGACTCTCTCCCTTTTTGAGGACCTTGGTTTCCCCATCTGTCAAATGAGATAGTTGAATCAAATGAGCTCTAAACTCTCAGTTTGGCCTTTCTGTGTTCTGAGGTCTTTCCCAGCCCTGATGTCTTTGGTTGTATTTCCTAAGGGCTCCCTGGCTCTAAAACTGTTTTAAATTCCCTCTCAGCTTTGATGTTCTCTGAGCCTATGAGCAGGGCTGGCTAGATCTAAGCTCTGTCTTGAGCTTGCTCTGTGTCACCAGGCCAGTTGCTTGGGCTCTCTAGTTTGTGACTTTCTGGGGGTCTCTAGGCCAGCCTTTGTTTCCCTCTGGGCTGCAGTGGTGAAAATCAGAGTTCAGGAACCTTCACCTCAACTCTACCTGTCCCTTCCTCTAGCCTGCCTTGTCTTGTTTCAAGCTACCTTTTCTCTGTTAAAGGTGGGATAGGGGGAAAAAAAGTGGGAGAGGTTGGAAAGAGTTAAGGATGAGGGTAGAAGGGCAGGATGATTGGTCCCTAAGGAAATGGACATCTGGGAAGGGAGCTAGGGTTGGAACCTAACTTACTTGGGCTTCTAAGAGGAGAGGTGGAGGCCTGACCACCAAATGCCTGAAGGGAGAGGAAATTAAGTGCTGACTGACTGAGTCTCCAAGAAGCAGTGACTGGAAGTCACTTGGGCCAGCTGAGAAGTGAAGGTGCTGATTGCTTCTGTTTCTGTTTTTCTCAGATTCTGTGACATCTGTGCTCACCTCCACCGAGGATAGAGATACCCTAGTGGGAGCATTTGTGGTCTCAGTGGTGGAGGTGACAAGAAAGCTGTGACAACCCAGCCAGTGTGTCAGTGTCAGTGACTTAGACTCAAAGTGATACGTGATGCTAGGAAATATGAAGCAGATAGCGTGGTCGCAAGGGATGCTGGGAGGGAAAAAAGAGAGACTATGTTGGGCAGATGAGCCTATAGTCAGCCCCTAGAGCTCTCTTTGTCTAGGATAGAATGTCATGTGATATCCCATGATGCTGAGGCAGCTAGGGAGCACAGTGGGTAGAGTCAGAAAGACCTGAGTTCCTGAGTTCAAATCCTGCCTTAGATATTTACTAGTTGTGTGACTAGACAAATCACAACCTCTGTATCTCAATTTCCTCATCTATAAAATGGATGAGGCATAGCTAAGCATAGCTCCTACTTCATAGGATTGTTTTGAGGATCAACTGAGTTAACATATGTAAAGCACTTCAAAAACTTTAAAGAGCTATATAAATGTGAGCTGTGATTATTATTGATATAAGCTTCATGAGGGCCACAGCTGTTTCTTCTTTTATTTTTCTATCTCCTTTGTAGCATAGTGACTGGCACATAGTGGGTACTTTTAAAGTTTCTTAGATTGGATTGGTTTAGAAGAGTGACAGCCACAGTTACAGTGACAAAGAGACTAATGGCGATGGGTTTCAGCAAGACAAAGTGATGGAACAGTGGTCACGGTGACAGGATCATTGATGGGGACAGACTGTTAAAGCTTAGATGATTAAGTTCTTGACCAGAGTCAATATATGTATAACTAATGGTGATGGGAGGGAGAGAGATAATGAAAAGACACCATTGTTAGTAATCAAGAGAGGGGCTGACTTGTTATATGACCTTTAGTAAGTGCCCTCTCCTTCCCTGAGACTCAGTTTCCCCATCTGTAAAATAAGACAATTGGACTAGGTGACCTCAAAGGCCCTCAACATTCTCTCCTTTGGGACTTTAAGGACCCTCCCAGCTCTGACACATTCTGTGTTCTGAGGCACAAACTAAAAATACAATAAAACGTAGATAACATCAACATGGTTTTAAGTCAATACGCAGCCCACAGGGATCCGTCCATGGATGTTTCAGTGGCCCTGTTTCTATTTGAGTTAGAAACTGCTGTTCTAAGGCCCCTCCCAGCTCTGAGAGTGCTCTGTGTTTTAAGTTCCTCGTGAGCTCTGACGTTCTATCCTCTCAGGGCCCTCAGAGCTCCAACAGCATAATTTCTCAACTGCCAAAAATAGATAGGAGAGAAAGGACTGGATGTGGAATAAGAGGAGCAGGGTCCAATCCTTGCTTCTATTGTCTCTTAGCTGTGTGCCTTTATAAATCACATCACCTCTGTTTCTTCCTCTTTAAAATTAGGAGATTGGTCAAGAGATGATCTTAAAAGTACTTTCCAGCCTTAAATCCCATGATCTTCGTTCCCATCCCTGACATTCTTTGTTCTAAGACTGTCTCACTTCTGTATTCAACAATAATAATTGGTCTGTATATATCGCCTTAATATTTACAATAACACTTTAAATGTATTTTCTCAGTGTGAGGCAAAGGTAGGTGTAATTATCAGAGATGTCTGTAATGATGTCTCTGTACAGATGTAATGTATGTAATGATGTCTGTACAGATGTCTCTGTAATTTTGCTATTGAAGAAAACAAGGCTGAACAAGGTAGAGTGACTTGCCAAGATCCAGCCAGATCCAGCCTTAGACACTTGCTAGCTGTGAGACCCTGGACAAATCACTTAGTCCTGTTTGCCTCAGTTTCCTCATCTATAAAATGAGCTGGAGAAGGAAACGGCAAACCACTCCTGTATCTCTGCCAAGAAAACCCCCGATGGGATCACAGACAGGCAGACATGACTGAACAACCAACTTAGGTTGACTACAACCCCAAGTTATAGATGCTGCTGAGCATCTTAAAAAATGCTTGTTGATTATTTGACAGCCCTTCAGCTCAGATTTTCCATGACTGAAAATGACCAGTGACTGAGGGAATATCCAAGAGTGTCTGTGAAGGCATTAATGGTGACAAGGGACGTTTCGACAAGCAGCACTTTGAAGTTTGCAGCCCTTAGGTGCTCCCAATAACCTACTGAGGTAGGTTTCCCAAAATTCCTTATCTCTATCTTAGAGTTAAGGAAACTGAATCCCTGAAATGAAAGGCCCTGCCTGAGGTCAGACAGCTGATGACCCAAGCAGAGCTGTGCTTTGGACCCCAGAACTACACACACTAAGGAGAAGGACTCCAAACCCAATATTCTTTCCATTCTACTCTGGCAACTGGGTAATGGAGCTGTTAAGGCACTGTGCCTGGAGTCAGGAAGACCTGAATTCAGATCAGACCTCAGAATACTTATTAGCAAATCACTCAATCTCTGTTTGCCTCCGTTTCCTCAATCTGTAAAATGGAGCTAATAATAGCATCTAATTTCCAAGGTGGCTTTGAGGATCAAGTGAGAGATTTATAAAGCACCAGGCACATAGTAAGCTCTTAGTAAATGCTTGTTTGTTTTTGTTTTTGTTTTTTTTTTACCCTATGCTACCTCTTGCCTCTCCTTTCCCCTACCCCTAAAGCTGGCAGGGGAGCAGGAAGGGTAGGATCAAGGATTAATTAGGGAGGATGGGATTAATTAGGGACCAGGCATGTTGGGGATGTCTGCTAATTGGAGGTAAATCTACACCCATGAGGATATCTCTCTATGCAGGCTGTTGGAGCCTAGTATGTTAGCCTCTGCTTCAGAGGCAAGAAGTAGGGTGGGGCTGCCCTGGAGCCCAAGAGTTACCAAGTAGGGTAGATGATGTAGCGACAGCAGGGGCAGCAGCATCTCCCCAGGGCAGGGGCCACTCTTTGCAAGACTTCCCCCCCCACCAACTTGTCCCAGGCTGCGGGCAGCGGGAAGGAAGGAAGTGGCTCTTTCTTACTCTTTGCTCATCATCCTCGGTAGCCCTTAGGAGCTGAGGGGGAGGGGATGAGAGGCCAGTCCTGAGTCTTCCCTAGAAAATCCAGCTGCCCCAGGTCCCAGGGAGGCCCCACACAACCTGGCATGGCTTCTGGCTCCTCCCAATACTGTTCAGTGCTAGTCAACAAACTGCCTATTATACTTGGTATCACCCAGAGCAAAAAGCACTGAATGACTCTAGGCCTGTTTCATCCTTTCTTCCATGGGGATAATCATAGTTGTAACCTGGAGCTGGAGTGAGCAATTCTTGGTTCTGGGACAGATTCCCAGAATCTGCAGGGGTGAGGGTGGAGGCCAGACAAAAGGAAGGGAGCATGAATGAACAATCTGCCCCAGTTGGGTGTTGTTGCACCAGGGAAGGTGTGATTCGAATCTCAGAGAGTTGGCCCTCCCCTTCATGGCAATGGGAAGGGCACAACAAGGAGAATGAAGGTGGGAGAAGGTGGGCCCTGAGAGAGAGATGTAACAGCAATGGAATCCTGGGAGTAATAGCTGGGCAAAGAAGTAAGGAGTTTTACTTTGGACAACCTGCCCTCAGGAAACTTACATTCTACTGGTGGGAAGGAGAAATACACTGACATCACTAATCCAATGGAGAATGAGATCATTGGCAAGTATTATGCTAAATGAGAGGAGAGAAAGATCACTTTGGGGGAAGGGAGAGAAGGCTTTCAAAAGGGGCTGCACCTGAGCTGGACCTTGAAGGAAGGGAAGAAATTCAACAGATATAGATGAGAGGACATGTTCATTTTAAACAGAGGGAATGAGGGCCCTGCCCCCCTCAAGAAGCTCACCCCATTTTTCTGTCCCATTTTGGGCTTCTTCACCGATCCTACCCAGGGTTTGCTCAGCCTGGAGGGTGCCCTGACCCACATTGGCCTGGTGGGTCCAGAGTCATGGAGACTGGGTCGAGGGGGTGGGGGAGTTACAGACTTCCTGCCCTCCCCATCACCCACTGATGCTAACCCTTCTCACTCTCAGCAGCCCTCCTTTCACAACACCCCCAGTTTGGTTGACTCATCTAGCTTGTAGTCAACTGTGACCACAACTTCTTTTTCCAGACCTTCCCTCTTTTCCTCCCCCATTCTCCCCAACCCTACTCTCCTCTATCAGGAAGGGATTTCAACAACTCACCAAACATCTACTTGTGTATATGTGTGTCTCCCAAGTAAGCCCGATGAAGTCTCCTGGCTGGAAAGCTGAATGTGTCTCCAGAAGCTGATCTGGGTTCAGCTTCTATGACTGGACCACAAGCTAGCAAGAGGGTGGAGGGGATAGAACATGGGACTTGGAGCTAGGAAGGCCTGTGATCAAATCCTGCCTGAAACATTTGTCATGTGTGATTTGGAGCAAGTCACTTAACCTCTCTGGAACTTGATTTCTTCAGCTATAAAATAGGAATAATAATAGCACCTACTTCACATATCAAATAAGATAACGTATGTCAAGAGCTATGCAAACCTTGAAATGTTATGTAAATCCTAGTTCTTATCTCCACCAGCCCTTTGAGGTCATAAGGCCTTCAGTTTCTTCAGCTGTAAAATAAGCAGGTGGGGCTAAACGACCTCTAAATTTCCTTCTAATTTATCTCTAAATCTATTAGCCCTCACTTGTTAGAAAAGAACCCAAGGCCAAGGGAAGCCAGCATGTTGGAGCAAGAATGTTTACCAAGGTCCTCCCATTCCAAAGCCAGTGCTCCTTTCCCCTGTAATTAGCCAGCCCAGTGCCTACTGAACTATGTTAAGTGGCTCTGTCCCATCCAGCAAGCTCACAGGACCACAGGATTTAGGGCCAGAAAGGACCTCCTCTGGCCCACTTGAGGACTGTGATCTTTCTCAGGAAGGAAGAGACCCCTGTGGATAACTCATACAAGAACCAATGTCTTCGAACCCCAGCGCACCATAGACCAAACCAGGGTGTTTGCCTGGGAGAGAAAACAGAAACCAGGAAGTTTGGCAGCAAACTGGGGAGTAAGAGGCAGCCGAAGCTAAGAGGTGTCCTTTGTGGGGGGAGGGATAACATGAAGAAGGGGGAGAAGAAGCTGAGTATTAGCCTGGGCCTCAATTTCCTCTTCTGTAAAAGGGAGGGAGGCTGGATTAGGTGGTTGCTAAAGCAGCGTTCTTAACCTGGAGTCTATGACCTTTCAAAAAACAAACCAACCATTTTTGATAACTGTTTTCAATTTAACTGGTTTCCTTTGAAATGCTATTTTACAAACATTTACAAACATTAAT
Source organism: Vombatus ursinus (assembly GCF_900497805.2). Classification (NCBI taxonomy): domain Eukaryota; kingdom Metazoa; phylum Chordata; class Mammalia; order Diprotodontia; family Vombatidae; genus Vombatus; species Vombatus ursinus. Next base: position 1,411,865 of record NW_020954713.1, on the reverse strand, counting down.
CTGAGAAGGTGTCCATTCTAACTGCCTAAGCGATTTAGAACACACAAAAAAGGTTAAGAGTCTCTTCTCTAAGGGCTCTTTTCTTGTTCTGAACCCAACATAGTATTAATTGTATCTTTCTTGTGTCTGAGTAATTTTCACATTCTACCTAATATTCAAAACTCATATCCCATACCCAGCCTCTTTTCCACACCTCGCCATCCTCTCCTACAAACAGCCAAGGGTGTGTGGGAGCCAGCTCTAACCTGCTCCCCTTGTAAAGTTTTCAGTGTAGGGCAAAGGGTTTGGTGTATTGTTTGTTGGTTGTTGAAATTTAAGAATGTGTTGGAGATGTTAAGAATGCAGATTAAATTTAAGAGTGTATTGTGTGTATATTTTTCAATCTTACAACACTGGCCTCCTGGCTATTCTCATCTCTTGGGCACTGGACATTTTCTTTTGCTGTCCCAGATGCCTGGAATGCTCTTCCTCTTCATTTGTTGCCTCAAGGCTTCTCCCTTAGCTTCTTTCAAGACCTAAAATCTTACCTTCTATTGAAGACTTTCCCAATTCCTCTTTATTATAGTGCGCTCTCTCTCTTAATTATTTCCTATTTATCCTGCATACACATATTTATTTGTTGTTTCCCTCATTAGATTGTGAGCTCCTTGAGTTCTGAGATTGTTTTTTGCCTTTTTTTGTATCCCCAGAGCTTAGCACAGTGCCTGGCACGTAGCAGACTCTTAATAAATATTTAATGACTGGCTGATCTTTCTGCCCAGAGAGCCAGCTGTTAACCATTTACCAGCACACCATTGCATAAGCCTGTATACTCATGGTAGGCATGGATTGGGCTTTATCCATCCCTGGCTCCCTCAAAGCCTATTGGAAGGGTGGAGCCATGTATTAATGAGCCCCAGAATCTGACCATTTAGTCCAATCCATGCCTGCACAAAAATTCCCAGCACTTGGCACAGCCTCTGACATCTAGTAAGGTCACTTAACAATCCCCCAAGTGGTCACCAAGTCTCTGCTTGAGGCCTTCTAGTGAGGGGGAACCCATTACCTCTACCATTTCCACCCACCGCCTGAGTTCTACCCACTGGGACCAAACAGAACAAAGCTAATCCTCCATAGACACCCATTAGGTCACCCTAGAGTCTTCCTTTCTGCTGCTCACCATCCTCAGTTCCTTCAGTCCTCATAGCTAGCTCTAAATGTTAGTTTCTTCCTTTCATCAAGCTGTCTCAACCTCTCCTAGCTGGCTGTCTCTTCCACTCCCCTTTTCTCCCCACCTCCAACCTTCCCACAGTACTAGTGATCTAACACTAGAGGGCGCTCTTCCATTTTCCTTCTAATGTGCTTGAGTACACATTGCAACCTCCCTGTGGAATGGAAGTCCTTCTGGAGGGTGGAGATGGTTGCCGACTACAATGCTTTGTATTTACTTGGTGCTCAGTAAACATTCGCAGACTCAGATCAGTCAATAAACATTTATTAAGCACCTACTATGTACCAGGCACTGTTTCAAGTACTGGGGTTACATAGAAGTAAAAGACAGACCCTACTCTAAGGAGCTTATTGTCAAATGGGGAGGTCAACATGCACACAACCATGGGCAAACAAGATATAGACAGTCTCAGTTGCAGATAATCAAAAATATTTGTGGAAGACAAAGGAATTGTTGATGGATTAATGGTTGTGGGAGAGGGTTGAGGGGTAGGTGGGTGAAGGTTGCCTTGGGGCACTGGTGAATCCTGGATGATGATGATAAGGCTTTAAAGGTTGCAAAGTACTTTAGAAATATTATCTCATTTCACCTACTACTTATTTCCTATGTGACCCTGGGCCAGTCATTTCACTTCATATAGACGAAGGTTTCTACATCTATGAAATAAAGAGGTTTGCTTAGAAGGCCTCACATTGGTCCCTTCTTACTTTAAATCCATGATCCTGTGATCAATGATATTAAAGGGCTTTTAGAGTTAGGATTCTTATCCAAGAACCACCTCCCCTCCTCCTTCCCCCTTTCATTCCTGCCACCCCTCCATGAGCAGAAGATTGAGCCCTGAAAAGTCCTCTTCCAGTTTTTCCTACAACAAAAAATGATCATTTGGAATAGTCTTGGCCATGCATGCTCTCATAGGCAAGATGTAACTTGTAAACAAATGTAGTGGGGGTTTGGAGCATGCCCAGATCACCTAAGAGGGAGCCAGCCAGCACCTCTCATCTGGGTAACTCCATCTGAGATAATCTGGGCATTTGCCAAACCCCCATTACACTAATAAGCATGAAACCAGGCAAAAGATGATAGGGCAAAGATGAAAGTCAAATAAATCACCAGAATATACTATAATAATTGAGACTGTTGCCTTTGATTCTTCCAAACTAACATCAAGACCTTTCTACACACAGAGTTTGGAGTTGGAGTGAAGTAAATGGGTTGCTTTGCCAAAAACCCTGTGGAAGATAAAGGCAGAGACCCGTCTGTGAGGGCATTGAGGCATCATCAGCTATAGTCAGGCGTTATTCTGTGATGGGGACAGCCAGGCAGCCAAGGACAGGCAGATCTGATCCAAGAGTGTTGCTCTTAATGCCTGAAATTCCCCCAGTGAAAATAATCATAGAGTATATAGCTCTAGACAGGTGTGGTTTTTGAAAAAAAAAATTTGCATTGCTTTCTTTTGCTTTATGATGCCTATGAGAGAGATAGAGAGAATCTCAGGAAAACCAAACACCATAACAAAAAAAAAGTAATATGAATGGTGTTCCATATCCTAGTCCCCCACCTCTTCTCATATGTCTTTTTAGGTCTTTAAGTTTTACAAAGCAGTTTCCCCGTGTACTTATCTCCATTTAACTGATGGGGACACTGAGGCTTGGAAAGGGAAAAATCACTTGTTCATGATCACCTAGATGGTAAATGGAAAATCCAACATTTGAACCCAGGACCCTGCTGAGTCCAAGCCCAGTGCTGTTTACACTGCTTCACATCACTAGGCAAACGTAGAGACCAAAATAGAGAGAAATGGGTGGGAAACCTGGAACATGAGATAAATCTAGGGTGGAGACAACAGAGTAGGGACAATAGCTTCAGTCAAGAGTGGACAATTCTAAGAAAAAACATGCCCAGTTCTACTGACAGAAGGTTAGGAGATTTGGGAGAGCAGTTTAGACTTTGTAACTTTTTCCTTTGTTGCAATAATCTCTGCTCTGGTTACTCTGGCCCCCTCTTTGTTATCCTGTGACTCAGTTCCCTAATCCTCCTTCATCTCTTCACACTTAATTAATCAACAAGCATTTACTAAATGCCTACAATGTGACCTCCCCTGGGCTAGAGGTTTAACATCCCTGGGGATGCTAAAACAAAAGCGATGAGTCCCTGCCCTCAGAGTGCTTAGGGTCTACTTTACCCTAACTCTTCTTTGCTCAGCGCCACCCATCTCTGCTTCCTCTGTGCTACTATGACAAACCCCCTTTCTAAAGCTAGCTCTGAGATCCATAATCATAAAGACAAAAACCATTCTTGGAAAGAGCATTTTAATTAATTACATTATGACTCCAATCACCATTCCCTCTGACTTCTTTGTCCAAAACACCCTTCCCTAGCTACCACTTCCAGCCCTTAGCACAGTACTTGGTAGGTAGTAGGCACCTTAAAAAAAAATGCTTGTTAATTCAACTTCTCTTTATGTGCTATTTTCTATTAGAATGTAAACTCTTTTAAAAAAAATTCATAGTTGTTTTATTCATGATAAAAAAAAAACACTTCCAATGATTGCAGGAAATGGTTGTAGTGAATTAATTGAATGTATTATTATTGCTCTATAAAACATGACAAATGTGGGAAAACATGTAAAGTATTATAAATGATCAGGACAATAGACCTTGATTATCATTATATATATTTTTGAAGACAGAAAGTCTGATACGTACATGGACAAAAGAGGACATAGCAAATAAGATAGTTTGCTGGAGTGATGTAGGGGAGGGAGGAGGTTGAATTTATTTTTTTTCTTTTTTTTTTAAAGGCAATTGGGGTTAAGTGACTTGCCCAGGGTCACATAGCTAGTGTCAAGTGTTTGGTCTGAGGCTGGATTTGAATTCAGGTCCTCCTGACTTCAGAGCCGTTGTTCTAGTCACTGCACCACCTAGCTGCCCCAGGAGATTGAATTTAGAGTCAGAAGAACTGGGTTTGAATCTCAGTAGGAACTTGCGTGACCAAGGCCAAGGTACTTAATCTCTCTGGGCCTCAGTTTCCTCATCAGTAAATTAATGAGATTAGACTGCATGATTGAAGTCCCTTCCAGCCCTACTTTCATATAGAATGTAAGCTCTTTGAGGGAGTGGACTACCTTACTTGCTTGTATTTTTATCCTCAGTACTAAACAACAGTATCTAATATATAGTAAATTTAATAAGTCGTTTTTCATTCATTCATTCACCATCAGTTACCTCTGCTCACTGTCATCCTCTGTAGCTCACTGGCATCTCTATTCATTACGCACCTTCACCAATCTCAAAAGAGCTCAGCCTAATCATCCACATAGGAAAAACTAAGTGGATAAAGAATGTCCAGACTATGAGACACCTATAAAACTGGTGGCAGCTAAGTAGCACAGTAGATAGAGTGCTGAGCCTGGAGTCAGGCAGAGTCTTTCTGAATTCAAATCTGGCCTCAGACACTTACTAGCTGTATGACCCTGGGCAAGTCACTTAGTCTTGTTTGCCTCAGCTTCTTCACCTGTAAAATGAGCTGGAGAAGAAATGGCACACCACTCCAGTAACTCCGCCAAGAAAACCCCAAATGGGGTCATGCAGGATCAGATACCACATGTCTGAAAATGACTGAACAACAAATTGGGTTGCCTTGGGGAAATTGCTCAGTGCTTTTTAGTTAACTCCCACCCAAATCTTGTTCCTGAAAACAAGGACTCATTTTTTTAAAAATACCGATATCCTTCCAGTGACGCTGTACAGTTATGAGTCATGGCATACCAGAATTAGTCTCTGAAAACCTAAAATTGCCGGTCATATAGAGGGCAACAAAGAAGACCATTTTGGGTGTGAACCAACTATGCCATCTTAGCAACCGAGAATTATGTAACGGAAGCAGCATAAGGGTTAGCATCAGAAAGATACATGACCAGGAAAGGAAATAGGTCAGTCATATGGCAGGTACAAGGGATAAGAAATGTACAGCCTTTGTGCTCCTTAGAATTATGATGCCAAGGGAATTAGAGAACAGCACCCAGAACATTCAGTCAACTCCTTGTGGAGGATTTACAGAAAAGTACAAACCAGAACCACAGAGGATGAGAAAGCAAGAAAGGGTTTCAATCCATAGTCATACATGGGAGTCTTCCCATCTAGGAGGTCAAAAATCCATTAAAAAAAATTGAAGTAATAATAATAACTCATAGATGGCTGGTATGTGCCTATAAGACCAATTCCTAGAAGACTGAGGCTGGTGGATCCCTTGAGCTTGGGGGGTTCTGAGCTATAGTGGGCTCTGCCAATTGGGTCCATGAATAATAGCCCCTGTACTTCCAGCTCTGGCAAGATGAGGAAACCCAATATGATGAGGAAGAGGAGGATCCATGTGTTTTTAGTACTTTAAGGATGCTAAGATCCCTTGCTCACAATTCCAGACTCCTCCCTTCTCTCTGATTCTTAGCCTGGCCTCTTTTTGCATCTGTGAATTTATGAAGGCAATCAATTGTTCATCCAAGCCTAGATAACAAGCTCCCTCCTTATCTCCTCCTAACATCCTTCTATTCCTTCGATCAACTAACAAGCATTAATTAAGCACTTATTATGTACCAGACACTGTGTATGTATGTATGCTGAGTGTGTGTGTGTGTGTGTGTGTGTGTGTGTGTGTACATATACTAGTTTGAACATAACCCAGTGCCTGGCATATAGCATTGTGTGTGTATGCATATGTTTGTATGTATATACATACATACAGAGAAAACAGAAGGCAATCTCTGAGGGAAGGCACTTGGGGAGAGGGGGAAGGGAGATTTAAGCTGTCTTCCCCCCCCAAGTCATCTTTTTTTTTAAATTAATTTATTTTGGATTATCAACAATCTCTTCCACAAGCTTTTGAATTTTTAAGCTGTCTTAAAGCCCACCAAGGAAGGAAGCAGAGATAAAGAGAAGAAACTAAGATGAAGCCTCCCCTGATTGCCTCTCTTATCTTAGAGCTCTTCAAGTTGCTCTCTCCTTTGTCCTATAGCATTCTGCCTTGTTTGGAGATCCATAGGGGCATAGATATAAAACTAGAAGAGATCTCAAAAGTAATCTAGTTGGACCCCCTCCCCATTCTACAGAAGAGAAAACTGAGGCTCAGAAATGTAACTTCCCCAAGGTCATTTAGCTGATAATTGTCAGATCTGGGGTTCAGAAACCAAGTCCAGCATTTTTTTCCCACTCCACAAAACTGTCAAAACAGAAATAAAGGTCAGTTCCATTCAATAGACCTATATAAATACATGAGAACACAAGATACAAAGATGCAAAAAGATCCGGTTGCCTCCCTCACAGAGTTACAGTTTACTGAGGGGTACTAGAGAAGTACAATTCATGGTGAGGAGTCGCAACCATTTTTACCTGAGGTTTCTGCCAAAGAAACAAACAGAATCCGTTTCCCCCTTAACCCAAGGTTTGCCCAAAGAACAAACCAAACCGGGTTCGCCTTACCAAAGGTTTGACCAGTGAACAAACAGAACCAGGCCGTACATGTGCTATAATGTGCTTATTTATTCTCATTAAGCCAGAGAATCATGCCTTGTGTGGTGGAGTCAGAAAATAGTTCTGAACTCAGAGGTAAACAAGCTGAAGGAGACCCTTTATACACTTAGAGCAATCCCAACTCAGGATGCCTATGCCAACCCAAAATTATAGTCTCCATATGTGTTTAACCTTAATGTGAGAAAGGAATTTCTTAATGGGATAGGTTGTAAATACAATTAGATAAGAGAATGTCAAGGTGTCAATTGAAATTATAGATCCAGTGTCTGTGTTTTTTTAATCATTAACATGAATATATATATATATGTATTTATATGTATATATATATATATACACACACACACACTCATAGCATAGCATAGTATGTATCCATAAAATACCAAGATAAGAAAAGTCCCATTATTAAAGATGGTATCCAGTTCAAGGCACCTTGTCCTTGGTAGTCATAAACAGAAAAATGGTCCTGGTCAGCTTCATCTGGCCTTGTAGTTGCTGACACAGGAAGGGGCATTTTGGGTTCACTCAGAGAGCAAAGCATATCTGTTACACCAGAGCACACAGCATTATGGTAGGTTAAGCTCAGAGTGGACCAAAAATGTCTTTCTCCTGATTGGCCAATTCAGGTTTTAGGCCTTTCTCAGGTGATGGGGCCCCCCAAATGGTTTACAGGAGTGCCGGACAAAGGAGAGAGCTAGACAAAGTGTCTCAGGGAAAAGTGAGAAGGAAACACACAGAAAAAGAACAGGAGAAAAGTTCATAAGAAAGTAGACAAGCTGGCTGTCTTCAAAAGGGACATGTTAAATGTATGATGTATTTTTTTTAAAAAGTAAGCTGTATATAAAAGAGATTGGTGATTTCACACATAACTGTCTTTTTCTGTTCTACTTTTTCTTTGGAAATGATCTCTTTTTTGATTTTTTTTTTTAAGAATTTGGAAAAATGGGGCAGCTAGGTGGTGCAGTGGATAAAGCACCAGCACTGGAGTTAGGAGGACCTGAGTTCAAATCTAGCCTTAGACACTTGACACTTACTAGCTGTGTGACCCTGGGCAAGTCACTTAACTCCATTGCCTAGCAAAAAAAAAAAAAAGAATGAGGAAAAATACAGGGGCAGCTATATGGCAAAGTAGATAGAATGCCCTGGGCCTAGAGTCTGGAAGACTCCTCTTCCTAAGTGAATTCAAATTTGGCCTGAGACACTAGCTGTGTGACCCTGGGCAAGTCACTTAACCTTGTTTGCCTCAGTTTCCTCATCTGTCAAATGAGCTGGAGAAGGAAATGGCACACCACTCCAGTATCTTTGCCAAGAAAATCCCAAATGGGGTCACGAAGAGTCAGACATGACTGAAAAACGACTGAACAACAACAAGAATGACTGAAAAGTAAAGAAAAAGGGAAGAGGAACAGAAGACCTTGAACTGGGAGAATCAGGTCAGGCTTCATAAAGAAATCAGCCCCAGAACTGAGCTCACAAGGAAAAGGATTCTAAAAGGCAGAGAGATAAGGAGGGAATGCATTCCAGGCCTAGGGAAAGCTCATGCAAATGCCAGAGGCAAGAGGTTAGTATGTCCTACTAGAGGAAGGGCAGTGGTCCTGAATGGCCCCTGGACTCCTGAGTAGGTAAAGGGGAGGGCTGTGCAATCAGCCCGGAAAGGTTGGTTGGAATGGCAAGGACAGAATTCTAATCCATGCAGTGATCTCAGTGCAGAGTGCCTATCTCCTCTCAATTCATTGTAGAGATTCTCGATGCAGAACGTACATTGCCTGAAACGGCCCTGATTGCTGTTGCTCAGCTTTATTTCTTTGTCCCTGGGAGAAGAGAGTCACTGGGAAGTGATGTTGATGGTTTTAAAAAAAAGAATATCAATATGTTTTTTTTTAATTGGGGAAGGAGATAGATTGAAACTACATTGTGGTGGACCTTGAATGCCAGGATAAGGAGTTCACATTTTATCCTTTTGAGGCAATAGGGAGCCACTGAAAGTTTTAGAGCAGTGGACTGATTTGGTCAGTCTTGCTCTTGAGGAAGACTCCAGGCAGGTAGCCTTCCTGAATAGTGTCTGGGATGCCAGAGTATACGTAGAACCACATTAGACTGGAATAAGAAAGGTGACTTGAAGCCTCCAAGGCACAAGAAATTTCTACACTGCCTCCTCCCCTCCCCCTCTCCAATATTTCCTTTTCATCTGCATCAAATGCATAGATAACCTCTCCTGCCGGTTTATTCTGATAAAGAGATTGATGAATAATATGAAACCTATTTATTAGCTGTAGAATTTGTCCACCATCACAGTCCCTGTGTTTAGGGAAGGCAGCCAGGTAGAGGAGAAAAAGTCTTTTCCTTGTAGTCTGAAGACATAGCCTTGCCCTTGGTATGTTGAAGCACCATCTCCTCTCTGGGTCTCAGCTTCCCAATTTGTCAAATGTGTGCTGGGGACTCTGAAAGATAGAAACAAGATGATGAAGGGTGAATGAATACAAATGCATGGATTGGTCCTATAAGAACAGTGTCAGGAAAACTAAAGCTTAGAATGACCTGAGGACAGGGAATGACAGCAAAAAGGATTTGTTTTATTGGCTGGTTGTTTTAATTTTTTTTAAAAAGCTAAGTTAGAAAAATGGGGAGGGAGGAACAACTGGATGGTGCAGTGAATAGAGCACCAGCTCTGGAGTCAGAAGGACCTGAGTTCAAATCCAGCCTCAAACACTTAGCAAGTCACTTAACCTCAATTGCCTCAAACCCCCCCCCCCTTTTTAAAATTGTGGACAGAGAAGGGATAGGAATGCTGCTGGGGGTAGGTTAGCCCCTTTCCAAAGGGATAGGCAATAACCTCCATAACTCTCAGCAACATGGATTAAATCAGGCTCACTGAGATTCCTTCCTAAATTCTATGATTCGGGGGTGAATGCCAAACCATGGGGTGGGGGAGGGGAGCAGAACTACTCACTTGGATTCCTAAAAAACAGATTAGAGTCCAAAAAAAAGAAAGAAAGAAATTAGCAAGCACAAAATGGAAGAGATAAAGCTAGAAAGCAATTCATCTGAAAAAAAAAGTTCTGGGGGATCCCAGATAGAACCGAAGATAAAAATATGGCAGTGGTGTGACTTGGCTCCCGGAAAACCTGATGACAGCTTAGACATAAGGCCTAGAATGAGGAAGGTGGCCATCTTGTTGTCCTCGGCCCTGATCGGACCACATCTGTAGCAACAGAGGCACACATAAGAAAACACAACTTTCAGCAGTGGAAAGAGCACCAGTTGTAAAATCAGGAGAGATCTAGGTTGGAATCGTTCCTGTCTCGGTGATTGTGTGATCTTGGGCACGTCCCTTCATCTCCTGGGCCTCACTTTTCCTCACTTATAAAATGAGAGGCTTGGACCAGAAAGTCTGTTGTGGGACTGATTTTGGGGGAGGGCGAGAGGGGTGTTGGGAAAAGCCTCGTGTTCTTCACTTCCCATCCAGGGTAGCAAGGAGCGGTTTCACTGGCAAAGTCACAATGTGAAACAGAGTGGTGTGGATGACATGGTGCTGCTTCCCCAAATCAACGAGGATGCCATTGTGAGCAACCTCAAGAAGAGGTTCCTGGATGACTACATCTTTGTATCCAGCCAAGGCAAGCAGGGGACCAGTACTAGGCAGAACCTGAAGAGTTCAGTAAAATGCCCCTTTCCCTTTCCTCCTGTGCCCTTTCCTTCTCTTCCCTCTCCTTCTGAGGAAGAGGAAGTAAGGCTGAGCAATTGGACCTGGTTCTGTCCTTCCCTGGGGTGTGGATCATGGGGCATGGGATTCTGGCTGCAAAGTAACAGTAGGCAGTGAAGAGAGAAGAGTACTGGGCCTAGAGTCAGGAAAATCTGATTTCAAATCCAGCCTCTGACACTGAACTGGCTCTGTGACCTTGGGCAAATCACTTAACCTCAGTTTCCTCATCTATAATACGGGGCTAGTAATAGCACCTACTTCCCAGGGCTGTCGTGAGGATCAAATGAGGTAATTGAAAAGTGCTTGGCACAGTGCCTTGGTACATACTGCTACGTAACTATCAGTTATTATGATCACACAAGCGGATCAGCTGAAGGAACTGGGGGTTTTAGCTTGGAAAAGAAGAGACTGGAAAGAGGGAGGACATTGTATTTTCAAGTATTTGAAGGAGAGAAGACAGATGGGCTGTCTTAAAGAAGAGGGACTAGCGTTGTCTGCTTGGCCTCAGAGGACAGAACCAGGAACAACAGGTGGATCTTAGGACCGTAGGGCTAACGCTGAAAGACATCTCCCCGGTCATCTGATCCAACTCCATCATTTTATAAATGAGGAAACTGAAGCCAGGAAGTGGCCTTGAGGCAGATTTTGGTTTCATAGAGAGAAAAACCTTCTAACCATGAGACATACAGCCATGTACAAAAGAGGAAAGAGCTGCTTCAGGTAATAGCTGGTTCCTCTTCCCCAGAGTTCTTTAGGCAGAGACTGGATGGCCCTTTGTTGGGGATGTGCAGTAGAAAGGGCCCTGGCTCTGGAACTGGGTAACCTGGATCTAAATTCCAACTCACTTTGCCACTTAATAAATGTTTGACCTTGGAGGTTGAACTAAGGCCCCTTCCAGCTCTGATGCTAGGATCCCAGACAACCCTATGTTTTAAAGGAGAGTTCCTATTCAGAGGCGGGCTAGACCAGAGGTCTTCTGGGCTCTCTTTCATTGAAAGCAGGTATCAGGAAAAGGGGAGGAGGGGATTCAGCCAGGAACCTTGTCTAGTCCTTAACCCAGTAGCTCAGACCTACATTGGCTCAGTCCTCATCTCTGTCAACCCCTTCAAGCAGATGCCATATTTCACTGACCGAGAGATTGAGCTGTACCAAGGAGCGGTGAGACCTGGACCCCTGGGGTAGCTAGGGTCGGGGGAGGGGGGAGAATGTGTTTGTAAGGAGAGGTTGGTGTCTCCATCTACCCCAATTCATGATGTAAACAGACTAAATCACACTCCATTTCTTCAATCAATCTCCATCCCACTCCCACTTCCCAGCATAACTGATTCTCTGGGTCCACCAGGGTCTCTAAAATGTCTCCAGTCCCCCGGGATCTCTGAGGTTCCTTGGATGCCCATAGACTCTCTGAGATCCTCTCTGATCTTCCCAAGAATTCCAACTCTATTAGCTTCCCTTGGGCCTCAGTTCCCTCATCTGTAAAATGAGGGAATTGAACTACCTGACCTCCAAGTTCCCTTCCAGCTCTAGATATGACCCTTCCCTCATCCTACTCCAGAACTGTCATGATATCCAACAGCAGGGAGGGGTCCCTCAGGGCTCTGCCCACCTGATGCCCCTCCGAACAGAGGGAAGGAGCAGGCCCTGTAAGGGCTCTGACTTTCTCTTCTTTATCCATCCAACCCCAGGCACAGTATGAGAACCCACCACACATCTACGCCCTCACAGACAATATGTATCGAAACATGCTCATTGACAGTGAAAACCAGTGTGTCATTATCAGGTATTGCCAGGCCTCATACCCTGACCCCCTCACCCCTTCCCTGCCCCCAATCTATCCTGGATCTTCTACCCACTTTGTGTCTTCCCTGCGCTATCCTGCTAGGCCCTAGTTAACCTACCCAGGAGCTGGGAGCCCAGACCTGAACATCTCCATTCCCATCCCTCCCCTATTTCCACCTCCTTCCCCCGTTCCCAGGATTTGAGGGACATAGAACACAGAACCCTTTGGGTTCCCCTTCCTCTGGGAGAGCTGGGTCCCATCTCTCTCCTCTCCCCCCACAGCGGAGAAAGCGGGGCAGGGAAGACGGTGGCTGCCAAATACATCATGGGCTACATATCCAAGGTGTCTGGAGGGGGAGAGAAGGTTCAGGTAAGTAGGAGGAATGGGGAGATGGCCACCTTCATGGCCTCCCAACACTCACCTAATGAGTCCAGATGAGGAGAGCCCTGGAGACCACAAAGATCATATAAATGGGGATGTTTAGCCTGAAAAGTAGACTGGGGGGAGGCAGTGCAGGGGCCCTCAACTATGTATATATTTGAAATGTATATGAAAGGGACTAGACTTGTTCTACTTGCTTCCAAAGGGTAGAACCAGGAACATTGTAGGTGAAAGTTGTTGATAAGAATTTAGGCTTGATGTGGAGCTGTGGGCTGCCTCAGGAGGGTGTTAGCTCCTATCACCAAAAAAAAAAAAAAGGCCAACAGGCAGAAGCTGGCTGACCTCTGATGAAAGCTGTTTTATTGGGGTTCATTGGAAAGAGCTAGATTTGAAGCTAGAGAACCCGGGTTCAAATCCCAGTGTGACCTTGGGTAAGTCATTTAACCTCCGGAGCTCAGTTTCCTCATCTGAAAAAATAAGAACATTAGACCCAAAAGTCCTTTCCGGCTTTCCATCTAGGTTCCTAGGAGTATCTTGAAAGGGGATCAAGAGCACTAGATTTGAGTCCTGGCTACAACACAACCCGCTTATGTGGCCATGAGCAAGTCACTTCGCCTCTCTGAGCCTCAGTTTCCTCACAAGAAAAAGTGGGGATAAAGATGTGTGAACTGCCTTCCCCACAGGAGCAATGTGAAGGAAGTACCTTCCAAACCTTGGAGCATTAGAGAAATGCAATAGACAGGGGTTGGACCTGTCATTTAATTAGTGGAAGGCACTCCCAGAGGAGGAAGCTCCCTCCACTATTACAGGTGGGCACCTCTACAACTTAGAGATTTGCCTGGAGCTCTGAAGGGACTTGCCCAGGGTCAGAGGGAGGACATGATCCAGGAAGTCTTCCCGACCCAGACACCGGTTCCCTTTCCGATAGGTCCCACTGATGCCTCCCACCTGGTACATGGCCTAAGGCTAGGGACTGGACCCATGACTTCATTAGAATTGGGAATTCCTGACTGAGGAAACTCACCATCCCAATGCAGGTTATTGGCACCTTCTCTGCACCTCAGAGCTGTAGAGAGCCACCTAGCATCACATAGCTAGGAAGTGGCACAGGCAGGATTTTAACTCATCTTCCTGACTCCAAGGCTAGCCCTCTATCTACCCATCAGAGAAATGGGGCTGTGGTATCCATGGCCCCTTCCAGCTCTAGAATTCTGAATCTCCTGTTTTCTGCCTTTGGCCAGCCTGGACTCTGGCCTTGGTACCTACTCTGACCTTGACCTTGACCCTGACTCTGTCTTTCCCGCCATTCATCTCACCTGTAGCATGTAAAGGACATCATCCTCCAATCCAACCCGTTGCTGGAAGCCTTTGGCAATGCCAAGACCGTTCGCAACGACAACTCCAGCCGTTTTGTGAGTTTGCCTAGTATGAGTCCTGGAACACCCAACACCCAACCCCTACCCAGTCACATATGACCCACACCAGCCCTTCATGGGCCTTGGTCCATGAGCCCAATACTGTCATCACAGAGCCCCTCATCATTGGTGCCATTCCCCTCATTGGTGCCATCACTGGTGCCGCACCCACTCAGCCTCTCAGGCCCAGGCCAAGCCCTCCCACCACCTTGAAACCTGCCCTGCCCAACCCAGCCCATAGGACTCTCTCCTGTCCCTGAACAAAAGGGTACTGAGCTTGGACCTAAGAACTGTTTCCTCCTTGAGAAAGCAGAAAGAACACTTGATTTTGGAGCCAAAGAACATGCCTTTAAATCCCAGTTCTGCTGTGTGAGCAAGTTTCCCCTTTACCTGTAAAATGAGGTGGGGTCCAACTAAATAACCTATAAGGTCCCTTCAGCTGGAAGTCTATGATCCTGCCTTGGTCTCTAGGATGACAATGAGGTCCTGGATAGCTGGGTTTCTGCCTTATCTGACTCCTGCTACCCAACAGCATTAAAGGCTCTAACCCTGGCACCCCTGTAAACGTGGGCTCCAAAGTCCCATCCCTAGACATCCCTTCCCTTAATACGTGTACAACAACACTAGGCCTGCGAGGCACTGACTGTCTTCTCTGGGCCCAGGGCAAGTACTTCGAGATCCAGTTTAGTCGAGGAGGGGAGCCCGACGGTGGGAAGATCTCCAACTTCCTCCTAGAGAAATCTAGAGTGGTCTCACAGAATGAGAATGAAAGGAACTTCCACATCTACTACCAGGTGAGGGGAAAAGGGAAGTTGGGGGGAGATGCTAGCTAGCAATGCAGAAAACCAGAGGGCCAAGGGCTGGGGGAGGAACCTGGGACCCAGAATCCAGGAGGCAAGAAGGTAAGTGACGCATTCACCCAGGGCTCCATGATACTGAGACCCTGAAGGTGGAGGACTGGGTGGGGATGGGCCTGGAAGGTAGGTGGCTCGTGTCTAGCTTGAGAGACTACTATTGTCTCCATGGACTCTTCTAAGAATTGATGGGTGCAGGGCACTGGGCACATGGAAAGCCAGTTTAGGGAGGCAGGGTCCAATGAGGGCCTTGCCTCCATTTCTTCCACCCTCCATCTATCTATCCTTCTTTCTACCCATTTCCTTTTCTCCCCTCCCCGCCCTACCAGCTGCTAGAAGGTGCCTCCCAGGAGCAGCGGCAGAACCTGGGCATCATGACCCCTGACTACTATTATTACCTCAACCAATCTGACACTTATAAAGTGGATGGCACCAATGACCTCAATGACTTCCATGAGACTCTGGTAAGGGCCCAGTGACCCTTACTCCCCCCAGTTGCTCCCCCCAGCATCTAGGTTGAGGCCACAGGGAGATGCCTGAGCCCGGGACAAGGCCACCTTCTCTATTCATGTCAGGTTATAAAGCTAGGGGAGGCTCTGTCCTGGAGTCTGTGTCCTTGACATAGAGGGCAGGGGCTACACAGGGACAATAGCAGGGGTGACCCAGGCATGCAGACAAAGGTAGAGATGGAGATGAGACATGGGCAGGGACAGGGACAGAGACAGACACACAGAGAAAGGGGCATGGGCAAAGACGGGATATGGGCAGGCAGCAGAGACAAAAGAAGGAGCAGGAGCAGATGGGGGCAGGGGCAGAGAGAGTGTATGAGCAGGGGAAGAGGACAGGGCAGGAAGTGGGCCAGGATCAGAGGCTTTCAACAAAGACACCAACCACTTTGGGGTGGGCCCACAGGATGCTATGCAGGTCATCGGAATCCCACCCAATGCCCAGCAGCTGGTCCTACAGATCGTGGCTGGAATCCTACACCTGGGGAACATTAGCTTTTGTGAAGAGGGAAACTATGCCAGAGTGGAAAGTACAGACCGTGAGTGTTCAGGGATGTGCATGGGAACCCAGGGGAAAGAGTTCTAACTGGGAAGAGGGCAGCAGGAAGTAGGGGAGAGAGAGGGAGAGAGACTTGGGAGTTGTTAGGGGACAGCAGGACCTGTGAGTAAAGGGGTGAGGCTGTGGGGGCTAGGGAGCCATGGCCCTGACCTCAGACCCTCATCCTGGCCCTTTCCCCAGTGCTGGCCTTCCCTGCCTACTTGCTGGGCATTGACAGCGGGCGCCTCCGGGACAAACTAACTAGCCGTAAGATGGACAGCCGATGGGGTGGCCGCACAGAGTCCATTAATGTAACGCTGGGTGTGGAGCAGGCTGCCTACACACGAGATGCCCTGGCTAAGGGGCTCTATGCCCGGCTCTTTGATTTCCTGGTGGAGGTAAGCCCTGGTGTGCTGAATAGGGAAGAAGGGTATGAGAAGCAGCCTGGCATACTGGATGGAGTGCTGGGCATGGGTTGAATACCACCGCAGCCATCTACAAGCTGTGTGACCCTGGGCAAAGCACTGAAACTCATAAAATAGGAATGATGATTTCTGCCTTTCAGCAGGGCTATGGGAGGATCAAATGAGATCATGTGCATAAAGGGCTTTGCAACCTTAAAGAACTATAGGAATATAAATTATGATTAGAAGAAGGGCGAGCCCTGGGCCAATAGTTTCAGGGGGTCTGTGAGGGCAGTGTTTGGGGTAGGCTGAACCTCTCCAAGCCTACCAGGCAAGGCAATGGGGAAATCTTGTCTATAAGAAACTTTCACACTCTTTCCATTTAAAAAAAAAAAAAGCTTTTATTAATGTCTTTTTTTTTAAATCACCATAATTTCCCCCAGTATCCTTCCCCTTCCCCCACCCAGAGAGCCACTCAACATGACAAATATTTTTTTAAAGACAGAAGAAATAGAAGGGAAAAAATGAGGATAATTGGTCAATACATTTAAAAAGTCCTGCATTCATGGGCCACCCACTCGTACAGTGGGGTGGGGTAAGGATGTCTTGTCTTCTCATGGCTCTTCTTTTGAGTCATGCTTGTTTTTTACAATTTTGCAATTTTCACTTTTGGTTTTCTGTAGTTTTTTCCATTTACATTGTTGTGGTCATCATGTATATTTCTTTCTTGACTCAGCTTTCTTCACTTTGTCTCTATCAGTTCACACAGATCTTTCTAAGCTTCTCTGTAATCATCACACACATCATTTCTTACAGCACAGTAATATTCCATTTACATTCATGTACCCTGACTCATTTAGGCATTCCCCAATCAATGGGCATCTACTTTGTTTCCAATCCAAAAGTGCTGCTGTAAATATTTGGTGGTATATGGAGACTTGGGTCTTATCAATGGGCTCTTTGGACCTAGTAGTAGAATCTCTGGGTCAGAAGGATATAGACATTTTAGTTATTTTATTTGTATAATTCCAAATTGCTTTCCAAAATGGTTGTACCAATTCACAGCTCTACCAACAATGCACCAGTGTGTCTATACTCCCACAACACCTCCCATACTGACTATTCCCATATTTTGTCATCTTTGCCAATCTGCAGGGTACATAAGGTGAAAGAAACCTAGGTGTTGGGTGATAACAGTACATAAGAGTTGGAGTCAAGAAGGCCTAAATTCAAATCCTGTCTCAGACACTTACTAGCTGTAAGAGGACAAATCACTTAAACTCCAGTTTCCTCATTTGTAAAATGGGGATAATAATAGCACATACATCATTGGGTTGTTGTGAGGATCAAATGAAGTAATGTAAAGATTTGCAAACCTTGCAAGAGGGTTTTATAAGTACTAGCTCTTATTATTTTTTTTGCATTTGTTTGACTTGAAGCATTCTTTCATATGATTATTGATAGTTTACATTTCTTCTTTTGATACTATTTATTCATATCCTTTGACCACTTATCTCCCTGGTCTCTGGACAAAGGGAGTGGATGTTAAAGGAGAATGAGAGGATGACAGGGAAAACATGGACCCTCACACAAGACAAGCTACTCTCCCTACCCCACCCGCCAGCCTCAGTTTCCTCATCTGTAAAATTAGCAGATGGTTATATAGCCTATATCAAATTGCTTACCATCTCAGGGAGGCAGAAGGTGAAGGAAAGAGAGAAAATTTGGAACTCAAAAAAAATTTAAATGAATGTTTAAAAGTATCTTTACGGGGGAGAAGTAGGTGGTGCAGTGGATAGAGCACTGGCCCCGCATTCAGGGGGACCTGAGTTCAAATCCAGCCTCAGACACATAACACTTACTAGCTATGTGACCCTCAGCAAGTCACTTAACTTCCATTGCCCCCTCCCCCAAAAAAAGTATCTTTACATGTAACTGGGGAAAAATAAAATAAAAATTAGCAGATGGTCGCTAGGCTCCCTCAGAGATTTGACATCCTATGAGTCAATGATCTCTCTTATCTCATTCCTTCTCTTCTAAAATCTACCCTCTGCCAACCCCCCTACTCTCTCCTATAGACTGTCATCCTAATTCTGAGATCCCAGACCTCTCCTATCTCCATCCCCCAAGTCTTTGTTATCATTATTATCAATAATATTAGTAATTTTTTTGTATTTAAGTTTCAAGTGAATAAAAAATTTACCAAAAAAAAAAAAAGGAGGTTCTGGAAAGGGGAGCTGGAGGTAGGGTGCAGAGCCTTGGGCCATCACTGCTCCCCTTTGATGACAGAGGGTGAGTACTGGCAGCCCTGCTGGGTACTGGGTACTCCTGACAGCCCAGGCTCTGCCCTTCCCTCCCTAGGCTATCAACCGAGCCATGCAGAAGCCACAAGAAGAATACAGCATTGGAGTCCTGGATATCTACGGCTTTGAGATATTCCAGGTACCAGACAACATGGTAGATAGGTAGAGTCAAGCTTGGGCCTCAGTGTCCCTTTTTCCCTATTCTGGTCCCATCCCTGCCTTGTAGTCATACCACCCTATTAGGAATGGGGGGTGAGGTAGGGAGAGATGGGCTGAAAGCAAGGAATGATGATGGCTTCAGTGCCCCCTTCCTGCCCCCAGAGAAATGGCTTTGAGCAGTTCTGCATCAACTTCGTGAATGAGAAACTACAGCAGATTTTCATCGAGCTAACACTGAAGGCTGAACAGGTGAGTGCCCAGATACCAGCAAGAGGCGAAAAGACAGAGGAGGAGACAAGGGTCATTCTGTTCCTATATCAATTGACATTTTCCAAAGTGGTAGCATTCCCAGAATGGAGCCTTCTGGGGGTCAGATCTCAAGAGATGAAATCTGATTGGAACAAAAGTTGTTAACATCCTTACACTTTGGTTCGAAGGCAGCAAGGGTATGTAAGAAGAGCTCTGAGGTCAGGCAGGCATTTTTAAAGCACCTACTTTGTGCCAGGCACTGTGCCAAAAACTGAGGATACTAAGAAAGGCAGAAGACAGTACCTGCTCTCGAGGAGCTCACTGTCTAATGGGGGAGACACCGGCCAAACAACTATGTATGAACAAGCCAGAGACACGATGAATCAGAGAGAATCAACAGAAGAAAGACATTGGAATTAAGGGCAATGGGGAAAAGCTTCCTGCAGAAGGTGGGATTTTAACTAGGACTCGGAGGAAGCCAGAGAAGCCGGGAGTAAAGGTGAGGAAGGCAAGGACACAAGACATGGGGACCAGCCCAGTGAAAATGCCCAAAGTCAAGAGATCGATTAGTCTTGTTAGTACAAGTTATGAATAGCAAGGAGGCCGATGAGGGGGTGGGGAGTGCAACTAGGGGACAGCTTGGTGGTGCAGTGGATAGAATTCAGAAGAAGACCCATCTTTCTGAGTTCAAATCTGGTCTCAGACACTTACTAGCTGTGTGACCCTGGGCAAGTCACTTCACCCTGTTTACCTCAGTTTCCTCGTCTGTAAAATGAGCTGGAGAATGAAACGGCAAACAGCTCCAGTATCTTTGCCAAGAAAACCTCAAATGGGGTCATGAAGAGTCAGACGTGACTGAACAACAACAAAGGGTGGGGGGAAGATGGTAAGGTGCAAGAAAATTAGAAAAGTGTGAGGAGGCAGCAGGTTGTGAAGGTCTTTAAGAGCCAAATAGAGGATTTTATAGCTGATCCTGGAGGTAATGGGAAGTCACTAGGATTTACTGAGGGGAGGAGCTAGTGTGGGCAGAGGTACACTTTAGACAGATCACAACCCATATAAGTAAATACAAAATTGGTGGGGAGCACTCACAGTTGGGAGGCGGGGTTCTGTAAAGGCCTTGGGTAGGGGGTGGCTCTTGAGCTGGGCTTGGAAAGAAGCTAGGATTTCCTAGAGGCAAAGGTGAGGAAGGTGACGTTCCAGGCACAGAGATAACTTGTGTGAAGGGCAGGTATTGAGCCTGGGGATAAGTATCGCGTATGGACGACAGGAAGCAGCCAGGTTTGACTGGAACACAGAGCTCTGCCAGGAGAGTAATGTTGCGGGGCATAGTTTCTGCTCAGTATACTCTCCAAGGGATTTCAAAGCCCTTTCAGGCTTGACCTGGCCCTCCAGCCCTGACTATGCACAGAGACATCCAGGCCCCCATTCAGCTTTGACTTTCCTTGGGTAAAATATAGATAGAGCATTTATTAAGTGCTTACTGTGTGTGCCAGGCACTATTCTTAGCCCTGGTGAAACAAATACAAGCAGGTGAGGCAATCCCTACCCTCAAGAAGCTTACATTATAATGGGGAGCGGGGAGAGACTATACATAAAGAAGCCCTGGGAAAGACGGGGGAAGTACTTGCAATGGATGGTGGCTGGGAAGTGAGGTAGAGGGAGACCTGGATCTGGGCAGGATAAGATGAAAGTTCCCCTATCAGAGACCCGGGTGCTCCCTGGGATGGAGGAAAGGAGACAGGGGTTAGAGTAGGTCAAAGGAACCCTGGGCTCCTTGCCTAGAACGCAGGAGTGTCTCTCTGGCCATTGTCTCCCTTCAGCTCCCCGCTATTTACCCACTACTCATTGTCTCATTCTGCCCCTCCCCAGGAGGAGTATGTTCAGGAAGGCATCAAATGGAGCCCCATCCAGTACTTCAACAACAAGATTGTATGTGACCTCATCGAGAACAAACTGGTGAGCCCAGGATCTGGGTGATGTGAATGGGGAGCAGGGCATGATGGACAAGGGCCTATGAGAAAGGGCTGGGTTGGAGGAGGGGAATTTCTTCCCAGATAGTACCATGGATGTCCACCACCAGGAAGGGGGAGCTTGGAGTATGGATTGTTCCTAACTCCATTGTGACTCCCAGCCAAGCAGTCTTGGTCAAAGACAAAGCCACCAATGATCATAGCCTGTGATCACAAGAGCAGTCAGTGGTCACAAGGGAGGTCAGTGGTCAGTGTTGGAATAGATGAAGACCTAATACAATCTGACTTAATGAAGATCTAAAGGTCCCTGGTTTAGATCCCAGGATTTGGGCAGGAGTCAGGACAGGGAGTGTGGTATGGTGGGGAGAATGCTGGATTTGGAGTGGAAGTGGGTTCAGATCCCAATTCTGCCACTGTCTGTGTGACCCAGGACAAACCACTCTCTCTGGGACTCAGTTCCCTTTCCCAAAAATGAGGGCTTCAGACTAGATGACCTATAAGGATCCTTCCAGTTCTAAATAGCCCACCAGCCCCTGGTCCTTGGGATGACCATGCCAAGGGATGCCCATGGGATGGGGAGGGAATTTTGGGCACCATGCTCAGGTCTGAGCCTTTTCTCTGGCCCCAGAATCCTCCAGGCATCATGAGTGTACTGGATGACGTATGTGCCACAATGCACGCCACGGGCGATGGGGCTGACCAGACCCTGCTGCAGAAGCTACAGGGGGCTGTGGGCTGCCATGAGCACTTTAACAGCTGGAACTCGGGCTTTGTCATCCACCACTATGCGGGCAAGGTACAGTCTAGCCCCCACCCTCATCATCCCTGAGATTCCCCAGCTTCTACCAGTCAAACTATCCCACATACCTGAGTTACCCCACCTCCACCCCTCCCCATTTCCAATATAAAGTAAGCCCTTTAGAATAGAGATATTTCCCAGTGCCTAGCACAGTGCTTTGTACTTAGGGATAGGCACTCAACCTGTGAATTTCTTGATCTAAGGGAACTCTGGATTCAGAAATTCCCTTTACTAAATCAGGGCAGCCCCTGCTCTGCTTAATACATATTGATTGGTTGATTGATTGATTGATTGACAGTTGCCCAGAGCACTGAGAGACCTGCTCGGGGGCCCCACAGCCAGCACGTATAAGAGTTGGACCTTGCAGATAGGTGGTGCAGTAGATAGAGGTCTGGCCTTGCAGTCAGGAGGACCTGAGTTCAAATCTGACCTGAGACACCTGATACTCACTAGCTGTGTGAAACTGGGCAAGTCACTTAACCCCTTTGCCTCACCAAAACAAACAAACAAACCAAAAAATATGTAGTTGTTCTAAAAAAAATAAAGTTGGGCCTTGAAAGCAAGTCTTTTTCTCTCACCATCATTACTACACTAAGGACGGGGATGTGATGTCACTGACAGAGAGGAGTCCCAGAGAAGTGCTTCTCTCAATAAGGATTGTCACCTTCTCTGCCTTAGACAATCACTCCCAGTGCTGAAAAGTTTGGCGGCTTGCTTGCCTAGAGCCCCATTGCCAGTACTCGTGAGACGTAGGACTCGTACTCAGTTCTTCTTGACTCCAAGGCCAGGTCTCTAGTTACTGTATTGATACCGCCTCCTCCTTCTAAGTAAACGCTTAATAAATATTCAGTAAATCAAATTCATTTGGATTGGATCATACCCTTCATCCCACTGCCCCTGCCCAACCACCACCTGTATTAGGGCATACCATCCCCAGCAGGGTATAGCAGGAAGAACAGTTGGATTTGGGGTCAGAGAGGACCCCAATCTAAGCCCCAGATAGGGGAACTGACTTGCCTCGTGTCACACAGCTATGTGTGAGCTATCTGGACCTCAGTTTGCTCATCTGTAAAATGGGCAGACCTGTCACCAATGACCTCTGAAGGCCATCATGAGGAAAGTATACTCTATGGTTCTACGTAAGCGTGTTCTATTATTTTGAGAGAGGCAGGCTGGTGTGCCTGACAGTTGGACTCAGAGTCAGAAGGCCAGGCTGACACTTACTGGCTATGGTAACCCTGGCTTAATACTTCCTTTGTCTAGTCTAGTCTGGGTCTCAACTTCCTCTTTTGTAAAATAAGGGAAATAGGAATTACCCCATCACTTTTCTCACAGGGCAGTGAGGGAACTACTTTGTAAACCATAGAGGGCTAGAGAGATGGGGGATAAAGAGCTTCCTGGCCTAGGGACACCATGTGCTCTCCAAGCTTTGTTTCCCTGCCCCAGCCCTGGGGTCACATCAAGGTGACCCCTAGGCCCCCAGAGACTTATCTCTTCACTGGAAACTCCTCATGTTCTGGGAATACAGAGGCCTCAGAGCCTCTCCTGCTGCCTTCCTCCTTCCCTAAGATTCCAGCCACCCCTAATCCCCAACTTCACCTGTGCCAGGGATCCCCAGGGCTCCCCTCCTTGCTCAGGGCCTCCCCCTACCTCTTCCTTGCTCAGGTCTCTTATGATGTCAGTGGTTTCTGTGAACGAAACCGAGATGTGCTCTTCTCAGACCTCATCGAGCTCATGCAGAGCAGCGAACAGTGAGTGGAAGCTGTGGGGACCAGGAGATGAGGCAGCCTGAGGACCTAGGGTGCAGGCAGAGAGCTGGGACAGGGTGAAGACTGAGGCTGGGACAGGGTGGCAGGCAAGGGCAAGGGGCTGGGAAAAGGTTGAGGCCTTGGGAGTAGAGGGGAGGGCAACAGGGACAGGCTGAAAGACAGGTGGGATGGGGGAGAGTCGGGAAGGGACAGGGAGCTAGGGAAAGGCTGTCTGGCCCTTTCCTACGTCATAGAAACTCAAAATTCGAATAAGGCTTAGAAATCATCTCATTCAACTCACACGCTTACCAGAGGAGAAAACCTAAGCCCGGGGCAGGTAGAGGATTTACCCCAGGTTCCACAAATGAGTCAGGGAGCAAAAGGGCCAGGCAGAGTTGGGAGGGAATCGTGTTGCACACTGCCCCAAGCCCACTTGAGTGCATCCCCCACAGTGCTTTCATTCAGATGCTCTTCCCTGAGAGGCTGGACTCAGAGAAGAAGGGCCGGCCCAGCACTGCAGGCTCCAAGATCAAGGTAAGAGCCCAGGGCTCCCCCTCTCTCATCCAGGCCCCTGTCAGTGTCTCTCCCCCGACCCAATGTCTCCATCTTCTTTCCATAAATCCAGCTTTCTCTCCTCATGTTGGCCATGATCTCCCACCAGCTGTGGCTGGAGTTTCTCATCCTGACCAAAGCAGCCAGCTCCCAATTGTCCCAGATAATGGTAGCAGCAGTACCTCACATTCAATGATAATGATGATAGCAATAGCAACATTCATAAAATCCTTCAATGTTTGTAAAGCTCGGGTTCATCACTAGCATTATCTCCTTCTAACTTACACCAGATGGCCCTGAGATCTCTTCCAATCCAAGATTCCGTCATCCCTATGCTGGTTCCATGGGCCAACTGAGATGCCCAAGTATCCCCAGGTGTTTCTACTCCTGGTTTTGTAACATTGTCAACACTACCCCAGACATTTCTGCCTAGGATGATTTCATCCCTGGCCTAATTTGGCGGCCTGGAACTTAATATCCTCCTTAGCTTGACTGTCCTCTGCCCTGGTATGCCTCCAGCTTCCCTAAATTTTCACTTAAGGTTAGCCAAACCCAGACATGAACAGGGGTTAACACCATGGCAGAAAGGGACCAAGCGAAGGTTCATCTTCTCTGTAGCCAGAGCTAATGCCCAGAAGGCAATGTATTTGCTCTTCTCCATTACTGAACCTCAAGCTGCCCCCTTCATAATCTCCACAGGGGTATGTCCCCTTCCCTGGGTGACCTTAGAGTGGGGACTTCATCCCCACCTCATCTGGTGGGCTTCTGTCCTTGTCTGTACTGGGACAGTGAGCCCTCTGTACTTGTCAGTCTATGAGATAAGGCCAGGGCTGAGCACTGGTATTCAGTGGGAACTTGCCTCCTATGTCCCTGGGAGGGGCCTTCTGCATATAGAAGACATGGAGGGTATTTCCTTCCTCACACCTCCACTTTGTCTGTCTGTCTTTCCCATGCACTGTGTCTCTCTGCCACGTCTCTGTCTCTTCCCCATGTCAAGTCAAGAACCATTTATTAAGCGTTTACTCTATGCTAGGCACTGTGCTAAATGCTAAGGCTATAGATACAAGCAGAAGGAAAGACAGTCCCTGCCCTCAGGAAGCTTAGATTCTAATGGAGGAAAACAATACACCATGCCTTGTCTCTTTCCCTCTCTCCTTTCTGGGGCTGTATCAGCATGAGATACGGGTGCCCATGGAGGGAAGGTATGAAGTAGGCCCTGGGTGCAGTCTCTCACCTCCATCTCTGTCCTTTCAGAGGCAGGCCAATGACCTGGTGGACACTTTGAAGAAGTGTACACCCCACTACATCCGATGCATTAAGCCCAATGAGACCAAGAGGCCCCATGACTGGGAAGAAAGCAGGTGAGTGGCCCACCATACCAGCTGCCCTTGCCAGAATTACCCTCATCTTCACTGACCTCTTGACCCTCAATTACCTCTGGTACACCGACCTCCTCACCCCCTTAACTCCCTGCCTCAGTGATCAGGCTCCTTACACTGATCTCCTACCCCTCACTGATCCCCTGACCATTTCCCTATGGCCATGCTTTCCCCAAGCTGAGCCACGTCGAGCTATTCTATATACTGACTTCTCCTGACTCTTGATGGACACCAGGGTGAAGCATCAGGTGGAGTATCTGGGTCTGAAAGAAAACATCCGTGTCCGTCGTGCTGGTTTTGCATACCGCCGTGTTTTCTCAAAGTTCCTGCAGAGGTGAGGGGCTGTCCCTAACCCCCATTCCTAGTGTTTAGCCCACAGTGATGTCTTCACAAATGTTTTTCATTCATTTATCCATTATATGGTGCTGTGGATGTCCCATACCCTCCAGCCCATTTTCCACTATGCCCTGCCTCCCAGTACAAGGACTGGCATGCTTCAGATGGAACGGGGGTGGGGGTGGGGGTGGGGAATAGGGTAAGACTGGGGCTCACCAGGCCAGAAGAAGAAGCTGCTCCTCAAGCCCAGTGCCCAACCCAGCCCTCATACTCACACCACCAGGTATGCCATCCTGACTCCAGAGACGTGGCCACGGTGGCACAGTGATGAACGTCAGGGGGTGCAGCACCTGCTCCGATCTGTCAATATGGACCCTGACCAGTACCAAATGGGACGCTCCAAGGTCTTCATCAAGAACCCAGAGTCGGTAAGTATGGGCATACTGTAAGTGTGTCTCAGCCCTTGGCCCAACACCTGGACCATAATGTGCCCTCAATGAATGTTCGTTGGCTCATATGAGTGATTGTTGTGTGCATGGGACCTGTAGGTATGTGTGAACTGTGTGATATGTGTGATCCATGTCAGTCAGCCAATCAAGAAACACTTATGAAGGGCCTACAATGTGCCAGGAACTGTGAGGGATACAAAAAGAGGCAAAGGGCAGTCTCTACCCTGAGAGGAGCTCACAATCCAATGAATATGTGAGCACTTGTAACCCATGTGCAGTCACATACATGAGCAATCCACACAGTTCATATTTGTAATCATACATGACTGTGTGTGTCTCCATGCATATACACAGAGCTTGGGTAATCTTTGTGATCCATGTATAACCCATGTGTGTGGCTTAAATGTGATGGTATTAATAAACACCTTGTTCAGTCATTTCTGAATCTTTGTGACCCCATTTGGGGTTTTCTTGGGAAAGATACTGGAGAGGTTTGCCATTTCCTTCTTCAGCTCATTTTATAGATGAGGAAACCAAGACAATTAGGGTTAAGTGACTTGGCCAGAGTCACACAGCTAATAAGTGTCTGAGGCTGGATTTGAAATCATCTAGCTGCCCAGGATCTCCTATTTACTAAACAGGAGCTTTAACCAACTAAGCCACAGACACCTTAAAGATTTGCAAAGTGCTTTTATATATTGTCTCATTTGATCATGTGGGAGATGAAGTAAGGAGTACAGCAGGCTTGGGAAGGGGGAGGAATGGGGATGGTTCAAAGCAGGAAGTAAGGATCCCAGTTTAGATCTCCTGCCTGCTGGGGAGAGGCAGCCTCGGGCCCCTCCTGGGTGGGTGAGAAGGTCTGGGTTGGGGCTGCTGCTGGCCCATCTCCCTGAGGCCCTTGCCCTCTTTCTCCCCAAGCTCTTTTTGCTGGAAGAAATGCGAGAACGCAAGTTTGATGGCTTTGCCCGTACCATCCAGAAAGCCTGGAGGCGCCATGTGGCCGTGAGAAGATATGAGCAGATGCGGGAGGAAGGTGAGCCGTGGGAGAAGTGGGGACAGACATGGATAGGCTCACTGGATGGGGGAATTGAGGGCCCTGAGCCCTGTGGGCCCCGAGCCATAAGATCTTGCGTCCTGGGCCCCCCACAGCCTCCAACATCCTGTTAAACAAGAAAGAAAGGAGAAGGAACAGCATCAACAGAAACTTTGTGGGCGACTACCTGGGGCTGGAGTCTAGGCCCGAGCTTCGCCAGTTCCTGACCAAGCGTGAGCGTGTAGACTTTGCAGACTCCATCACCAAGTATGACCGGCGCTTCAAGGTGAGGATGGCCCTGCTCAAGCCCTGGGCCAGACCAGGGAAGGGAACCCCTGGATCAATCCAGGCCTTCCACCCCCAAAACACAAGTGCTTACCACCAGATCCAGGTGGACTCATTGTGTCCTGGCCCCTGACACCCCCTCACCCCCAAACAGAGCCAGCTAGAGGCCTCTACTCAACTCCCAACGTCCCTCTAGACTCAGGAATCCCACTTGTAACCCGCCCCATTCCTTCTAGTTCCCCTGCTTAGATTCCCCCAACACGGAAGGCCCAAGCTCGAATTCCAGACCATTTATAGCCTCTGTGGCTTTGGGGGAGTCACTTGATCTCAGTGGGACTCAGTTTCCTTTTCTATAAGATGAGGGTATTTGACTCAATAACCTCTAAAGCTCCTTTAAGTTCTAGATTTATGAGCATATGACCCCCTTCTAACCCCCTCTCCCCCCAGGCCCAGAGGTCCCCATAAGAATAAGAAGAACTCATATTTATGCAGGATTTTTTAAAAGAATTACAAGGCACCTTTCCTCCACAGCAACCCTAAGAGGCAGAGACTAAGTATGAATATCCCTGTTTTATAGATAAGATTACTGAGATTGAGGGAGATTAACTATTCGTCCATGACCATCCTCTTAGTAGATGTCAGAGGTAGGATTTGAACCCAGATCTCCTTAGGTCTCTTTCTACTAAATTGCCTCCATTCAGTTCTCAGGCAGTCCCTAGCACCTCTCTAACCCCTCGCAGTCCCCATCCCCACACCTAATAAAATGCCTGTTCTTCCCCACAGCCCATCAAGCGGGATCTAATTTTGACTCCAAAGTATATATACGTGATTGGACGGGAGAAGGTAAAGAAGGGTCCAGAGAAGGGCCAGATTCAAGAGGTTCTGAAGAAGAAAATAGAAATCCAGGCCCTCCGGGGGGTCTCCCTCAGGTGAGCTCAGCTGTTCAGAGACCCATCCATCTATTTGCCTACATCTCTTACCTACCCTTTTCTTACTGCTTGGGGCCTTTCTGCAGCCCAGGGATCAGTACTTCAGCAAGGAGAAGACTGGCTAGGCCTAGATGGCACAATGGATAGAGCACTGGGCCTGGTGTCAGGCACTGATTAGTTGAATGATCTTGTGTAAGTCACTTTAGTCACTGTCTGCCTCAGTTTCCTCAGCTGTAAAATGGAGGTAGTAATAGCATCCACCTCACATGATTGTTGTGAAGATCAGATGAGATATTTGTAAAGTACTTAGCATGTAGTTACATGCTATATAAATATTTATTCTCTTCCTTCCCACCCATTAATCCATGATTAATGAGATTAATTCAATCCCCACTCCTGACCCAGTCACTGTCTATTTTGTATTGACCTATCTATGGATATATTGTCTCTCCTGATAGAATGTGAGCTCTTTGAGGGCAGGAAATGTTTCACTTTTGTCTATATCCTTGGCACCTAGTCTAATGCCTGGGCTTACAGTAGGCACTTAATAAATGTTGATTGATGATTAATTGATTCCCTGGCCTGGGAAATATTCACTCAGGCCCCTCTCAAGTTTATAATACAGCACAGGCTCAAGAGTAATAATAATAATAATAATAATAATAATAAATATAATAATAATAAATGCTGCCTCTGATAGTGGAGACAGCCTCCTCACTGAGGTCTTCAAGCAAAATGGATCCACCATTTGTCAGGTCTTTTGCAGAGAGGATTATTGGTAAAGTCTGGGTTGGACTAAAATGGCTTCTGCTGCCAAAATAATAGTAATAATAATAATTACAATAACAATAGCTCCCACTGAAGGTTTACACAAAGCTTTCCACCCAGATAGGGAGGCAGCAGACGTATTAGTAGCGTCATTCTACCCAAGGCAAAAAGAAGTCTCTGAGAAGGTCACACGGCTGGGACGTGTTGGAATGGGATTCAAACCTGGGGGTCCTGAATCAGTCCAGCTCTGCTTGGACCATTCCACGCCGAAGCAAATTTCCAGTTGCAGCCACTGGGAAGACAGGAGTCCTTTCTGCATGTGTCCCGGCTGAATGCCTCCCTGTGACCTTCCCATAGCCCTCACTCCCTTGTCTTTGTGTCTCCTTCCAGCACCAGGCAGGATGACTTCTTCATCCTCCACGAAGTCGGGGCAGACAGCTTCCTGGAGAGTGTTTTCAAAACAGAGCTCGTCAGTCTCCTGTGCAGACGTTTCCAAGAGCTCACTCACAATGCCATGAGCCTGACCTTCAATGACACGTAGGGAGGGGCGGGGTGGGGGGGGCAGTTGGAGCTGGCTCTGGGACCCACGCTGTACCGCTAAAGATAACCCTGTCCAATCTCCTTTACCAGTTAGGGTCTGGTGTAACGCGTAGGGCACCAGGTTTGGAGTTGGGAGGACCCAGGTTCAAATCTGCCCCAGACACTTACTACCTTGAGTAAATCACTTAAGCTCTTTGTGCCTCAGTTTCCTCATCTACAAAATGGCAGTGGGGGTTCCTTCTTCTAGCACTAAATCTATGTCCCTTCTTCTAGCACTAAATCTATGAAAACAGTAATGTATCTCCCTTTATCACTTTATCTGAGCCCTACAATATTTTATAAGCCATCATTACCCATCCCTGAATTAACAATGAGGACAGTAATTTCCAAGAAAAATTACCTTTACAAGATCATTCTGTGTCTACCACCTCACCTGTGAGGCAGCTAAATGGTATAATGGATAAAGCGCTGGACCTGGAATCAGGAAGACCTGAGTTCAAATCTAGCCTCAGAGACTTGTCACCTACCTGTGTGACCCTGGGCAAATAACTTAATGTCTGTTTGTCTCAGTTTCTTCAACTGTAAATTGGGGATAATAATAGCACCAACTTCCCAATATTGTTGTGAGGATCAAATGAGAGAATACTTGTGAAGTGCTAAGCACAGTGCATGGCACATAGTAGGCACTTAACAAATGCTTATTCTCTCCCCCCTTCCCTTCTCTACCTCTTGGGTCTCTGAAGGTGGCAAGGAACCCAGCCTAGGGGATGGGAAGAGTGGAGGAGGATGGGGGAGGTAAAACAAATAGGGCCAGGGGTCATGCAGGTCTCTCTCCCTGACTCCCTCATCCCTCCACAGACTACAGTTCCGGGTGAAGAAGGAAGGCTGGGGCGGAGGAGGATCCCGGACCATCACCTTCTCCCGAGGTCCAGGAGAGGTGGCCACGCTCAAAGCCAGTGGCAAGACTCTGATGGTCAGCATCAGTGATGGACTTCCTAAGAACTCCAGTGAGTATCTGGGGAAGCTAGGGCAGGGTGGGCCAAGCAGAGCATAGAGGCAGAGGGACACAGAGGGCAGGGCATGTGGAGGGTCTGGGAGAAGAGGGAGAGGGCCAGGAGGGGACACCGCAATGAGGATAAGTGTCCTCAGGGTCTCAGCTGCTGCCTCCTCACAAGGAAGTCGGGGTTAGGCGATAGAGCATCCTGGGTCACTTTGTTTGAGTGTGCCCCTTTCCCTTGCAGAGCCAACAAAGAAAGGACCTCTACAGGGCCAGAGGAGGAGGCCAGCACCAGTCCGAGCAGCCCCAGCTCCCTCCAGAGGTGAGGACCCTGTGGCTTTCCTGTCCGATCCTTGGCAGGGCATCATCCAAACTACATCAGCCTCAGCTCCCTCCCTGCTAGGCATCCCCCTCTCTGGCTTCACCCCAGCTTTCCCCCAGAATCTATCCTGCTGCTGCTTCCCCAACTCTTCCACCTCTCCCCTCACTCGGTACTCAGAGACAAATAGAATCTCACAATAGGACTGGACCTTAGACAACACTGAGTGCAGCCTCATTATGCTACAAATGGGGAAATGGAGACTCAAGGAGAATTAGTGATCCATGGTCATACAGAGAGTTGGTTGCAGATCTGAAATCTGAACCCAAATCCCATGGTCTGGCCAAGATACTGCAAGTCTAGTGCTTTCATTTTACAGATGAGAAAACAGAGACCCAAAGAGGGTGACTATGTAACCCTAGTGATACCTACCTGAGGTGAGCTAGTAAATGGCAGAGCCAGAACTTGAACCTAGGCCCCCAGATTCCAAAGTGGTGCTTTTTGCACCATATTAGGCCTCCTTCTCTCACACAAATAAATACTTTCTTCTAATTTTGACTTTGTAGACAAATCCATGTGAGATGAAAATAATAATAATAATAATAATAATAACAGTTCCCATTTCCATTGCATTCAAAGGCTTCCAGAATGCTTCCCTCACAACAGCCTCGTGAGCTAGGCAGTACAAATATTATCACCCCTATTTTCTAGATGGGGAAACTGAGGATTGCAGATGTTAAATGATTTGTCCAAGATCATTCAGCTAGTGTTAGATGAAGCCAGGGTTTGAGCCCTCTTCTTTACTACACCAATAATAATAACTGGTCAGCATGGCCTAGTAGAGAGAGGGCTGGCCTCAGAATCAGGAAGACCTGGGCCTCTGCTCAATATAGCTATGAAACACCCCTGAGCAAGTAACCTAACTTCTCCATGAAATAGGCAACTTTCTAAGACCATACAGTGCAGGTAATGTGCCTGAGTTTCTTATACCAATGAAATCATAGATTTGGACTGAAAAACAAAACAACCAACTATCTCCTATTTCTAGAGCAGCTGAAGGTTTACAAAGGAAAATTTGACCAATTTTTCTTTCCAACATACCTATAACCTCGTCTAGGGGTGGGGAACCTTTGGCCTTGAGGCCACATGTGGCCCTCTAGGTCCTCAAGTGCTGCCCTTCATTTCACCTGAAGTTTGGATTCAGTCAAAAGGCCACACTTGAGGACCTAGAGGGCCACATGGAGGCTGCAGCTTCCCCCCTCCTGATAGGCAGTGTGAATATTTTTAATACCCTTACTTTACAGATGAGGGAATGCAGACCTAGAGAGCTCAGGTGACTTGCCACAGCTAGTGCCTAAAGCAATTAGCACATACTAACACCAACAAGTAGAGGGCCCTGAAAAAGTTTCCTTGGAAGAGCTGGCCCCTAAGCTGAGCCTCTGAGGAAGGCAGTGAGATGGCCCAAGGAGATAGAGGCCATCTTCTGGGAGCACCTTTTTCTCCCCTACTCCATACTTCCAAATCTTTCAGCATCACTTTCATTCTCTCCTCTGCTGATGATAGAAATAATAATAATTCACTTTCAACTCAACATGTATTGAGTACCTACTGTGTGTAGAGCCTGATTAGAAAAAATGACACTGTCTTTGCCTTCAAATATCTTACACTCTAATTTTATCTTATTTTTGGACCAGACCTAAAATTTTAGTAGAATTAGGAATTCCCAGTGAAGAAATTCCCTCTAGCAATGCAGATCCATGCCCAATTTAGACTTTTAGAAAGTTGCTTGGGGTATTGAGATGTTAAGTGACTTACCCAGGGTCACATAGTTAGTATGTGACAGAGATGGGATCCAAAACCAGGTCTTCATGACTCCAAGCATGATCCCATGTTGGTTTGCTACTCTACATGTGCTCACTATGAGTTGAAGGTCATGATCAAATATTTACACAGTTAAATATAATTATGATGAGGTCTAGAGGTTTACGGGTGCTGAAACTCCAAAATCACAACACATGGGTCCTACCTGAAGGAATTCAACCCAATCCTCCTTTCAGCCAAAGACAAGGTTTATTAAAGATCTGCCATATTGGCCATACTCTTAAGGAATCTGAGCACCTATGAGCTATTGGCTAGATTTTAAGAATCTGAGCACCTCAATGGAGACATGATGGATCTTATATACAGAAAGACAGTGGGAGAGATCTAGCAGCGGCCAAGTAGTCTGCAGGGACTGTGAGGTAATAGAACACCAGGGACCAGGGACCAAGGACATGGACCATGTGGCCAAGGGAGAATGGAGCCACTAGGATTAATGGTAGGAAGTGGCATGGGGCCATAGGGAGGTAAGACAATGGAAGGCTAGGCTACGTTAAGGGTAACAGAGAACTGGGAGATTGTGCATAGCCATGATGAAAGGATAACTCTAGAGATTTGGCCATGTGGGAAAGTCCAGGGTTTTTCCTTTTTGGGGTCCAGATCCCATCCTCATCAATACCAGGACATTCCCAATGCCAGAATTTGTTGTTCTTGATCACATATATTTGTTACAAGGGCTTTGTTTTTTTTTCCTTTTTCAATTTGGAGGGAGGTGAGAGAGAAGATGGATTTCTGTTATTGAAAAAAAATTTAATGTTTAAAGTTTAATAACAGAGAGGCAATGATCAGGCAAAGGGGAGATCCTGGGAGTCAGTCATTCAGTCATCAAGCATTTATTAAGCACTTTCTATGACAAAGGAACATTTGTTTTTTTAAAATAATATTTTATTGGGGCAGCTAGGTGGTACAGTGGATAGACCACCAGCCCTGAAGTCAGGAGGACCCGAGTTCAAATCCATTCTCAGACCAGACACTTGACACTAGCTGTGTGACCTGGAGCAAGTCACTTAACCTCAATTGTCATCCCCCCCAAAATATATATACATATATATATATATATATATATATATTCCCCAATTACATGTAACGACAATTTTAACATTCATTTTTTTAATTTGTTTTTGTTTTTGGTGAGGCAATAGGGGTTAAGTGACTTGCCCAGGGTCACATAGCTAGTAAGTGTCAAGTGTCTGAGGCTAGATTTGAACTCAGGTTCCCCTGACTTCAAGGCTAGAGCTCTATCCACTGCACCACCTAGCTACCCCAATATTCATTTTTTTTAAAAACGTTGAGTTCCAAATTTTTTCCCTCTGTCCACGTCCTCCCTCCCTAAGATGATAAGCAATTCGATTTATACTATAAATGTGCAATCATGTAAAACATATTTCCATATTGGTCATGTTGTAAAAGAAGAAACAGACCAAAAGAAAAAAAATTTTTAAAGTGAAAAATAGTATGCTTCAATCTACATTCAGTCTCTATCAGTTCTTTCTCTGGACATGAATAGCATTTTTCATCATGAGGCCACAAAGGAACATTTGTGAAGAGAGAATGTGTTTGTAACTAGAGGTCTTAGAGAAGTTGTGGTCCCCAAGAATACATAAGGATTTCAACCACAGGAGTTGAGAGAGGAACATGTTTCATTCAGGGTTGGGAGATGGCCTGTGGGAAGGCAGGATGAGATTGGGGAATAGTGAGCATCACTGTTTGGCTAGTGTGCTACATAAATTGAAGTAAAATGAGATCAGGCCCCTTAATTAGGTTGAAGCCAGATTGCATGGATAGAAATATAAGCCTTCTGAGGGCAGAGAGCACTTGTCACATTTGGGTTTTTTTTTAATCCTCAGCACCTGGCACCTTGCCAAGCACACAGTAGGTGTTGAATAAATGCTTGTTGATTAATTGATTATAAAGCCCTTGAATGCTAGGTTGTTTGTAGCTTATTAATTCGATGCAATTCATCAAGTACTTGTTACCCTCAAAGGATAGTAAAGGTTATATGCTAGACCATTCTGTTATCTATGCTAGAAGCAACAAGGAGCTGGTGAGGGTCTTGGAGCAAAGGGGGGATATGAACAGACTTGTTATCTTAGAAAGGTCATTTTGGCTGTTGGGTGAAAGAAGAGCAGAAGCTGGAAGCCAGTTAGGAGATCCTTACAATAATCCAGATGTGAAGCAATGGGAGCTTGGACTAGGAGTAGGGTCTGTGTGAGTGGAATGGAAGAGACAAGAATTAGCGATATTTCATTCTTTTCCCACAGTCCCATATCCTCGGAGTCCATTTATCTGTATGATTAATTTTTTTTATTCATTTATTTATTTTTTAAATGTTTTTTTAAAAATTTTAATTATTTAATTAAATTTTTAAAATATTTTTAAAAACTGAGACATTTTACTTTTTGTCCCATGCAATTTTCATTTATGATTTCTTGAAATACAGCTCTGAAAAAAAAAACAACAAACTTTTAAAAGGCCCATTGTGATTCAAATGGAGCTACTAGACTAAGCCTTTAGACCCAAATCATTCTGGCTTCCCTTAAATGGCCCACAATAGGTCCCAGCCCAAGCCTCTCCTGCCCATTGTTTGGGTTTTGATGGCTCAGAGTTGAGCATAATTGCTTTCTGTTCTGGCCAAGAACTCTAAGGGTCTTCCCCTCCCAAATGATTCTTTTGTGATGGCACACTAGGCCATCTTTTGTCTCAATTCTTACCTAGCCCTTAATCATTGAATAGACTTTACTTTAGACTGAGAGCTGGGAAAGACCTTAATTCAGCAAGGCCAAGGTCACCCACTGCATCCCGGGCCATCGCCAGTTGTCGTCTTAACTTTTGTCTTGCTACTGGACTTGGATGACTCTGGAGGAGAAACACTTAAATCCAATTCACTCAGAAGTCAAGGCATCACCCTCATGATGTCATTGGTCCTCTTCCAGAATGAAGGACGAACAACAACATGACTCATCTTCTAACTCTGTCCCGAGTTTTCTGTCCTGTTATCCAATTCTTTGGAAGCTGTCTCACATTCCCATGGTACTGAACATCCCTAGAATTTGTTTTGTGGTTTATAGTTCTGTTGATCATATCCAAGGACCCTATGTTTTCCCACATTCCCATTTCTAAACCCTGCCCCTAGCACCTTCTCTTTTTGCAGGGCCAACTCAGAATAGGGCACCCTACATGGGCCGTGGTAGCCCCTTGCCCCTGGAGCAGATGTCGATGGGGCGTGGCCCAAGGACACAGCGGGGACCTCCAGCTGCAGCACTGGGGAGTAGTGGGAGTAGCCGACGGCCTCACAAACGACCGCCCTCTGAGCACAACATGGAGTTCCTCAATGTGCCTGATCAGGGGATGGCTGGGTAGGTTCCAAGGTCACTCCCAAAGAGTGATATTTAAAAACATTTAAACATACCCCCCACCCTATGTCTAAGAACTTCTAGGGGTGGAAACTGGAAGGGATCAGAGGGACAGGGTGACCCCAGGCAACTCCTCCAGAGAAACATCCCCTTGCTGATTCTCTCATGGTCCCATGGGTTTGATCTATCTTTTTGGTGGGATGAGGTGCCACTATCCACAGGAGTCCCTCCCCTATCTTGCTGCCTCCCATAAGCAGCCTGGCATTTATGCCCCCACAGGATGCAGCGAAAGCGAAGCATTGGGCAGCGGCCTGTGCCAGGTGTGGGAAGACCCAAGCCTCAGCCCCGAATTCCAGGTCCCCGTTGCCGTGCCCTTTATCAGTATGTGGGCCAGGATGTGGATGAGTTGAGCTTCAATGTCAACGAGGTCATAGAGATCCTGCTGGAGGGTATGTAGGCACTGGTGGGGACTGGTGGGGCTCTAGGTGGGCATCCATCCATTTATTGGCTCCCATCCCATCAGATCTGTGAAGAGGACTCTTGTTTCCATGATGCTGTTTCTCAGGGGATAGACTCACAGATTGGTAGTAATAGCCCTCAGGAATTTTAGAGCTGGGAAGAGCATTAGAGACCATCTACTTCTGCTCAGTGGTCCAGTGGATGAAGCCTTGGCCTGGAGTTAGGAAGACCTGTGTTCAATTCTAACTTCAGATACTTACTAGCTGTGTGCCCCTGGGGCAGATGCTAGTGGATTTGGGATCACATTTGGTATTGTCAACAGGGTAATTAGCATTCAAATAGCACTCTAAGGTTTGCAAAGCACTTTATAATGCGATTCTCATTACATCCTCACCACTAATCTGGGAGGTAGGTGTTGTTATTATCTTCATTTTACAGTCGGGGAAACGAGGCAAACAGAGGTTAAAACTGTCTCTCTGAGTTTCCTCAACTGCACCCACTTCACAGGGTTGTTTTAGGGATCAAGTGATATACTATTTGTAACACACTTACCACCTTTTCTGGCATATAGTGAGTGCTTAATAAAATGTTCCCTTCCTACCTACTTTAACCCTCTCATTTTACAGACAAGGAAACTGAGGCAAAGAGAGGGAAAGACACTTGACTAGAGTCACACAGCTTACCAAAGGATGAGTCAGAAAAGACACATGCACACAAATATTCATGAGGCATATGTCAAAGGGCTGGACTAAAGACTGGGCTAGGAGCTCACTCTGACCTTTGTCTCTTTTTCTCCTTTGCAGATCCATCAGGCTGGTGGAAAGGCCGCCTGCATGGCCAGGAGGGCCTTTTCCCTGGAAACTACGTGGAAAAGATCTAGGACCCCAGGAAATCTGGGAGTCAGAGTAATGGAATTCTTTCCAGCCCTTTGCATCTGCCCCATCTCTGCTCCAAACTTCTAGGGGAGCTGAGACCCCCATCTTGTCTCATCCCATCCCAAGTACCTCTCAGAAGTCTGGTAGCTATGGGGGCAGCTCAAGGCCCTTGGCTTTTTCCATGAGGAGCTGGGTCCCTACCCCAGAAAACCCCTCCCCCCCTATTGATTCCTGCCCTCTTCCCCAGCTCTCCCCAGGAGGAGCCAAGTACCTCTCCTTCCTACGGGAGGAGAAGGAGCATGGCAGGCAGGATAGCGCTTTTCCTGACCAGACCCTTATAGGCTGAGACTTGGGGGTTGGGGGAGAAAAAAGAGAGATCGAGGACAAAGGACTGGAGAGCCACTGCCTGGGCCTAAAGCTGCCAAAGGAAAGACTCAGAGACAATGCCTCTACTAACAGACAGAACATGGTTTGGTGTCTTCCTTCACAGGTGATACAGCAGGTAGCCTGAAGTCAGGAAGACCTGAGTTCAAAGCCTGCCTCAGATACTTCCTAGCTGTGTGACCCTGGACAAGTCATTTAACCTCTGTTTGCCTCAGTTTCCTCATCTGTAAAATGGGGATAATAACAATACCTACCTCCCAGACTGGTTGTGAGGATCTAATGAGAATCGAATTATAAAGTGCTTTGCAAACCTTAAAGTGCTATTTGAATTCTAATTATCCTGATGACAATGCCAAATGTGATCCCAAGTCCCAGACTACACACACTCCAGGCCATGGCAAAGGCCTTTGAGATCATCAAGACCTAACTTCTCATGCTACAGATGGGGAAATTGAGAACCAAAGAGAGGAAGGGACTTACCCAAGGTCATCTAGCACATCAGTGGCAGAGCCAGGATTTGAACTTGTTTCTCTTCCCATCCTACAGCTCAGGAAGATACTGCCTTTATTTATCTCCTTAGGGAAGTTCCTTCACTTTTTTGAGGACTTGCTCCCATTTGGAAGGCATTGGACTCAGTGACCTATAAGATCCCTTCCAACTTTAAATCCTATGACCTTAAGAATGTCTATAGACCCTGAATTTCTATAGACCATTCAGATTTACAAAGCATTTTCCTTAAAAGTTGGTAGCATAATAATAGTAGTCCGTGGGGGCCCCTTCATCTTAGAACTCTCATTTAGTTACACCAGGTTCGAGGTATTTTGGAGATCAGGATCCTTGGTAAACCTTTGTTCCCGAGCCCCCACCAGCACATATTACTTTCTACCAGTCTGCCAGATAACACAGTTAATAATAAAAGCATTAAATAGTAAATAAAGTGATAAGACATTATCCTCTCCCACCATGAAATCACTCTCTCACAAATACATATATATACATAAGACTCAGCAAAAAGAGTGGGTTTTCACAGGAATTATATGTGGAGCATTCACACATGGGGAATATATGAACACATTGGGGAACACAGGGCACCCAAATAAAGGAAGGGAAGGAGGATATAGCAAGTGCTTGACTGTGTGCAAAGCACTGGGCTAAATATGTGGGATTCAAATAGAAAAATAAGATATTCCCTGATGTCAGGCTCACATTTTAATAATGGAGATGACACATATGGAAGATTTTAGCTATAAATCAGATGGAAAAGTCCCATGATCCTCAGCCTGCAGCAGCAAAGCAGATGTTGATGCATCTTTAATGTCATTTCCACTTATAAAAATATCAGTTCCTGATGTTGAGCCATGTGACAGTGCCAAGGACTCTGGTGGCAAGAACTTTCTCTCCCGGGTCTTCTGTGGCTGTGACTCTACCCCCTGCCAGAGCAGTTACCAGGCTATATCTCCACAAAAGGGTTACACACACACTCAGGGAATGCTGGATCAAGGAACATCTTCCCGAAGGGAAATTCTTGCCTTTGACTCTCCAAAACCACCACAGTTTCCTACTGGTGAGATCACACTGCTCCCTGGTGGACAGCACCCCTCCAAGCTCTGCTCCAGGCTGTTCTTTGCCAGGTGCTAATCTCTGCTTAGTTGTCCTTTCAGTCACCTTGGTTTTTTCCATTGGAAATAGTGTGATTAATAAAGGTCTCTTAGGCAGAGAAGATGCAGGATGCAGCTTTATTCAAGCAATAATTGCTGTGAAACTTTCATCCGGCTTCTCAGTCAATGGAGATGAAATTGTGGTCAACAGGGCTACACAATTAGGTAAAGAGGCCTAGGTTGCAACACTTTGAACTCCTCTGTTAACTGCTTCTCTCCCAAATTCCCCTCACTTCTCTCCATTATCTTTTTTTAAATAATATTTTATTCCCACTCCCCAGTTACATGTAAAACAATTTTAAACATTTTTTTAGAAGTTTTGAGTTCCAAATTTTAACCCTCCCTCTCTCCCCTCCCCCCTCCCTGAGGCAGTAAGGAATCTGATATGTTATACATGTGTGATCATGTAAAACAGTTCCATATTAGTAATTTTGTGCAAGAAGACCCAAACAGGAAGGAAGGAAGGAAGGAAAAAAGAACGAATGAAAGAAAGAAAGGAAGGAAGGAAGAAA
This sequence comes from Vombatus ursinus, assembly GCF_900497805.2. Taxonomy (NCBI): domain Eukaryota; kingdom Metazoa; phylum Chordata; class Mammalia; order Diprotodontia; family Vombatidae; genus Vombatus; species Vombatus ursinus. The sequence continues at coordinate 1,371,615 of NW_020954713.1, read as the reverse complement.
GGAAGGAAAAAAATAGTATGTTTCAGTCTGTATTCAGGCAATATCAGTTCTTTTTTCTGGAAAAGGAGAGCATTTTTCATCATGAGTCCTTTGGTATTGTCTTAGATCATTGTATTGCTGAGAATAGCTAAGTCATTCACAGGTGGTCATAGTACAATATTGCTGTTACAGACTACAAGGATCTCCTGGTTCTCCTCACTTTGCTTCATATCAGTTCATGTAAGTCTTTCTAGGTTTTTCTGAAATCATCCAGCTTATCATTTCTTGTCACTTCTTCTAAGGAAGCTTTTGCTCTCACTCCAGAAAAACTTTTCTATTTTACGCAAAACAGCAATTGGCCAGAGAATTCTGAGGCACCATGACTTTTTACCCTGTTTTGTCCAGCAACAATACATACAGCCTGTTCTTTCCCTCCAGCCTCCCTACAACTATCATTCTTCTCATTTTACATCTGGAAAAACTGAGGCCCAGGGAATTTGCCCAAGGTCAAATTAAGTGGCAGAGCCAGGATCTGAATCCAGATTTCCTGACTCCAAATACATTGTGCTATTTTTACCCTCACCAGATAGAAGAGCTTAGATTTCATACTGTTAGAAACAGGGGGACATTAAAAGTTCTTGAGAGGGGAAGTGACCTTATTTGTTAAGAAACTAATGATTTACAAAAGTTTAATCTGGCTTCCTGGAGAAAGAAATGGCAAATGATTTCAGTATCTTAGCTAAGAAAACCCCATGGACAGCATGGGTGTGCTGTGGTTTACAGGATCCCCAAGAGTCCGTTATATGTGAACAACTGAGCAACAAATATGACTTTGGAAAGAGCAGAGAATAGAGGTAGGAAGGCCAGTGAGGAAGCTAATATAAGAAAACAAGGGAGAAGGTCTAGACTGGGGTTCGGAACCATGAGGAAAGAGGAGGGAATTGATATATTGATTGATTTATTCATTCAGCATACTCATTAATTATGTACCATGTGCAGACAACTATGCTGGATGCTGGAGAAAATAGAAATTTAGATAAGATACAATTCTTGGCCTCAAGAAGTTCACAGTCTACTAGGAGATTAAGATACAGACATAGGTAACTCTAATGCACAGTATTATGTTCTAAATTTATTAGAGAGGTACAAATAGCATGTTATATGAGATCTGAAGATAGAAGTTTTGGTGGGAAATGACGGGAACCTTGAGAAGAAACTGTCACTCCATATTAGAATTTGTAATAATAAAGAAGAGGGGAGATTGTGGGAAGAGGGCACATTAGGACTTAGAGGAGTGCAGGTCTCACTTAGACAACTCCAATGTAAAGTATAAAAACAATGTAAAAGCTGTAAAAACAGGCCAAGAAGAACAAGGATAAATAAAGCAAGAAGCATTCAGCTATAAACACCTCCATCCAGTACTACACAAAAACACTGCCATAATTCTATAGAAGCCCTGAAGGGAGACAAGCCAGGGGATGTGGAAGATGAAGAATAAAGTAATCTGGTCCCACAATAGCTAGGGCCAGTGTCCAGCATAGGGTAAACCCAGAGCCCTAGCTGCAGCAGGAAATATAGCCAGCCTAGCATCCAGGCAGCCCAAGCCCAGCCTGGCATCCAAGCAGCCTAGATCTGAACCACAGAAAGAAAAGGTCAGACAGTTCCTGTAGAAAGCAGAGCATAGTCTTGACCACCACACTCAGGATCAAACAGGGTCTGCCCATACCATCCAAAGGTATGTGGGAATAGAGTTTGAACCAAGCACAAGTCCCCAGTTCAGAAAGTGAAGCTGGAGATATGAGTAAACAAAAGAAAATGCCAAACACAATGAAGAAATGGATGAAGAAAAGACCAAGGGGCAAACCTGAAAGAGCTCTAAGTCCAAGTATTAGTTCAGAGAAAAAAATGTCCTTCCCATAAAGACTACAAGAGCATTTGGGAAGAAATGAAACAAGAGCTACAAAGTGGAATAGGTAGGGAGGAAACAACAGCAAGAAGAACACATATCTTATAACAGACAGTGGTAAACCTAGCCCAAAAATTGAACTCCAAAAAACAAAAATAAAATTTTTTTTTTAAATTTAAAAAAGAATTGAACTCCCTGAAAATCAGAATGGGCCAAAAACAAAAACTCCATGAGACAATAAGAAATATTAAAGTGACTCCAAAAGACTGGAAAAGCTAAAGAAAATGTGAGGTATATGTCATTAAAAAAAAAACTAACTGTTGGAAAAATAGGTAAAAGAGAAAACAAGAAATAAAGATAAATCCTAAAATTATAAGCAAAAACAAAGCTTGGATACATTTCAGGAAATCATAAATGAAAACTGTACAGATCTCTTAGTACCAGAGGGCAAAGTGAAAAGAGAAAGAATCTGTTGGTCACTTTCTGAAGGAAACCTTAAAATGAAAACCCCTAGGAATATCATAGTCAAAATCCAATACTTATAGATCTAAGAAAAAAAAAATACCACAAACGGCCAAAAAGACGAGAGAAAACTTAGGAATAGTTTGAAAGATATCCTGAGTTTGGGGAGGTCAGGTTTCCAAGGGTTCAAAGAAGGGATAGGTAGGATCCTATATACTAAAAATCTACAGGAGAAAGCCCAGGCAGTAGGAAAAGCCCTAAGGAATTAAATTTTGCAAGCACAAAGGGAAACAATTCTGGTGTGGAGGAAAAGAAAAAATTATCTAAAAATGTACATGTAGATATACAGGGAATTTACCCAACAACATAGATTTTAGAGACACAGAACACAGAAGCAAGGCAGTAGAGGATGGGCCCAAAAGCATGTCTCAGTGCTGCAAGAATAGTGTCAGGAATACAAAAACTTAGAATGAGCCAAGGCTAATGAGCCAAACTGAAGACAAGAAAAGGTAGTTTTCAGTCCCAGAAGGGGAAATGGGAGGTCAAAGAGGTTATAGGACCACTGAACAGGGTGGATGGGACACAGTCAGTTGAGAGAAGACAGAGTCATATAACTTGTGAGTCAATAAACATTTATTAAGCATCTACAATGTGCCAGGCACTGTGCTAAGTGCTGGGATACAAATAAGAACAGACAGTCCTTTCCCTCAAGGTGTTTACAATCTAATAGGAGAAGGGAAAACTGGCAAAAGAAAGCTGAAAAGAGGTGGGAGAAGGCAAGACAAAAAGTTCCAAAGAAGTCCAAAAGCAGTGTAGCTAGTGGCAAATGGGAAGAAGACTGTGCTGAACCCTCTCTTTAAACAGAGGTCCTGGAGCTCATGGCCCTGCCTTCCAGTCAAGGAGTCAAAGGGTACTGATGAGATAGGAGTACAGATAGATTCAAGTTTGCAGCATAATGAGGTTTCCTAACTTTTATTTTGTTTTTATTTCTCTTGCTAAGGAGAATGGTCTTTGGCTAAGAGGGAAGTGATATCCAAGATAAGTTAGGAGATAGAGCTAAGTTGAGGTCACCTGGTCCAGATGAACTCCAACCTTGGGTGTAGAGGGAAATGACGATGTTATTGTGGGGGCCCTGCCAGTGATCTTTAAAAGATGGCAAAGAGTATAAATAATACCCAGAACTGGAGAAGGGTAATATTGTCCTGATACTGAAAAAATGGAAGAGACTAGAATTTATAAACTACAGGTCCATGAGCTTGATTTCAATCACTGACAAAATTCCAGAACAGAATATTTAACAGCTACTCAGTGAACAATTCAAAAAGGAAGCAATGATCAGAAAGTCAATATGGCATTAATTTATTTCCTTTTTTAACAAAGTTACTAGATGGGTAGCTGGAAGGAACATCGAAGGTGGACTCTGTCTAGATTTTACCAAAACATCCAACAGAATCACTTGTCTTATTGAAAAGTCATATGGAAAAGATGGAGAATTATGGATTAGATGACTTAAAGTATTTAGAACTAGTCAAATGGCCAGAGCTAAAGAGTGGTCATTAATGGTCCAATATCATCTTGGAAGGAGGTCTCCAGTAGGGTGCTCCAAGATCTGTGCTTGGACCTGAGCTGTTTTAACACTGTTGTCAATGTTGGATAAAAATAGAGATAACATGTTTGAATCTGTGGATGGCAAAGCTGAGAGGGATAACTAATACACTAGACAAAAGACAAGGGCTGTCTTCTGCCTCTTTTTGTATCCCCAACGTTTAGCACAATGCCTTGCACATAGTAGGTGCTCAATAAATGTGTATTGATTGTATAACAGAGTCAGGGTTCAAAATGATCTTGACAGTCTAGGATTTTAGGCCAAGTCCAACAAAGTGAAATATAGTAAGGATCAATGTAAAGTCTTATATTTGGTTCTCAAAAAAATAAATTTCATAAGTCAAAGATAGGGATGGCATAGCTAGGCAGAGGTTGGACTAAAATAAAATCTGAGTTTTAGCAAGTTCAGCAGTTGAAGTAGGTGGTTCAGTTTAGGGCACCATATTTTATGAAAGACATTGACAGGCTAGAGAGAGTCCAGTCGGGGCAGTCAGGATGGGAACAAATTTTTATTTCATGTTCTTAGGATTGGTTGAGAGAATTGGGGATGTTTAGTCTGAGAAGAGAAGACTGGGGTGGGGGTGGAGGTGGTAACTGTCTGATTATTTGAAGAGCTGCCATGTGAAAAAAAGCATTAAACTTGTTTTGTTTGGGCCTAGAAGGCAGAATCAGGGGCAGTAGATGAAAGTGTATGAAAGAGATGAATTTAGGGTTGATGTAAGGAAAAACTTGCTGCTGATTACAGCAGCCCCAAAATGAAATGAGCTGCCTCAGGAAGCAGCAGGTTCTCCTATTATTAGAGGGTTTCAAGCAAAGGCTACATGATCATTTGACAGGAATCTTACAGCAGATGTTAGAGTATGGGTTATAGTTGCTAATGCTCTCTCACCTCAAATTATTTTGTATTTATTTAGCCATTTCCAGGTGATTGCTGAAGTTCCTTCACAATTCTAAAATTTCATGATAACCATAATAATAAAATAATAGATGATAAATACATTGAAAGACTACTCTGGCATAGTAGATGGAGAGGTACTCACCTTAGTTTTTAGTTCTTTGCCACCATAAAAAGAGCTGCTATGAATGTTTTTGCACATATGGGTCTCTTTTCTCTTTCACTGATCCCTTTAGGGCAGGCCTGCACAACATACTGCCCCAGTCACTTGTGGCCAGTCAAAGGATTTTGGGCAGCCCTTGAAAAATGTAGAGGATGTGAAACAGGCCCGCATTAGGGTGTATATCTAGTAGTGGTCAGGCAGCTAGGTGGTATGGTGGATAGTGTCAGGTCCAAAGTCAGAAAACTCATCTTCCTGAGTTCAAATGCAGATTCAGACACTGACTAGCTATGTGACCCTGAGCAAGTCACTTAACCCTGTTTGCCTTAGTTTCTTCATCTGTAAAGAAGGAAATGGCAAACCACTCCATCTCTACCAAGAAAACTCCAAATGGGGTCATGAAGAGTCAGACACAACTGAGCACCTAATGGTGGCAAACTGAGTCAAAGGGCATGTTCAGTTTACTAACCTTTGAGGGTATAGTTTCAAATTGCTTTCCAGAATGGCTGCACCAATTCTCAGCTCCACCAACAGTGCATTATGTGTCTGTGTGTGTTTTTTTAGGCAATTGGGGTTAAGTGACTTGCCCAGGGTCACACAGCTAGTAAGTGTCAAGTGTTTGGTCTGAGGCCAGATTTGAACTCAGGTCCTCCTGACTTCAGGGCCAGTGCTCTATCCACTGAGCCACCTAGCTATCCCTATGTACCTCCAGCATTGGTCACTTTCTTTTTAGGTCAATCTTGCCAACCTGGTGGGGTGTGTTTCTCTTTGTTCTTAAGAAGTCCACCATTGCTTTCCATTTCTTCCATGAGGCAGATCAAAAAGGTTTCTGAGACTTGGGAGTACTCAGGGGGATAGGTGATAGACTTGGTCACTGAGAGGGGAGGGACCTCACCATGAAGAATTGGGCTCCAAAATAGAGATGAGAGGTTTTTTTATTTTAGTAATTTTAGGACATATTTTCTATCATAATCCTGGATCTATATTGAACCTGGGGGCCACAGGTACCACTTCTAGTGGGAGGATCCAGTACCAGCACACCCCTTGGTAGTTTGCAGGGCAGTATACTACCACTACCTCTGCAGTAGTCTGCAATAGTCTACACTGCCCAACTGATTAATTAGTTCATTAAACAAGTAGGTTGCAGAAAACAGGGAAAGAGTCAGAGATCAGCAGCTATTTTTACTGAACTCCCAGAGGCAACCACTAAGGTATTTATGCCCAGTCCGTCCCTTGTCATACATTCATCTCTACTTCCCTAATTCATGTCCTCACTGCCTCTCATCTAGACTATTGCAATAGCCCCCTGACTGATCTTCTTGCCCAAAGTTCCCCTCCCCCCGCCATCCTTATGTACAGTTTCCAAATTAGTATTCCCCAAATACTGGTCTGACCAGGTCACTGCCCTGCTCTGAAGCCATCACTTGCTGCCTATTGCTACTAGCATAAGATTCAGATTCCTCAATGTGGCATTGAAAACCTTCCATGTTACCCCACAGTACCTTTCTATTCTTATTTCCCATTTTCCCCCTTTACTCAATGTTCCAGCCAAACTTGATTACCAAGTGTTCCTGAACTTGACATTCCATCTCCCATCTCAGTGCTTTCTCCCAAGCCTGGAATGCATTCCCACCCCCTCTCAGAATTATCATCTTTCTCTCAACTCCACTGTAAGTTGACCCTAACCCCTTGTTGCTAATGCTCTTTCCCACCTCAAGTTATTTTGTATTTACTTAGCTGTTTACATATTGCATCTCTTAGTAGAATATAATATTCTTGGGGGCTAGGACTGTTTGTTTGTTTTCTGTCTTCATATCATTAGCTCCTGGCACACTGTCTTCTACAGAGTAACTATTTAATAACTATCTGTTCAATTGAGTTGAATTTAATTGGACCCGTTTTCCAGAGAGGGTCAAAAGAGGAAGGGTGTAGTTTATGGGTGAGAAACAAGGTAAAACTAATGAGGAATAATCAAAAACACAGTGCCCCATTCAGAAGGTTGGAGCTTGGTTTTCACCAAAAAAAAAGGGGGGGGGGTGTATCTTTGGGATATGAAAGAAAGATCAAGCAAGAAAGAGTATAAATACATTTGATTATACGATATTAGTAGTGGCTAATTTGCTTTTTTCTGGAAACTTCTCAGGGTTTTTCCTTATCTAGTTATGGTAGGCTTCTCTTCAGAAAACAAGAAGAGAGTAATGTCATAGTAATTAAGGAAGAAGGGAGAGTCCAGGAGGAGGAAATGGTTGACAGCGTCAAAAGCTATGGAAGGGTCAAGGAGGCAGAGAACCGAGAAAAGGCCATCAGATTTATCAGTTAAAAGTTGACTGGCTAACCTCTGAGAAAGCAGTTTCAGTAAAGTGATGGTGTCAGAAGCCAAACTGCAGACTTGGAAAATGGAAGCAGCTAGCATAGTCAACTCAAGAAGACTGATAGTGAAAGGGAAAGAAGTATAGGAAGACAGTGAGAGAACCAATGACATAACTTCCAAGCTGGATACCAAAGAGAAAGAATTCTTTTTTCCATCCTGGACCCCTTGAACGTTGTGGAGAAGCCTATGGGCCACTTCTCAGAATAACATTTTTAAATGCATAAAATAAAACACATGGGATTGCAAAGGAAACCAAATATATCAGGGGCACCCATGTGGTGCAGTGCATAAAGTGCTGAACTTGGAGTAAGAAATACCTGAGTTCAAATCCTACTTTGGACATGAACTAGCTGTGTGATCTAGGACAAGTCACCACATTTCTCAGCCTCAGTTTCTTCATCTGTAAAATGGAGATACTAATAGTTCCTACCTCACAGGTTGTTGTAAGATCAAATGAGGTAACATATGTATTTTCCAAACCTTAAGAAGTCATAAATGCTAACTATTGTTATTATATTGAAATATACCCATCATAACATTTTTAAAAATAAGTTCTTATCAAAATGGGTACATGCTTTAGACATAAAGGGTAATGCCATGGGCAAATTAGGGGAGCGCAGAATAGTTTACCTGTCAGATATATGAATATGGGAAGAATTTATGATCAAACTAGAGATAGAGAGCATAATGAGATGTAAAATAGACAGTTGTGATTATATTAAATTTTAAAGGTTTTGCACAAACAAAACCAATGCAGTCAAGATTAAAAGGAAAGCAGAAAGCTGGGGGGGGGATATTGTGGAATTTAATTGCAAATGTCTCTGATAAAGGTTTCATTTATCAAATATATAAAGAACTGAGTCAAATTTGTAAGAATGTAAGTCATTCCCCAATTAATAAATGGTCAAAGGAAATTAACAGGCAGTTTTCAGATGAAGAAATCAAAGCTATCAATAGTCATATAAAAATGCTCTAAATCACTATTGATTAGAGAAATACAAATTAAAGGGCTATAAAACTGTACATACCCTTTGGCCCAGCAATGTCCTTACTAATTCAGTATCCCAGAGAGAGGGAGGGCAGGAGGGAGAGGAAGAGAGGGAGACAGAGAGGGAGAGAGGGAGAAGGACCTATTTGTACAAAAATATTTATAGCAGCTCTGTTGTGGTGGCAAAGAATTGGAAATTAAGGGGATACCTATCAATTGGGGGATGGTTGAACAAGTTGTGATATATGATTGTAATGGAATACTACTGTGCTATAAGAAATGATGAGCAAGATGCTCTCAGAAAAACGTGGAAAGATTTCCATGAACTGATGCAAAGTGAAGTGAGACATAATGCACAGTAACAGTAATATTGTAAGATCAACTATGAACGACAGTTATCCTCAGTAATACAATGATCTAAGATAATTCCAAAGAACTCATGATGAAAATCACTATCTACCTCCAGAGAAAGAACTGATCAAGTCTGAATGCAGATCAAAGCATACTATTTTTCACTTTCTTTATTTGTGTGTGTGTGTGTTTTGGTCTGTGTTTTCTTTGACAACATGACTAATATGGAATTTGTTTTGCATGACTTCACATGTATAACCTACGTCAAATTACTTGCAGTCTCAGGGAGGAGGGAGGGAAGGGAGAGAAGAAGAAAATTTGGAACTCAAAAATGTTTAAAAATGAATGTTAAAAATTGTTTTTACATGCAATTGGGAAAAAATAAAATATTTTTTAAATGTATAAAGGATTATAATATGGAATAAAAATTAAAATCATCTGAAATTAAACTCATATAAAAATGCTCTAAATCCCAGAGAAATGCAAATTAAAACTTTGAGGTAACACCTTATACCTATCAGATTGGCTAATGTGACAGAAAAGGAAAATGACACATTAGAGGGGATGTGGGAAAATTGGGACACTAATACACTGTTGGTAGAGTTGTGAACTGATTCAATCATTCTGGAGAGCAATTTGAACCTATACCCAAAGGGCTATAAAACTATGGATGCCCTTTGACCCAGTAATACCACTACTAATTTTACATCCCAGAGATTAATAAGAGAAAAAAAAGGAATAGGACCTATTTGTACAAAAATATTTATAGCCACTCTTTTTGTGGTGGCAAAGATTTGGAAATTGAGGGGATGCCATCAACTGGAAAATGGCTGAACAAGCTGTGATATATAATTGTGATAGAATACTATTGTACTTTAAGAAATGATAAGCTGGATGCTCTCAGAAAAACATGGAAAGACTTACATGAACTGATCAAAGAGTAGTAAGCAGAACCAGGAGAACATTGTACACAGTAATGGCAATAGTGTACAATGATCAACTGTGAAGGACTTAGTTACTCCCAGCAATACAATGATCCAAGACAATTCCAAAAGATTTATGATTAAAAATACTATCTACCTCCAGAGAAAGAACTAATGGAATTTGCATATTAAAGTATGCTGGGGATTTTTACTTAATTTTTCATGGGGGTTTTGTGGCCTGTGTTTTCTTTCACAACAGGACTAATATGGAAATGTGTTTTGCATGACAACACATGTACTGTCTTTATCAAATTGCTTGCCTTCTCAATGAGAGGGAAGGGAAGAATGGTGGGAGAGAATCTGGATCTCAAAATTATATATATAAAAAAAAAACAAAACCAAAGGCTAAAATTGTTTTTACATATGCTAGAAAAAAATAAAATATTAAAATTTAATAAAAACAAGTTCTTGCGCCCCAAGCCAAGAACTTCTGCCACAGAGTAGGCACATTATAGGAAGAATAACAATAGAAACAGAAACTCACAAGAGACAGAATTAAAGAAAGGAGCCAGCAGTGAAACCTATGGCCTGCTGGCTACATCTATAAACAAATGCACAAAGAATTGGTGGTAACTAGCAAGGTGAGCTAGAGGTCCCAATGCAAGGAAGTGAATTGGACCTTCTCAGTTTCACTGAGATTTGCCAGGATAGGCTACATGCCTGGAATATACCTGTGGAAGGATGAACTTGCTTCAAATGAATAGGGCTGGGTAAAAGGAAGGGGGAGGGTCAGGTGGAGAAAGATAGAGGGAAAACAGCACTGTAACTTAAGAAGATATGTTTATTTGAGGAGATCAAGAAACCAAAGAAGGTCAGCACAGTGAAGGATATTTGAGTAAAGATCTGTGGGGAGAGAAACAGAGGCCATATTGTCAAAGGATTATACTACAAACAACCTGGACATTAAAAGAAATAGATTAGTCTTAGGAACAGATCATAAACTTGACATGAAGGTGATCTAGCAGTGAGGAGGGAACTCCAATGATCTAGGCACCTACTGGAAGCTCTCTCCTTGCCAAAAGCAGAGAAGATAATTTCATCCCTCAGAAGTTGGAAGAAAAGAAGCAAGGAGGTGATTCTGGAGTTGATTCTCACCAAACAGAAGGAAATGATTGCTCAAATTGAGATGGAAACCTTGAGGGGAAGTGATCGCTCCATTTTCATAATAAGAACAGATATTTATATAATGCTTTGCATGTACAATCTAATTGGGGCCTCACAACAGACCCATCCAGGCACTATAGGCATAATCCCTATTTTATAGCTAAGGAAGGAAAGAAGCACTTAAGTACCTATGTGCCAGGCTGTGCTAGGAACTGGGGATACAAAGGAAAGTCAAAGTCCCTGCTCTCAAGGAGCTCACAATCTAACAGGAGGAGCCAACATGCAAAAACTACAAACAGACAAGACATAGATAGGATAAACTGGAGATATTCAACAGAGGGCAAGTATTAAAAGGGATTGGGAGGGGCAGCTGGGTGGTACAGTGGATAGAGCTCCAGGCCCTGGAGTCAGGAGGACCTTACTAGCTGTGTGACCCTGGTCAAGTCACTTAATCCAGATTGCCTCAAAAAAGAAAAAGAAAAGATTGGGAAATCCCTTATGGATGGTCACATGACTAGGGAGTGACAGAAGCAGGAGTCAAACAGAGGTCTTCCTGACATCACATGCAGCACAATCATGGCTTTGCCAACCAGTTGTCCAGAGTATGTTGTGAGGCTGGATAGACAGCAGATGTCTAGACACCGAAGATGGGCAATGATTTGAAACCAGAACTGGACAGGAAGGAGGACAGTGGGCCGGGTTGCCTTCAGAAAAGAGCAAAGTTCTTCTTAATGACTCCAAACTTCTTCCTGAAACTTACGACCATTTAAAAAAACACTCATATTTTTCCAATAACACATGTCTATAGACACATAGAGCCCTGTGATCTCTAAGGACCTGAAAATAAGTATCACCCTGAAGGCAACAGGAAGTCCTACAATGGCTGCAGGCAGGCTGTAGAATTTGACAAATAGGGAAGTGAGAAGGAGAAGAGGGAAATAAATGATGTCATCAAAGCAAAAGGTGGTCTGGTCCTCTGGCAAGAGTAAGAAATAACCAATGGGCAACCTCAGCATGGGGGTGGGGAGGGACGGGATGGAGGTGTGGGGAGGGACCTCTTGTAGTGCAACTATGGGAGGATTTGAGCAAGAATTGCATAAAATGTAGGGGGCAGCTAGGCAGTGGATAGAGCACCGGCCCTGAAGTCAGGAGAACCTGAGTTCAAATCCGGCCTCAGACCAAACACTTGACACTTACTAGCTGTGTGACCCTGGGCAAGTAACTTAACTCCAATTGCCTAAAAAAAAATTTTTTTTTAATTAAAAAAAAATTAAATGAATTGCATAAAATGGGCAGGATGGGGGCTTTGTAATCTGAATTGTTGGAGGGGATGCCTAAATCATTGAGATCACACCTTCATTTGAGTAGGATCAAGTTAAACTGAAAGGTCTCCAGTTGAAAGCCCCAAGGATTTATGCCTGACCTTGTATTGCAGAGGTATCAAATACACAGGGTACTGAAAGGTACATCACACACACACACACACACACACACACACACACACACACACACCACTTCCAAGTGTGGCCAAACCAGCTTAAAATATAATTGGAAATACTGAAAAAAAAAAGGAATTTAAAAATATAACAAAACATAGATAATGCTAATATGTGGGTTTCTAGTCAATATGCACCCACAGCAATCCTTATGCAAGGCTTGATGGTCCCCTGTTTCTATGTGAGTTTGACAGACTGCTGTACTGTATAACATTTTTTATCAATTGAATAAAGACACAAATCACAAGCTTACCAAACTTGAAGATAACAAAAAATTATCATGAATAACTAAAAGGTAAGATGATAGCCAGGATCCAAAAAGATCACCATAGACTAGATGATTGGGTCAAAATTAATAGTGATAAATATAAAATCTTATATTTGAGTTCAAAAAATCAACTTCACCAGGAAAAAAAAATTAAGAGACATGGCTAAATATCATTTGGTCTGAAAAAAGATCCTAGGGTTTTAGTGGACTGCAAATTCAATGAGTCAATAGTTAATATGGTGCTATTTGCCAAATACTGTGCTATACTCTTTACAAGTATTATCTCAACAACCCTGAGAACAGGCATTACTATTAACCACATTTTACAGTTGAGCTACAGACCATCCCATCACTCTACTTCCTTCCTTAATGAGTTGGTACCTGGCTCACAATTGTTCTCTCCTCTCCAACTCCTGGTCTCATGCTAGCAGACTTCAACATACATGATGACTCTCCCTCAAATACCCTAATGCTCAGTTCCTTAAACTACTCATTTCTCATGGGCTATTCCTCCACTCTGTCTCAGCTACACACAAAGAAGGTCATACCCTGAATCTTACCATCACCCAGATGTACCACCTCTATGTTTAAGAATTCCCAAATCCTGTAATCCCTTTATCTGACCATAATCTATTGGGTTTTCACCTTCCCTCTGCCTTTCTTTACAAAACCGTACACTTCATCTGCACAGTCCCTGGACTACATCTCTCCTGCACTAGGCACCCTCTTTCTCCTCTTCTCTCCATCTGGAGCCTTGGTGAACCAATTCAACCCTACACTGTCCTCCCCTCTCGAACTCCTAGCCCACTTATCATATCACTGATTGTGCCTAGCCAAGCCTTAGCCTTAGATCTCTCCAACCATTTGCTACCTTCTCTCCTACACACATGTTGCTGAAGGAAGTTGTAGAAAAACATGCAACCATTCTGGCTAGGTGCACTACAAATTTAGATTTGTGTATTGTAACTGGGCCCCCTCTGTCATCACTGCTATTTCACTTATTTTCATTCTCGCTCTGTCTACTGGCTTATTCCCTACTGCCTGCAAACATGCCTGTGTCTCCCTCATCCTGAAAATATCCTCACTGGATTCTTCTATCTCTGTTAGTTTCTTTTGCTCTTTGTAGGTAAACTCCTTGAAAAAGCCATCTACAAATAGGTGCCTCCTCTTTTTCTCCTCCCACTACTCTCTCCAAAGATACTAATGATCTCTTAGTAGCCAAATCCAATGGCTTTTTCTCAGTCTTCGTTCTCCTTGATTTCTCTGCAGCTTTTGATACTGTTCATCACTTTCCCCTCCTTGATACTCTCTTCTCTCTAGGTTTTTGGGACGCCACTCTCTTCTGGTTCTTAGTCTATCTATCTGATGGTTCCTTCTCAGTCTCTTTGGCTAGATCCCCTTCCAGATTACACCCTCTAATTGTAGGTGTCCCTCAGAGGGTTCTGTCCTGAGTCCTCTCTTCTCCCTCTATACTACTTCACTTAGTGATCTCATCAGCTCCCATGGATTTAATTGTCATCTCTCTACTGATTTAATCTACCCTTCCTGCCCCAAACTATCTGCTGAGTTCCAATCTCACATCTCCAACTGTCTTTCAAACATTTCAAGTGGATATGTCCAAAACAGAACTCATTATCTTTTCCCCTAAATTTTCCCCCACTCCTAATTTCTCTATTACTGTAAGGGCAACACTATCCTCTGAATCCCTCAGGCTCTCACCCTAGGAGTCATTCTGGACCTCTCACTATTTCTCATTCCCCTATATCTGATCTGTTGCTAAGGCCTGTCGATTTCACCTATGCAATATCTCTCAACTATGCTTCCCTTCTCTCTTCTTACATTGCCTCTACTCTGGTACAGGCCCTCTTCACATCTAAATTACTACAGTAGCCTTCCAGTGGGTCTGCCTGTCTCACGTCTCTCCCCACTCCAATCCATCCTCCATTGAGCCGCTAAAGTGATTTTCCTCAAGCACAAGTCCTGTTAGGTCATTCCTCTACACAATAAACTCCAGTGGCTCCCTATTGCCTCCAGGGTCAAATGCAAAAATGCTTTTTTGTTTTTGGCCTTCAAAGCCCTTTGTAACCTAACCATCTTCTTATATATTACTCCCCAATACTGTCCTCCTACCTGTTCCACAAACAAAACACTGTCAGCTCCAGGCATTTTCTCTGATTGCCTCCATCTCTAGAACACTCTCCCGGCTCTTACTCTGACTACGGTTATCCCTTCTACATCTTGACTTTCCTTATTGTGATTTTGTTGTATTATGGGTTGGCATAAGAAATTAAATAGGATAGGCAGCTAAGTGGTACAGTGGATAGAGTGTCTGCCCTGGAGTCAGGAAGGACCTGAGTTCAAATCCGGCCTCAGACACATAACACTTACTAGCTGTGTGACTCTGCGCAAGTCGCTTAACCCCAATTGCTTTGCCAAAAAAAAAAAAAATTAAATGAGAATTTGGGAGAGTTTTGCAGAAGCCACAGATGAAATGCAAAGGCCAGCAGACAACACAGAAAAAGTTTAGAAACTCAAAAATGCATAAAATATATGGTATTGTATAATATCAACCCAAATTTTATAATAAGGTATTGTAAATATCCCATAAAGAAAAAGAAAAAGAAATCAGACTTCTCTGGTATAAAGGGAAGGCCAAACTATTTTACATGGATTTTCCAGATGGGGGCGCAGCAGCAACTCCTAACCCCTGTCAACCTTTACTGAGTTCATTCTAAGAAAGACAAGCAAAATTAGGTTGCATGTGCATGTTTATTTCTCTCAAAAGCTTGTGGAACATGTGTATAGAGATATGCATGGGAGTTCACTGTAGAAAATGAGCCCAAGGACAGGTAGACAAAGGAGATCTCATATCTTCAGAGTAATTCTCTCTCATCCCTCCCTCCCTTCCTGGCTCAGGATGCCTATGTCAGCCAAAATTATAGTCTCCATATGTGTTAAGCATGATATGAGAAAGGAATTTCTTAAGTGGATAGACTGTAAACACAACATGATAAGAGAATGTCAAAGTGTCAATTGAAATTATAGATCCAGGATGTCTGTGTTTCTTTTATCATTAACATTACATAATACAACATAAGAAAAGTCCCATTATTCAAGATGGTGTCCAGTTCAAGGTGCCTTGTCCTGGATAGTCACAAACAGATGAATACTCCTGGTCAGCTTCATCTGGCCTTGTAGTTGCTGACACAGGAAGGAACATTTTGGGTTCACTCAGAGAGCAAAGCAAAGTATGTCTGTTATGCCAAAGCATGCAAAGCATTGTGGTAGGTTAAGCTCAGAGTGGGCCAAAATGTTTCTCCTGATTGGCCAAACGAGGTTTTAGGCCTTTCTCAGGTCTTGGGGGTTCAAAATGGTTTGGGGAAGGATTCACACCCCCATGATGTAGAAGGGGTAACTGTACTATCTCTTCTGGCTTCCTGTAAATCCCAACTAAAATCCCATCTTTTACTAGAAGCCTTCCCCCAACCCTCTTAATTTTGATGCCTTACCTCTGTGAATTATTTCCTATTTAGCCTGCATACAGCAGGCTATATTTATCTGTACTTGTTGGCTTGTTTCCCCTATCAGATCTGAATCTCCATTCTTTTGCCTCTTTTTATATTCCCAGACTCAGCACAGAGGCTGGCACACACTTATTAATTAATTGATTAATTACTATTAATTAATCATGCTTATTAATTAATTGATATTCTAACATGGCAGAGAACCTGCATGTGTGTAGGGAGAATTAGGAAAGGGAACAAGCATTTATTAAGCTCTTACTACATGACAGGGACTGTACTAAGTGCTTTACAACTATCTCATTTAATGCTTAGGAGATAGGTGCTATTATTATCCCCCATTTTACAGCTGAGGAAACAAACCGAGAGAGGTTAAATGACAAGATTTGAACTTAGAACTTCCTGAGTCCAGGCCCAGTGCTGTATTTGTTTTTGCGGTTTATGCAAAACACATACAAAGCACATATCACTTAACCTTGGAAGGTAGACACTCTTCCCCTAATTATAAGAGCAGAAGTTAGGGTTGGGAGGAAAATTCTGAGACAGGCACTAAACCCCAGAGGGAAAAAAAACCCCGGGGGTTGGGGGGAGTAGCCTGGAAGATTGTAGATAGTGGCAAGAAGAATATAGACCAGGGGATTATCTTCCTCAAATTATATATTTGAGTGAACCTCAAGGGAAGAAAGATTGCTTAGTGGTAGAGGCAGGAAGGTCAGGAAAGAGCAGTGCTTTTCTTGGGCTCTTAAGTGAAGCATTGCTAGGGTCAGGGGGTGCAATATTGTGGCTGCACCTCAAGGTAGGTACTCAGGGGAGGAATTCTGGAGTTCAAAGGATTAAGGTATGAGGCATCATTTGAAGAAATCTAAATTTACAGGAAATGGACATCATGTGAGAGAAAGATATCCATGATGAAAGAGAATTTGGTAATGACTGAGTAGGTGATTAAAGGGGCACTAGTGGGAGACAAAAGTAGAGGAGAGAGATAGGGCTCAGGGACAGACCCAAGTTGATTAGGGATGATAAAAGTAGAAAAGAGATAGTAGACGAAGGACTTTGGGCAGGATCTGGGTGACAGAGATTAAGGAAGCAAAGGATAAGGGGTTTTTTAGGTTTAGGAAGGGGAAAATAACTGTAGGTGGGTCAACTGAAATTCATTGGAACTTTAAAATTCATCAGAGCTCTTAAAGAGCCCTACAGTAATGATTTATGGGAAGGAATTCACTAATCCTAGTCTCCCAGACTTCTGTGACATCACTTTGTCCAGGTTTTCCTCCTGTTGGAAAGTTGACCTACCTGGCACTTCTCGTAAGGGAGACAAAGAAAGGTACACACCTTCCTTCCTGTCCTTGAACATGAGTATATTTGCCAAGGAAAATAAGAGGACCTCAATATTCTGCATTTTTTAGCTACAACATACAAGCACTATACCTTGTTGGCATTTAGCTGTTTTCATGTTGTTGTCGTCTTCCAGTTAGATTGTGAGCTGCCCACTGGGGCAAGGACCATGGGCCCTTCTTGGTATCCCCAGTGCTTAGCACAGTGCCTGGCACACAGTAAGTGCTTAATACTTGCAGTTGCTCTGCTTGCTGAAACTTCCAGGCAACTTCCAACTTACATTTTATTGTATTGTAGAAACTGAAAGACAAAAAAACCTTTAAAATTCCCAGGTGAAATTAATAGGGTTTTTCTTTAGCTGGTGGAAAAATAGTAATATTAATGACAGCACATCCTGGGGGAAGATGTTTTCTTGGGGAAAACTCTAGTATTTACTCCTTTGATCCAGTGAGGAGTAAACAAAAGCTCCTCCACCCCTCAGGACTTTTAGATAACCTTTTGGTGGACTAAAAGGATTATCCCTCTATCTGATCACTGGCTCTGATCTCTGGGGGGAATAGAGTACATGTCCAATATTTCTGGCCCTTTCTGGACAGTCTGGGATTCTTGGGATGGACCCGAGGTTAAGAATACCACATCAAAGCAACTGAGACTGGGGGGGGCCTAAAGTCCTAATGTTGAGGTTTAGGGGTGCTGGGACCCCAAAATCACAATATGTGGATCCTGCCCAAACCTTCTTTCAGCCAAAGACAAAGTCCGTTAGAACATCCATTATATTGGGCAGACTCTTAAGGAGTCTGAACATTAGTAAGCTATTTTCTAGATTATAAGAATTTAAGCATCTTAATGGAGACAAGATGAATCTTATATACAGAAAGACTGTGGGAGGGATCTAGGAGTGGCCAAGTTGGGGCGGGGGGGATCTGTGAGATAATAGAAAGCCAGGGACCTGGACCACTTGGCCAAGGGAGTATGGAGCCTAGATAGGATTAAGGGTGGGAAGTAGACATAGAGAGGTAAGACAATGGAGGGCTAGGCTAGGTTAAAAGTAACAGAATTGGGAGATTGGGTGTAGCCACAATGAAAGGCTAGTTGATGGGATTATAGCCTCAGGGGACCGCCAGAGATCTGGTCATGTGGGAAACTCCAGGGTCTAGATCCCATCCTCATCGCAAGTGCTACAAGCTTCCACAAGGGTCTCCAACACAATCCAATTGACTAAAAAAGTTTTTTTAGCACCAACTGTGTACAAACTACTATACTAAGCATACAAAGATATAAAAATAGAGACACATAACTCCAGTCCGCAATGATCAGCATTTACTATGTGGCAGGTGCTGTGCTGGGGGAGTGGAGTGAGGGTGGGAGGAGGAGGAGGGGCAATGCCACAGGAGAATAAGCCAAAAACTACACTGTCTCTGCCCTCAAGGAACTTACATTGGACTGAGGGGAACTGATGTACACACTATCTAGACAATAATGTGGGAAAGGGCAGTGGGAGCAGCTGGATCAGGAAAGGCTTTGGAAGGTGCTGCTTGACTGAGCTTGGCTTGGAAGGAAGATAGAGAAGTCAAGAGGAGGAGAAGGTGGAGAGGGGTTCAGACTGGGGGGATGGCCAAAAGAAAGTAAAAAATGGGGGAAGTGGAATGACAAGTAAGGAACAGCAAGAAGGGGAGTGATGTATAACAGCCTAGAAATAATAGGCTCACATATATTCAAATATATTCTCACAAGAACTCTGGGAGTTAGGTGCTATTATTATCATCCCCATTTTGCAGATGAGGAAACTGAGGCAGACAGAGGTTAAATGACTTGTTCAGAGTCACTGCTAATATCTTGGCAAGATTTGAACTCAGGTCTTTCTCGTTCCAGGTTCAGGGCGCTAGCCACTATGCCACCTACCTGCCTCTAGGTGAGAGATGATGGAGGTCTGAACTGGTGTGGTGACTGTGTAAATGAAAAGAAGGGGTCATAGTTGAGTTATGATTCTAGAAAGAGACTTAACAAGACTTCACAACTAATTGGATAAGGAGGGAAGAGTGAAAGATGATTCAAAACATTGAATGACTAGAAGGATAATGGAGCCTGACGGGGCTGGGATCTGGGCCCCAAAAAGGAAAGACTCCTTAGGTCCCCTCCCATCACCCCAAACTACTTAGCCACTCCTAGATCCCGCCCACAGGCTTTCTGTATAAGGTCCATCTTGTCTATGTTCTAATAAACTTTGTCTTTGGCTGAAAGAAGGCTTGGGTTGAATTCTTTCAGGCAGGACCCACGTGTTGTGATTTTGGGGTCTCAGGACCCCTGAACCCCTAAACTGTATCAGAACCCTCAACAGAAATATTGCAGTTTGAAAGAGGGGCAAGTTTGAGGACAGCAATTCTGTTTTGGACCAGTTGAGTTGGAGATGCCTATAGCAGTCAAAGGGCCACACTTGAGGACCTAGAGGGTTCCCCACCACTGCCAAAGGCCATCCAAGTAGAGATATTTGGGAGGAAATCTGTGATGCGGAGCTGAAACTAAAGGGCCTGGATAGTGACATAAAAACTGTGCAAGGATTCACTGATAGGCACTGCTGCTAATCATACTTTCCAATATGTACTTTGATAACTAATTTATTATATTTCAGCATAGACCCACAGTATACAAAAACTAGTGGCTGCCAAGCAGCAGAAATCAGCAGCTTTATGTAGGTCTTAGTTACATAGGTAAGACGGATACAATGGAATTTCACAGAGGGCATAAGAGGAAAGTCAAGATTCAAATAATAGCTAGCAGAATGGGAACATCTGCATCAAGTAAAATGAACTTTTCCAGAAAAGTTATACGACTGTCCAAAGTAGTAGATATCTGGCATAGGACAGCTATTTATTTCTTCCACCACAAAACAAATGCTTAAAACCCAAAAGACCCATAAGTGTGTACAGAAAAATATTTAAAACATGAAATAGTAACCTATAACAAAACATTCACAGGAGCCCATTAAGAGATACAGAAAACACATGAGTCATTTGAAGGACTTATAGAAACCCATGACCACTAACTACCATACTCTTCCAGATAATAAAAACTTTTATGAGATCAGTAGCACTGATTAAGAGATTCTCCTTTTACCTCATCCACACAGTCTAAGCAGCAAAGTAGGGGGAAGGGAAATAAGCATACATTTATTTTTTTTAATTAATTTTAGTTTTCAACATTCACTTCCATAAGGTTTTGAGTTTTAAATTTTCTCTCCTTCCTTCCCAACCTCCCTCCCCAAGATGGCATACAATCTGATATAGGCTCTACATATACATTCCTATTAAACATATTTTCCCATTAGTCATGTTGTAAAGAATTAGAACCAATAGGATGAACCACAAGAAAGAAGAAACAAAACAAAACAGATGGGGGAAGAAAAGAGCACATAGTATGCTTCTATCTATATTCAAACTCCATAGTTCTTTCTCTGGATGTGGATAGCATTTTCCATCATGAGATCTTTGGAGCTATCTTAGATCCTTGCATTGCTGAGAAGAGCTAAATCTATCAAAGTTAGTCACTGCACAATGTCGCTGTTACTGTGTACAATGTTCTCCTGATTCTGCTCACTTCACTCAGCATCAGTCCATACAAGTCTTTCCAAGTCTTTCTGAAGTCTGCTTGCTCATCATTTCTTTTTTATTGCTTTTCAAAAAAAATTATTTTAATATTTCCCAAGTACATTTTTTTTTTTGGTGAGGCAATTGGGGTTAAGTAACCTGCTCAAAGTCACCAGCTAGCAGTGAGTGTTATGTGTCTGAGGCTGGATTTGAACTCAGGTCCTCCTGACTCCAGGGCCAGTGCTCTATTCACTGCTCCACGAAGCGGCCCCTTTGCTCATCATTTCTTATAGCACAATAGTATTCCATTACATTCATATACCACAACTTGTTCAGCCATTCCCCAATTATGGGCATCCCCTCAATTTCTAATTCTTTGTCACCATAGAAAGAGCTGTTATAAATATTTTTGTACATGTGGGTCCTTTTCCCATTTTTATGATCTCTTATCCAATAACCCTAGAAGTGCTATTGCTGGGTCAAAGGGTCAATAGCCACATTTTTATTGCCCTTTGGGCATAGTCCCAAATTGCTCTCCAACATGGTTGGAGCAGTTCACAACTCCACCAACAATGCATTAATTTTCCAATTGGGAAATAAGCATTTAGATAGCACCTATTACATGTCAGGCACATATTACAAATGTTATCTCATTTGATCCTCACAACAACCCTGGGAAATAGGTGCTGTTATTATCACCATGCTACAGTTAGGAAAACTGAGGCAAACAGATTGTGACTTGCCCAGCATCACAAAGCTAATAAGTATCTGTGGGTAGATGTGAAATCACGTCTTTCTGACTGTGCAGGCCCAGAGCTCTATTCATTTCTGACACTTAGCTGCTTCACACAGCAACTGGTCATGATCTATGTTTTCTGAGCAAACAGGTAGGCATGGTTCATCTTCCTGATGGCAGTCATCTCCTCTAAGAAAGTGCAGGGAAGCATCTTCTGCTCAACCAGTGCCCAACCTCTCAATAACTCTGAATTTATCAAGCTCATTAGGTAGTCCAAAACAAGCTAATTATAATAGCCAGCATTTATGTAGCCCTTACAATGGGCTGAACACTGTGCTAAGCACTTTACAAATGTTACCTCATTTGATCCTCATGTCAACCCTGTGAGGTCAGTGCTATTATTATTCTCCCTTTTACAGTTGATGACACCAAGGCAGATAGAGGTTAAGTGACTCACCCAAGGACACACAGCCAGTAAGTGTCCGAGGTCAAATTTGAACTCAGATCTTCTTGACTCCAGGCTCAGTGCTCTATTTATTGTGCCACCTAGCTGCCTACTCAAGTTATTAAGTGGTTATTATGTGCCAGGCATCATCCTAAGCACCATGGATACCAAGAAAGGCCAAAACAATTCTCACCTTAAGGTGTTAACATTCTCATGGGCTGGAAACATCCATCTCTCAGTTTAATCACCTGTGCTTAAAGAAAGAAAAATAGAAGAAGAGGCAGCCAAGGACTTCAGATTCAATCATTTTATCTCAGGATTATCTAGGCAAACAAATGTATAGACTGAAATATGTGCAATCATGATAGCTGCTGCTGGGAATGGAGGTGGGGCTGGGAGTGGAGGGAGACTTTCCTCTCTGTCCGGTCCACTCTAAGTCCAAAAGAGAGCTGGCAGAGCCCCAAGTAATGACTAAGGGGAGAGAGATGGAGCTCAAAAACAAAATCAGATCTTGTTTCTCCTTTCAAGCCTGATTGGGGGGGGGAGGGTCATCCCTATGGAATAACCAATCATTTTCAACACAGGCTCACCCTTGTTACATTCTGTTGAGGGGATACAATAGGCACACACATAAATAGAAGACACAAAAGTAAGTACATACTAATTTTAAGAGCAGAACACCAACAATTTCTGAGATCAGCAAAAATCTCTTGTAGGAGGCTGCACTTGAGCTCAGTCAAAGGGAGCTAGGGATTCCAAGAGGCAGGTTGAGGAGGGAGAGCATTTCAGGCATGGGTGATGGGGCAGGCTGATAGGGCAGCCTGGGCAAAAACACAAAGGCCAGATGTGGTATGTTATGTCGTGTAGATGAGGAACCAGTTTGGCTGGAATGCACAGTGAGGAGGGGTAACATGAAACTAGTCTGGAAGGATAGATTGTAGCCAGATTGTGAAAAGCTTTAAATATCAGAGGAGTTTTGTATTTGATCCTAGAGGCCATGGGGAGTTGCTTCCTGAGCAGGGAGGTGACAAGATCAGACTTGTGCTTTGGGAGTCATCTCCTTCGAGAAGATAATTGAAGCTAAGAACCAATGAGATAACCAAGGGAGAGGCTGGTGAGAGAAGGAGGAGCCAAGAGCCCTGGAGAGTCTTTTGGGGATACCCTAGATTAGAGAGCAGGAGATGATCACAAACCGGAACCCATGTAGGAGACCGAAAAGAGGTAGGACAAAGAGAAAGTCACCCAAATTCACAACCCAGAGTCCTCCTGGACTCTTCTTTCTTCTTAACCCCACATCTGTAATCATTTACTCAGCCTAACATAGTGTGCTTCCATGACACATCAGTCTCATCTGGCCCCTTCTCCCCATTCAAACAGCTACCACCCTAGTGCTGTCCCTTCCTTATCACTTCTTGGCAGGACTACTTCAATACCCTCCTCTAGTCTCCTAATTCTTCTGTCCTCCTCACCCCCACCAGTCCTTCACACAAGGCCCAAATAAATCCTGGGTCTGGCCATCTCACACCCTTCTCAAAAAGCTTCAGCTCCCTATTGTCTGGTCTGAAAGGGGTTCAGGTGATACAAAGACCAAAAGCAAATAGTATTTAATGTGATTGTTGAAATGAATGGAAGAAGTTTAAGCTATCCAAGTGAGTTACTATTACTATATTAACTCTGTTGCCCAACAGACTCAATTGGGAGAGAATGAAGAAAAAATTTAGCAATGAGACAAAGATACAAAATGTACGGATAGATAAATGAATCAATAAAAAAAGCATTTGTTAAACTGCTTACTGCTTTCAAACACAGTGCTAAACTCAGGGAATACAAAAGCCAAAGAGTTCTGACCTCAAGGAGTTTATAAAAGGTGGCTCAGTGGATAGAGTGCTGAGCCTAGAGGCAAGGACCCGAGTTTAAATCCAGCCTCAGATACTTACTAGGTGGGAAAGTCACTTACCCCTTTGCCTCAATTCCCTCATCTGTCAAATAAGCTGGAGAAGGAAATGGCAAATCAGTCCAGTATCTTTGCCCAGAAAACCCCACATGGGGTCACGGAGAGTCGGACACAACTGAAATGAACACCACCACCAACAAACATATAGGGGAGCGCTAGCCAGGGAAGGTGTTTAAGATCTGGTGAGTAAAGTAGTATCCCTGGAACAATGAACAGGCCAAGCAATTGATAGGCCCTTCTTGAAAGATATCATGTAGTTGCTGACTTGATTCCAATTTTCCGAGCAAAAGGTAGAAGTGGTAATAATGATAGTTAGTATTTATATATTGCTTTAAAAATTGCAAAGCACCCTACAGTGTTATCTTATTCGAGCCTCACAATAAGCCGAGGAGTTAGGTGCTAATTATTATCTCCATTTTACAGTTGGGGAAACTGAGACTGGCAGAGGTGAAGTGACTTACCCAGAGAGTAAGTGTGGGAGGCCGAATTTGAACTCTGGCCTTCCTGGCCCGATGCTCTAATTCCACCATTCTATAAATGAAGAAACTGTGGCAGAGGGAAGGGGATGCAAAAGATCGGAGGGGAGATATCAGGGCACCCATCAATCACACTGCCCAGCTGCTTTTTTTTTCCCACGTGTTTTTGGTTTTATAAGCTCGGACCTCAGTTTTCCCATTTTCAATGGGGGCGGGGGTAGAGGCTCGGTTTAGCACCTCCTGCAGCGCTAGGGAGTGGCCTAGGCTGGGGCGGAGCTCCCCTGGTGACCCAGCGCACAAGGCGGCGCGCCCGTCCCCACGCCACGCCGGACCGTACGTGCGCTGGAGAAACAGGACAGCGCTTCCCTGTCTCAGGGCGCATGCGTCCCAGGCCGGCCCTCAGACCCCGCCTCCATTCTCACCCCCACAAGCCCCGCCCCTCCACTCCGCAGGGCTCGGCGGCCCGGCCCTCTCCCCCATTCCAGGCCCCGCGCGGCCGCGCCTGCTCTCGCGAGAGCCGAGCCTTGGCACAAGATGGCGGCGACGTGAGCGTGTCCCCGCAGCGGGGGGAGCTGCAGCGGGAGCCGCAGAACAAAGGCAGCGCGCGGACACGGGGAGGGATGGTGAGCGCGCGCTGGGGCCGGGGCCGGGCTGGGGCCGAGAGAGAAGGAGGGGATGGAGAAGAGGCGTCGCGGAGGGAAGGGGGGATGAGGGGGCGGGGCGCAGAACTGACAGACTGACTGACAGCTGGGGAAACAAGGACGGGGACACGCCTTCGCCTGCGTTCTTAGCTCCGCCCCTGTTCCAGGCCCTGCCCTATCACGTTCCAAATCCCGCCTCTGTTCTGTGTCCCGCCCCGTAGAGACGCGCCTCTTGTGCTTGGTCCCGCCTCCGTTCTGGGCCTCGCCCTTGCAAACATAAGGGCTCTATTCTGTGTTTCCTTTCCCCGCCTCAGCCAGAGCCCTGGGCCCCGCCTCCCAGTAACTCTAGTCAATATCCTGGGCCCCGCCCCCTGGTCTTAGTCGAAGGCCTAAGCTCCGCCCCCATTCCGTCAATATCTTGGGCCCCACCTCTGAGGATTTTGTCAATATCATGGGCCCCGCCCCCTCAGTGTTCCAAATTCCACCTCTGTTGTGGGCCTCTTCTTCCAGAACCTGCTTTTTTTAGGTCTCCCCGCCCATGCAGATTCTACGTTTTCCCATACGTTGTGGAAACTCCCATTTCTTTCTAGATCTCAACTCTATAAACATTTTATCTCTTTTCTTGGCCCCTCCACTACAGGGTCTCCCCTTCCCACTATAGTCTAACCCAGCCCTTAGGGCCCTGGCCCATTCCAAAATGGTGGCACAGTGGAAAGAGCACTGGTTTTGGAGTCAGAAAATAGGTTAAGACCCTGCCTTTGACAACAGCTGTGTGACCTCAGGCAAGTCATTTAGGTGCACTCCCTTGGGCCTCCTGTGGAGGCCTCTTCCTGCCCTGTATTTTATACTCCTGTGCTTCAAAACGATGCCCTCTACCCATTCTAGGCTGTGCCTTGTTCCAATCTTTGTCCCCATCACCTAGAATCTTCCCCAGCCAACTTCCCCCACCCCCCAATATTCTTCTAATCTCTCATGAGGTCCAGGATTTCCCCATGCCCAGTCCATCCACCCCAACTTTTGTAGAAATAGGCCACAATCCAGGCTTGGTCCTTACCTCCAACCCTGACTCCATTTCTGAGGTTTAGAGCTTGAAGGGAAAGGAAATAAAAGGAATAAGCATTTATCAAGTATCAAACTCAAAT
The DNA here is from genome assembly GCF_900497805.2 of Vombatus ursinus. Classification (NCBI taxonomy): domain Eukaryota; kingdom Metazoa; phylum Chordata; class Mammalia; order Diprotodontia; family Vombatidae; genus Vombatus; species Vombatus ursinus. The sequence continues at coordinate 1,345,213 of NW_020954713.1, read as the reverse complement.
AGAAATGGACTCCTTTAGGTAGCATGTTGACTTAGAATTTAACATTATGTTGTATCTTTATTTTGTGAAACATTTTCCAATTATATTGTAACCTGGTTTAGGCTGCATTCAGGAGTTTTGCAGGCAGCTAGCTCCAATTTTGAGAACTCTGCCCCAAGGGACTTCAGAGTTTGGAAACAGTGTCACATTTACAATTCGAGAACTTGGGTTTGACACTCAGCTCTGCCACCACCCAGTTGTGTGAAAATGTTGATTTACCCTCTCTGCCCCTTGTTTCCACCTCTGAAAAAAAGGGGTTGGACTATATGACCTCCAAGATCCTTTTCATCTTTAAATCTCTAATATAGTCCAATCCAACCCCTCCTTCTATTTATAAAGATGATGAAACTGATGGCCAGAGAGTTTTGGTGACATAGCCATAGTCATATAGGCAATAAACAAAGCCAGGTTGAACTCAGGTTCTCTGACATCAAATCCAAGCATGTTTCCACAATGGTAGTCTCCCTTTTCTTACCTTACTCCAGCCTTCCCCTCACATCCCCTACCCTCACCTCCTGCACTCCCACCTCCTAATCCCAAATTTCTTGGATCCTGGTCATCTAGGCACTGACTCCAACAACCCCATCCATGGCAGTCATGGAATATCTTCAGCTCACACTGAGCCTATTGCCCTTCCAAGACTACCTCCCTCTTCCTATTCTTTTCTCCCTTCGGGCCTCCCAACTTAATCCTCCTGCCAGGCACTGGGGCACAGCCCTTGCTGTTTGTCCTCTCAGTCCACTCCTGGAGGAAGGAGATTGGGGCCCACCTTGGCCTGGAGTGGTGCACAGTGACAGTAAGGGTTTCCTGGCAGGATTTACCCACCAGGGGTGGCTAGATTCCAAGTCAAGCTAGCCCATGTTCTAACTCTAGTTCTAGCCTGACTTACTGAGATTTTGAACAAGCTCCATTTTTACAACGTTCCCCTACTGTCAAGCGAGGCCTTGGATTTGATTGTCCCCAAATTTCTCATCTATGCTAAGTTTTATGACTCAACCAGCTGTTCCCTTGCTGACACTGTGGGTAGTTCTGGGCCCACTTATGGGCTTGGAGAAGGTGAAAGGAGCCTGAAGCAAGTGAAGGGAATGGAAGAGCACCCCTTCTCAGTGCCATCCCCGTCCACTGGGATGACCCCAGGGACAAGAGAAGACTTGTGGGAAGCAGAAGCGTGGGGTTGGGGCACGGGTTAAGTAAGAGGAGGAAGTTCAAGGACTGACCCTACCATATCTGGTTCATTGTCATCAGGAGGAGAGTTCTGGGATGGGGCCTGGGGTCCAGGCATGTCCTGCACCATTGCCCTACTCAGACATCTATGGCAGCCCCAGTCAGAGCCCAGCAGCCAAACCAGAGAAAGAGCAGCTGTCTCCGGCCTTCTCGGCAGAGGGTGAGTAGGGGAAGGATCATGGATTGGCACTTGGGAAAGGGGTTTTCTTCTCAATCCTCAGGCCCAGGGGCCTCCTGGGAAGGACTTTTGGTTTGGTGGGGCAAGGGCTGGGTAAGTAACCTGTCTCTATTCTGCAGACTGCAAGCACTCTGGCAGAACCAGCACAGGAGGGGGTGTCAACAGCAGCCCCAGTGAGGAGCCACGCCTTCCAAAGCGCCGGCCCCCCTCTTCTGGTGAGGAACTACAGATTGTTGGGCACAGGGACCAAGAGAAAGGGGCATTGAAAGCAGATGAAGGGAAAGAACACATGCCGTAGCCTGGTGAAAGACAATGCATCCACTTAGGCATCTGCTCCCCATCCCACCCCCATTCTCCTGACTCTTCTCCTTCTGGTTACTGATGCCTTCCTCATCACCAACTCCATTGTCCTTTTCTCAAGTCTTATTCTCCTTGACTTCTTTGCAGCCAGGCTTTGGGGCACAGCTGTTGACCACATCCTTACCTTTCAGATACTCTCCCCTGCCTGTCTTGGTGACCTTTGCTGGCCCCTCGTCCTTGGAGACATGGAAATACCTGCCATAGATAGAATGATCACAGCCCAAGGGAAGCTCGATCCATATCTCCTCCAGGGGGTCTGTGCATTTGAGGTCTGCAGCCCTGGGCTACTCTCTCAGTTGTGTGATCTTATGTCAGTCACATTCACTTCTCTGGGTCTTAGCTCCCTTCTAGCTCCAAATCCCAGCATTACTTTGGATATTCCTTCCTCTGGCACCTCAGACTCACTGTGTCCAAGATTGGATTTTTGGTCCTTTCCCCCGCAAGCTGTTCATCATCCTGTTATCTGTTGGCAGCATCCCTGTCCTTCCTGGCCTGACACCTCTGATTATCTCCGATTCCTTCTGTTCTCCCACTTATGGACCTCTTGCAAATGACCCTTCCTTTCCATTCATACTGCGCCCCCCCCTAAGAAAAAGCCCTTGTTATCTCTCCCCAGGAGCATCTTAAATTGTCTTTTTGCCTTCAGTGACTCGAGCTTCTGCTATAGAGCTGTCTGGGAGAGTGGAGAAATTAATCTTTCTAAAGCCCAGCCCTGGTCCTGGAATAGTAGGATCTCAGAGCCAGCAGCCTTAGAAGGCATTTAGTCCGGTTTCCACAACCAGGCCAAGAGTCTCATCACCAGCTTTTCTGACAAGTAAAGTCCAGCTGTGCTTGGATGCTTGCAGCCTGGTCTAATGAGCCCTGGCGTAGAGGACAGTCTGGAAGTTTGGGCTCTAGTCTCAGGCCTGCCACTTTCATGATATGTAATACCTTGGACAAGTGACTTGCCTCTCTGAGCCTCAGTTTCTTTTTCTGGTGGAACATGTAGAGACACGGGAGGGACAGTAGAGAATGATTTCTTTCTAAGGTTACTTATGGTTCTGATGTAAAAATTCTGTTTCCAGTGATAAGGCATTCTCTCTCAAGGCAACTCACCATGGGACAACTCCAATTGTAATAAGCCATAAATTCTACTTTCTTAAAACATCCCCCTCTGGTCTTGTCCTTCCTTCTGGACAAAGAATAAGTCTCCTGCCTTCTTCATGATGGCCTTCAGACACTTTGAAGGCAATCATCGGGTGCTGCCTAAACTTTCTCTTTTCCAGGTTAAACACCCCCAGTTTCTTCAACTATGACATCATTTGAAGGCCTTCCTTCTATTCCAGCCACTCTCCTGTCCCATCATCCTTGAGTAAAATCTAAACTTCTCTGGCCAAAGTAGACCTATTCATCCTTCAAGGCAGCTTTCCTGCCTTCCTGATCTTGGTCTTCCCTGCTCCTGTGGGCCTTCTGGCCCTTACTTTTGCTTCTCAGTGGTCCTTAGTACATCCTGCCTGGCATCTGGCTGTTGGCGAGAGATTCCTTTATGTGGTTCTCCTCCCCACCCCTGCAAACGAAGAGAGATGGCACTGTTAGCACCAAAGGTCCTGGGTTCAAATCAGCGTTCTGCTGTTCATCATGACCTTGTATGGTCATTCTGCCTGTATTGCCCCGAGGCTGTGGAGGCTGCACGCTGTACGTGAGCCATCCTTTTATGGTTATTCGTTGTTGAACTTCTTAAGGGCTGGCTCCAGATCAGGGTCAGTTGTATTTCATCTCCTTGGCCCAGGCCTCCCTACTCCCCGACCAGGTAGCCTAGGACTTGGATGAATGGTGGACTGTAGGTGGCAGGATTCAGGCTGAAGTGTGGCTGAAGAGGGGAGACATGACCAGGACCCAGGGATGCTTTGTTTGTCCTAGGGAGACAATTCCCTTGCTCCAGCTACGGCTGCCGCCTGGCTTTCCCCAGCCCCCGGGAACTTGCTCAGCATCTGCACAGTCACTTGCAACCCACACAGTCCATGGAAGGTAAGCCTGGGGATAGGGGAGAATGGGGTGGTATTTCCTTCTCAGGATCCTCTCTGCCAGAGGACCACTCCTTAGCCCTGACATGGCAGCCCTATCTACTGGCACTCCTGGTCTTGGCTCCCAGTGGGAATGGTTCAGAAGCCCACCTATCTGGAGAGCCGTGAGCAAGACAGAATGCTGGATTTGGAGTCTGGAGGATCTGGATTCAAATCCTGGCTCCATAACTACCTTTGTGACCTTGGGCAAGAACCCCTGCAGCTCTCGGGAGCCGCCCTGCCACTCCCACTGCTCGGATGTGTGCTGACCCCAGCAGCATCACCACCCCGGGTCATATTCCTCTGCAGGCAAACTGTTTCACTGCTCAGCCCCAGGCTGTGCAGAGACGTTCCCCAGCATGCAGGAGCTGATGGCCCACACCAAGCTGCACTACAAGCCCAACAGATACTTCAAGTGAGGCCTCTCCCCTTCCCTGTCCTTCTCCCCTCCACCCATTGGTTTTCTCTTGGGTTCTTTGTGATGACCCGACCCCTTCTCATCCACCTCATTGCTCACTCCCAACCCCCCTTTGCCACTCTGTACACCATCAGCTCACCTGGCCTCATCCTTGCTGTCATCAGGCCTGCTCACCCCTCAGTCCAGCCTCTGTCTCCCCCTACCCCAGGTGTGAAAATTGCCTTCTCCGCTTCCGGACTCACCGCTCCCTCTTCAAGCACCTACATGTCTGCTCCGACCAGTCCCACAGCCCGGCCCCACCCCCAGCCCCACTGCCCCCAGCACTGGAGAAGGAGCTGCCTGATGCTCAGAGACCAGCTGGCCCCAGCCCCGACAAGGCCCCGCTGCTCACGCCGCTGACCCTGCCCCCGGATCCTCGTCCCAGGGCCCCATTCCCGCTGCTGGAGGCCTCACTTTACAGCTCTGCTGCATTGCCCTCATACTCCAGCCAAGCCTCAAGCCCTGTACCTGCACCCTTCCTACCCTACCTGGGTCCCTCTCCCTATGGGCTGGCCCCTGGCTCCGGTCCCCAGCGCCTCCGTCCCTTCCTGCCTGCCCAGGCCCAGAGTCTCCCTAGCTCTGGTCCTGGCTCCAGCTCCAACACTAATGCAGCTGTCTGGAAAAAAAATCAGGGTGAGCAGACAGCCCAGATCCAGCCCTTATGTATAATATAAGCAGGGGTTCCTCAATGTCACTACCATGTATTCTCCCCAAGTAAGGACCAGAAGAGGGAGAAGCAGGTAGCAGGTAAGGCTGCAGCGTTACCTCCCCTGATCCTTTCTTTCTCTCCTTCCACAGGTTCCAGCAGTAGCCCACGGAGGCCCCCTGGGAGCTCTGAGGGACCTACAGGTCAGTGGCTTCCCTGGGGCATTGGGTGAGGGAGGAATGACAGAACCAGACCCTTTAAAATGGGAAGGGGACAGAAACCAGCTCTAGGCCCTCCACTTACAGACTCAGAGAACGACTCCAAATTGCTCAACTTTCTTCAGGAAGAAAGTGACCCAAGTTACTTAAAATTTACCCAGATGCAGTCTTAGGATTGTGCAAGCCCCTCCTGTCAGGAGGTCCCAGGAGCACACCCTGAAGGCTTCTCTCCTCCCTGTACCAGGCCATTCTTCTACCAGCCGAATTGTGTGGGAGCACACCAGGGGTCGCTACACCTGCATGCAGTGCCCCTTCTCCACGGCTTCCAGACCCGCCATGACCCTTCATTTGGAGGACCATCGCAAGACTCCACCCCCAGCCCCACCACCACAGCCACCATCACCCTCCACTCCCCCTCAGCTGGAGGCCCAGGGAAGCACAGTCTGGTCACTGGAGCCCACTCCTGGATCATCAAGTGGTCCTCCTTCCCTCATCACTCAGTCACCCAGGGCCCAGGGCCCCCCAGCCTCAGGGGAGGACTGGGATTTCTAAGGCTGGGAAACCAACTCTCCTGCCTCTCCCAGTAGCGTGAGGCCACCCTGTGATGTGGAGTCACTCACTCTTAGGCAGACTTTGCAGGTGGCCTGACTTACTCCCCCCTTCCACCATGGCTACAGAGATGGACCACTCCCTCTACTCTCCACTCTGGGCCCTGGTGACTGCAGGGGGTGGGGAGGTAGAAGACTATTTTTATAATTAACTTAATGTTGCTTTGGAACTTGTGGGTCATCGGGTCCAGTTGTCCTGGCTTGGCCCAGGATCAGCTGGGGGTGGAGATAATAAAACAGTTGTATAGGAGTTGTCTCTTTGAGAATATGGGGCTTCAAGAATCACTGGGTGGGGCCCAGGGGTCCAGTCTGTTTCAAACAAGCCCCTCCACAGGGCCCAGTTCCTAGACTGACTGACCAAGTTGGACTCTTCATAGACTGAATAATTCAGGACATTCCCGAGCCCCACCCCACTTACTATTTGTCTTAGCCGAGATAAAAAATTCCAGTTTTTATTTATTTAAAAAGACCAATAAGAGGGAAGAGGGAGGGGGCTGCAAGGTTTATCCTGAGAAAGTGCCAGAGCCCCTGCCCCTTCAGGGCCCAGGCAGGGCATGGGACACATTTTTCTTGGAAACAAAGATTTAGAAAGAATTCCAACAAATTGTTGCACAAACACCCCTGAAAACGGAGAGAACCTTTGGTCACCGAATCCCCTGGCCAAGCAGTGCCTGTGGAGCCCCTTCTGGAAAAGAACAGACCCCAAAGCCAGCAGTGCCCAGGGCTGGGGGGCAAAGGGCAAGCTGGCAGAGTCCGTCCTCAAGCCGCTGTTGCTCACTGACTGCAGGGCAGCTGGCTCAGTCCTCCTCATCCTCCTCACTGTCATCCCCCTCGTCATCTGCAGCTCGTTTCCTTTTCTCTCCATGCTGGGGCTCTGAAGGCATGGAGGCAAGCCAATGTCAGAGGAAGAAGGAACAGAGCCAAGGGCAGCAGAGAAGAGGGACCCCATCGCTGGCTAGTTAGGGGTATCGGGAATTCAGAGGCACCCTTCCACCCATGGCCTCTAGAATACAGAGGGAGTTCACCAGAGCTGGGGGTGGAGGAAAAACAAAGCAGGAAGGGCCTAGCCCGGCCCAGAGAGTGAGCAAGTGCAGGGGGTGGAGCTGAGCAAAGAGCCTGCCCCACCCTGGTCTACTGAAATTCTTAGATACCTCCCAGGAATCAAGCCCTCAGCAACTTGGAGGGGGCTAGGCAACAATCCCACTCCTAGGTCCCTTAACCCATCCCCCACTAGGGGCGCCTCTAGGATGGAGCCTAGAATCTGGTTCCAAGCAGTCAGGACTCACCTTCTCCCTCTTCCTCTTCATCCTCCTCTCCATCATCATCTTCATCCTCCTCATCATCCTGAAGGATTGGGGGAGAAGACAGGGCAGAGTGAATTCCAGAATGTCAGTGTTTGAGGAGCCAGGAGCTAGTCTGACCCCCTTAGTTACAGATGAGGAAATCAAAGCCAAGAGAGGGGTAAAGACTTGCCCGTGGTCACAAAGGGAAAGGCAGAAACAGAATTCAAATCCAAGTCTTCAGCCCTCCCCCCCTGCCCAGGAATCCCTCTGGACTGCAGTGGGATCCAGTGGAATGAGCCTGGATTTGGAACAGTCTTTGACCAAACCCCAGATCTGGAATGGGGTCCTCTTCTGTCGCAGCTCTCTGAGGAAGGAGGCACCCAGCCTTTACTCTGATCCCCTTCCCAGGGAGGGCCAACGTGGTCCTCACCTCATCCTCCACCCCATCTTCCTCCTCCTCCTCCTCCTCCTCTTCCTCATCTTCTTCTCCATCAACATCTTCATCATCCTCATCCTCATCGTCATCAATTACATCCTCATCAAGCTCCTCCTCTTCCTCTTCCTCCTCCTCTTCATCACCTATCACTGACAACAGAGAGTTCATGACCAAATAACCTGGGCTTCCTGGCCCAAACGGATGGGATGCCTGCCTAGGTGGACTTGGCCACCTGCTGTGCCTTGATTTCCCCATCTATGCAGTGGGGAGGTTCATCCTCACTCACTTGACGGCAAAGCAAAGACCAAAGGAGTGATTAGGGAAAGGGACTGGAAGGAGGTAGGGAAGCTCACCCAAACCCAGACGGGCCCCCTGGACAAATCCTCACCTTCCCCATTCTCCCCACAAACACTGTCCAGGCCCTCCCTCTCAGCCTCAGGGTCAGAGTCCGGAGCCTCCTTGTCATCAGCATCGTAGCCATCGAGGTAGGTAAGCTGGGGCAAGAGGGCAAACACACTCTCCCGGTAGCTCATCAGCATGGTCACATCACATTTGAAAAGGTCTAGGCTCTTGAGGTTCGGCAGCTTCTTCTACAAGAAGCAAGGAGGAGAGCTAGAACCCCAGGCCTTGGTCCCATCCCACCCTAGTCCCAATACTATTTGGGAAGCTTGGCCTATCCAACCCCGGCCAAGGGTGCCCCAGGAGTCTGGAACATTCCAAGAAAACTTTGCTATCTCTGCAGAGTAGGCAAAGAGATCCTCTAGGGGACTTGGGGAAGACAGGGAAGGTCTCCTCAGGCTCGGGCCAGAAAAAGGTCAAGGGCAAGTTTCTATTTGCCTTTTGGTGAAAAATGATTTAGCACCTGCTATGTACAAAAAAAGCCAGTGCTAAGCAACCCTGGGAAAGCAAGAATTGGGGCAAGACCCAATCCTTGCCCTCGGTGAACAGTCAGGCAGCCTCACCAGGGGCTCCAGCGTATTGATGTCCTTGATTTTGTTCCCACTCAGGTTTAACTGGACCAGGCTGGGTGTTCGTTCGGCCAGGACCTCCAGGCCTCCAGAGAGGTGGTTATCACTGAGTTCCAACTGTGGGGCCCAGACAGAACAGGGTGGGGACAGTCAGGGACTCAGACCTTCCATCTCCTCTAGGGAGGGGGCACCTGCCTTCCACCCCCCCCCCCCCCCCCCCCCCATGCTTAGGGTTTCCCAACCCCTGGCATCTCCACCCCCCCAGTGTCTCTTCCCCCATGCCACCTTTCGAAGTCGGGGAAGCTTGGGTAGGTTGGCCAATGACACGAGGTTGATGTCGACCATGCTGAGAAACTCAAGGTTTTCAAATTCTGAAGACAGGCCCCCAATCTTGCCATCATCTGAGAAGCAGTTATCCAAGACTAGATCCTTCACCTGGGGATGAGGAACAGGGCCTCAGTCACCTCCCAAATTTCGAGCCTCCATCCCAACCAGGATCCCTCGCCCCCAGGATGGTCTGGGCCTCAGACCGTCCGAGCCCAACCTCCAGAGCGTCCCCACCAAAGTCCAGACTCACACAAGTCCATCAGCCCGTTCCTGCCCAATTTGGAATATCCATGTCAGTGCTTGAGGTGCCAGGAGCTAGTCTGACCCCCTTATTTATAGATGACGAAATCAAACCCAAGAGAGGGGTAAAGACTTGCCCATGGTCACAAAGGAAGAGGCAGAAACAGAATTCTAGCCCCAGCTCTAAACAGCAAGTAGAAATGGCTTCACACTCCCTCAATGATCCTCCAAACCCCTCAAGTCAGCCCCGTTCTGGTCACCTCCCAAACCCCAGAACAGCCAAGAATGGCTCAGTCACTCCAGGCCCTGGCTCTAACCATCCTTCACTTAGGTCATTCTGGGCTCCTGTCCACACATCCTGGCTCAGCTTAGTCCCTAGGATTCCAGAGAAACCAGGCCCAGGAAGCCTCGGAGCTGGGCTCAGGTCTTTAGAAGGATAGAGCCCAAATTTCTCTCCTCTAATGCCAAGCCCTGAGCCACCTAAAGGAATCCTTCCCCTCTTCAAGCTTTGGACCCTGAACTTGCGACCACTTGTTCCTAAGACCAAAGGCTCAGAATTTCAGAGCTAAAAGACTGTGGGGGGGAGCTGGGGTAAGGTTTACTTTAGGAAAAACTGAGTATGGCCCCTTTCACAGTTCCTCTGAGCTAAGCCCCCGAGTCTTAACAACTCCAGCAACCAGGAGGACCCTCCACCTTCCCCACCTACCAGCCAGGGCCCCACGTGTAGCCCTCTTCCGCTTAAATGCCTCCGTGGTGACTCCGGGAAGCTCTAGCCGGGGTCCTGCCGCCTGCTCCCCACAATCTGCCAGCCCCGATCTCCTAGAACCACCCAGGCCCCCAAAGACCCGTCCCTAAAGACTATGTCCCCAACCTTGGGTACCTACCCAAGGCCCCTTATTTCCAGGCTGTCTGACCCCATGTCCCAGCTCCAGACTTCCTAGCTTAGCGCGTAACTCGGGCCCTAAGCGCCAACACTCGGGATCTCCGAGCGCACGTCCGGACCCCAGACCCCGAGACTTCAACCCCAAAGCCTGGGATCTCCTAGCGCACGTTCGGACCCCGGGCCCCAGGCCTTCAACCCCAAAGTCCGGGGTCTCCCCGCGCTTGTCGGCACCCCGGGCCTTCAACGCCCAAACCTACGATCTCCTAGCGCACATTTGCAGCCCGTACCCCGGGCCCGCCGGCCCTTCAACGCCCAAGCCCGGGATCTCCGAGCGCACGTCTGGGCCGGCCGCCCTCCCAGGCCCCACATCCCGATCCTGCGCACGCAGAGCCCAGGTTCCCGGCCTCCCGGGGCTCATGTGCCGGGCCTTGAAGGCCACGTCCCCGGGTCTCGGCGCCCGCACTCCCCGGCCTCCGTCCCAGGCCCTGGGCGCCCCGGATCTCGGCCGCCCGCACCGCCGGCCTCCGTGCAGGGCCTTGAAGGCCACATCTCCGGGTCTCGGCGCCCCGGGCCCGGACTCGGGCCCCGAGCCGGCCCGCTCTCCCTGGCCCCGGACCCCGCGCGGCTGCCCACGTGCGGCGCCCCCAGCCCCGGGCCCACGTGCTCCGGCCCGCGCGGGCCTCACCTCCCCCGGCTTCCTGTTCCGCAGCTCCAGCGTAACCCGCCTCTTGATGTCCATGGCCGCGCAGCCCGAGCCCAGCCCAGCCAGGGAGCCCCGAGAGCCCCGAGAGCCGCCGCTGCCGGGGAGACCGCCAGGAAGGCGCCAAAGGCACACAAAGGGGCGGGGGGAGGAGATCGCGCCCCCGAGGGCCCCGGAGCGCGTTCCCGGGCGGCCCAGACCGGCCCCCGCGCGCCCCCCGCTGGCCCCGGCCCGCCCTCTGCCGGCCCCGGCCCGCCAACCCCCACCCCCCCCCACGCGCGGCCCCGCCTCTCGCAGCGCGCGGTCCCGCTCCCGCAGCGCCCCCTGCTGGCCCAGGAGCATCCCCCCCACCCCCCCAACAACCCGCCGCTGTGGGCTCCGCCTTTCGCAGCGCCGGAGCTGGTGGCCCGAGGATGACCCCACAGCTCCCTCTGCCGGTCTCATAGCACCAACCTCACCCCTACAAGGCAGCCCCACCTCTCGCAGCGCACGGCCCCGCCCCCAAGGCGCCCTCTGCAGTCCCGGAGCGTCAACATCCCCTCTCCAGGGCGAGGCCTCGCCCCTCCCAGCTCGCGGCCCCGCCAATCCTTGCGCGCCCTGCCTCCTACTGGCCGCGGAGCGTACCCCCGCTTTCAGTTGCGAGTGACCCCAACGAGTTTGAGCTCAGAAAGCCTCCGCCTCCTTCTGACATGACCCGTACGTCCGTGCTGGCCAGGACGCTGGCACGCCCCTTGCCGGTTCAGGAGCGCGGTCTCTCGTGCCGCGGACTGGCGCCCCAGCACGCCCCCTGCCGGTGGAGCCTGCTCCCCCATCCCCGAGAGCTCCGTGCAGCCCCGCCCCGCCCAGCATGTCCCCAAGGGGAACCCAACGGGGCTTCTGGCTCAGAGACGGAGGAGGACGGTCTGCGGCTCATCCCTGCGGTCGTGCCCTTTCCCCACCTCATGACTCAAGTCTGAAACCTCCTGGGCTCCCCTGGGTCCGCAGTGCCCGTCAACTCAGAGGCTGGCAAGAGAACCTGCATTTCTGGCCTCAGGATAGGAACTGGATCAGACTTTTCGTTGGTATAGGGGACTCCCAGGTGAGGAAACTCCATCTACCAATGCAAGTCTGCACCCACTTTGCAAATTAGGCTTAGAGGTTGGCCTAGAGCACTGTGACCTTAAATGCCTTGCTCGGTTGCACAACCAGTATGTTAAGGGTGGCGGGGCTTGAGCCCGGGTCTTCTCTCCTACGTTTTCACCAGCAGCCTTCTTCCTTGCCCCAGTACTCCTGTCCAGCTCCTCTATGTGTCTTTCCCTATTAGAATATAAACCCCTTGAGTGTAGGGGTCATCTTGGTTTCTTGTATTTGTATCCCTAGTACTTAGCGGAGTGTCTGGCACATAGTAGGTGCTTAATAAATGCTCTGTCCGTTGTTCTAGCTATTTATCTACCTACCTGTTCATTATGATATGCTCTTCACCAGCCAGGTGGTCCAGTGGAGAGAATGCTAGACCTGAAATCAGAAATACCTGAGTTCACATGCTGCGTAGGCGGGTCACTTAATATGTTTCCTCATCTGTAAAAATGGAGATGATAATAGCACCTAGGGTTGTTGTGAGGACCAAATTAAATAATATTTATAAAGGCATATATAACATGTTAAGATTTGTGAAGTGCCAGATTCTTGAAGGAAGCTAGGGAAAGCACCAGATAGAGGTAAGTGGCCCTCCTAGCTCCAAGACCAGCAGGGGCACCACACTTCCTCTTCATGACCCTTTCCCTGATCTGGTACTATCCTCTTCCTCTCCTCTTCTGCAGCAGGAGACTGGCCTATGGTTCATGACTGACTGTGGACCCAGGTTTCTTGGTAGTAAGAGAAGCCCCTCTCATGACCATTCATGGTCAGATAAAAGATTGATGGATAATCAATCAATTAAGGAGCATTTATTAAGCACTTACTATGTGCCAGGCATTGTGCTGAGTGAGTTCTATGGAAACAACAACAAAAGTTTACATTCAATCAAAGGAGGCCACACACACCCATACACACACTAATACAAGGTAATTTCCAGGGTGGGAATGAGCCCGCATAGGCAGCTTGAAGGATCAGGAAAAGCCTGATAGTAGGAGATGGTGTTCCTGCTGAAAAAGATAAGTAGGGATTCTAAAAGGCAGACACCAGAGGAAGGAGGGCATTCTAGGCAAGGGGGAGGTTCAGTGACTCACAACATTCTTGATCTTATTTTATTGATTATTTGCTAGCCATAATTAATTTTCATTCATCACACTGTGTCTCAGTTACCTCAACTGTAAAATAAAGATTTTAACAGCATCCACCCTGTAGGGAGGATCAAATAAGATCATATTTGTTAAGCGCTTTGTTTGTAACCCTTAAAAGCTGTATTTCGGGGTAGCTAGGTGGCGTAGTGGATAGAGTGCCAGCCCTGAAGTCAGGAGGACCTGAGTTCAAATCCAGCCTCAGACACATAACACTTACTAGCTGTGTGACCCTGGGCAAGTCACTTAACCCCATTGCCTAGCAAAAAAAAAAAAAAAAAAAAAAGCTGTATTTCAAGGTACTTGCTGGGATGTTTATGGCCAAAAATCCTTGAATCTCCCTAGGAAAACCTGGTCTCCAATGCTCCTGGACCCTGACAATTTCCTTGGGAAGCCTCTGTAGAGTCAACAAGGCCTAGGGCTGGGAGTCAGAAAACTTGATTCTACTTCCAGCTCTGTCACACTGGGCAAATGCCTTCCCCTCTCTGGACCTGTTTCCCTAACTGTGTAATAAGAACATGGGACCCAGTGACCTCTCAGGTCTGACATTTTAAGGTTGTGTAATCCCATCGCCAGGAATCTTATGTGTGGCTACTTTGAGGAAGGAGGATGATCTCAGTTAGGGAAGCTCCACTCAGTCATCAGACCAGTCAGTGGCCATGGGATGGTCCATCCAAAATCAGGCAATGAAGGGAACCTTCTGTGGGTGATTTGGTCAGGGTTTCTTCTAGGACTGGATCCTCAGTGACTCAAGGCTCCACTCTAGTGAGTGGGGAATCCAAGAAGTTTGGATTCAAAGGGCAGCCTCTGAGGACTTAGAGGGCCACATGTGGCCTCAAGGTTGCAGGTTCCCACCCCTGTGCCTAGTTCATCTGCAGTCTCAGACACTCACTAGCTGTGTGACCCTGGGCAAGTCACTTCAACTGTTTCCTCAACTGTAAAATGGGGATAATAACAGCACCTGCCTCCAAGATCAAATGAGATAATATTTATAAAATGCTTAGCACAGTACTCCGCACATAGTTGGTTCTATATAAATGCTTATTCCCTCCCCCTTAGTCCCCACTGTAGAGAAGACTGTGGTGGTCACAACAGTGTCAGCAAAGCCCCACCTCCTACAGGAGACTTCTGATTTCCTCCAGTTGTTATACTTATTTTGTGTATGCTCCCTGTGATGTATGCTGGGCAAATCACTTAGCCCTAGGCAACAGCCTAAGATTGTGAACTGCTCAAGAGTCACAGATCTGCATTGGTAGAGGGAGTTTTATTACCTGGGATTTCCTGCGCTGATTAAATCACAGGTCCAGACAAAATAAGAACTATATACATAAAAAAATAAACTATAAACATACATACTCATTCATTTCTTAAAAATTTACCCAATGGGGACAGCTAGATGGTGCAGTGGATAGAGCTCTGGCTTTGGAGTCAGGAGGACCTGAGTTCGAATTTGGCCTCAGACACTTGACACTTAGTAGCTGTGTGACCCTGGGCAAGTTACTTAACCCCGATTGCCTCAGAAAAAAAAAAATTTATTCAATGATTGCAACAGGGTGTGACATACCTGTCTGCTAATTCCAGGGTCCTAGAGGACAGGCACTATTTAATTGTCTAACTGTATTTCCTACACCAGGCACACAGTAAGTGCTTAATGAAAACTTATAGAATGAACTGAATGAATGAATGTGATAACACTGAGAGGATCAGAAGATATTTAGGGAACTTACAAATATATAAAACTGATTCATTCTCCAATGAAGAAGTGCTCAAAGAATGTGGACAAACAATTCTCAAAAGAAGAATTACAAATTGTAAACAACCATATGAAAGACTGCTCCAAATCACTTATGATAAGAGAAATGCAAATCAAAACAACTCTGAAATTTTACCTTATACCCTGCAAGTTGGCGAAGATCATAAAAGATGATGTAGACCTATCCCCAAATCATTTTGAACCTTCAAGACCTAAGAAAGGCCTAAAACCTGGATTGGCCAATCAGGAGAGACATCTTGGCCCACTCTGGGCTTAACCTACCATAACCCTTTTTGTGCTTTGGCATAACAGACATGCTTTGCTTTGCACTCTGAGTGAACTCAAAATGCCCCTCCCTGTATCAACAACTACAGGGCCAGATGAGGCTGACCAGGAACATTCTTCTTTTTGTGACCACTAGGGACAGGATGCCTAGGACTGGACACTGTCTTGAATAATGGGACTTTTCTTATCTTGGTATTTTATGGACATATGCTATATTATGTCATGTTAATAGCAAAAGAAACACACACACATCCTGGATCTATAATTTCAATTGACACTTTGACATTCTCCTATCTTATTGTATTTACAGTCTATCCACTTAAGAAATTCCTTTCTCATATCATGGTTAACACATTTGGAGACTATAATTTCAGCGGACATAGGCATCCTGAGCAAGGGAGGGAGGAAGGGGTGAGAGGGAATTTCTCTGAAGATAGAAGGTCTGCTTTGTCTGTCCATCCTTGGGCTCATTTGCACAATGAGCTCCCGTGCATATCTATAGATCTATAAGCATGTTCTGCAAACTTTGAGAGAAATAAACATACACATGCAGCTTAATTTTGTTTGTCTTCCTAAGAATGAACTCAGTAACGGTTGACAATGGGAATGGTCAATGTGACAGAGGTTTTGGAAGGAAGTACACTTATACCCTATTGGTGGAGCACTGAATTGGTCAAACTTCCAGCAAAAACAATTTGAATTATGCTTAAAAAAAAAATAAAGTCACTAGCTATTCTCAACAATACAAAGATCCAAGACAACTTTGAAGGACTTATGATGAAAAATGCTATCCAGACAAAGAACTGATGGTATCTGAATACAGATTGAAGCATACTATTTTTTACTTTATTTTTCTTGAGCTTTTTTTTTATGTTTTCTTTTATAACATGACTATTATGGTTATATTTTGCATACACATATATAACCTATATTGAATTGTTTGCCTTCTCAATGGGGGTGGGGGCTTGGGAAGGGAGGAAAAGAGAGAATTTGAAACTCAAAAGTTTTAAAAACAAATGCTGAAAATTGTTTTCACATGTAACTGGGGAAAAATAAAACACTAAATAAACAATTTAAAACAAATAAAGTCACTGACCTGTTCATAACTTTTGAACCAGAGTTCCCACTGGTAGGCAGAGATATACCCCAAAGAGGTCAAAGGTAGAAAGAAAGGCCCCTTAAGCATCAACATATTTACAGCAGTTCTTCACATAGTATGAAAGAAGTGGAAACAAAAGATCTAGTGATTGGGAGGATGGATAAACTAATTGCAATGGAATGTTAGCATACTGTAAGAAATGATCA
Organism: Vombatus ursinus; assembly: GCF_900497805.2. Taxonomy (NCBI): domain Eukaryota; kingdom Metazoa; phylum Chordata; class Mammalia; order Diprotodontia; family Vombatidae; genus Vombatus; species Vombatus ursinus. Next base: position 1,329,003 of record NW_020954713.1, on the reverse strand, counting down.
TTTCAGGGATGCACGGGAAAACTTATACGAAGTTCACTGTTGCAAAATGAAGGAGAAGCAGGAAAACAACATACACAAAAATTTCAACAGTGTAAATGAAAGAATGTTGACAATGACAAAAATGAAACTCAGTAGTATGTAATTATAAGGACAAAGATCTGTCGAAAAATATATCTTGCATTTTTGCAGAGGTGGAGGAATATGGGTACAGAAAACTGCATACGTTGTCAGTCTTGATTGATGTGTTGGTTAATTTTGCTGAATTGCTTTTGTTTCTTGCTTTTTCAAAATTCTTTGTAACAAGGAGGTGGTTCATTTGTTGATGATGGGGTAGGGGTAATATTTACAAATGAAGGTGATACAAAGATATAAAATTTTTAGAAAAGATAAACATATATATACACATATACATAAAATATTCTTAAGAGCTCTTTTTGTGGTAGCAAAGAATTAGAAACAAAATATCACTTGAGGAATGACTAAGCAGATGGTGGTACATGAATGCCAGGAAATATTAATTCCTATGCCATAAGAAGTGATGACTATGAAGAATTCAGAGAAGCATAGAAAGACTTACGTGAACTGATTCGAAGTGAAGTGAGCAGAACCAGGAAAACTATACACAATGACTATAACAATGTAAATGGAAAGGGCAAAAAATGAAACTGAATATTATGTAATTAAAATGACCAAGTTTGACCCTGGAGAGTAGATGAGAAAATGCACCTTCCTACATTCTTTGCCTAGGTGAAGGACTACAGCTGTGAAACATCGTATATACTGTCAGATTCTTTGGGAATGAGAGTTAGTTTTGTTGAACCACTTTTTTTCCTCTTTTTTTTTCATTTTTTTGTTACGAGGGATGGCTGGCTGAGTTGGGGGTAAGGGGAAGGATATATTTGGAAATGAAGGTAATATAAGAACAAAAGATATTAATAAAAATTAATTTTTTTAAAAAGAATGGGTGGTGGATTCAGTAAGCACAGGGAGAATATTCAGACGGTTTTACTCTTCCAACTCTCTTCCACTCCTTACACAATTCTGTCCTTAGACATATCCCATAAAGAAGCCTCTCCCTCCAAAAAAAAGAAAAAGGTCACTCACCAGCCTCCTATGATAACCTTGGGAGACTATCTTTTAAGAATAGCCTGAACTCTCTGCACTTACTCTAAATTTGTTCAGTCATCTCAAGCTACTGGGTCTAATATCTATGGATCTGAGAGTTTGCAGCATTCCTGGGTCAGTCTGAAGCTTGAGTCCTATAGATCCTCAGGTCAATAAGTCATAGGGTAAGTAGGTCAGGGTTTGAAGATTAGCAGGTTCGAGGGGTTTTGGGTCAAGGGTTCCTTAGACCAGTGGGTCCGTGGGTAGGAAGGTTCTCAGGTAGACAGGTCAGTGATTCATTAGGTCAGTGCTATATACCTAGTTTCATTTTCTCTCATGAATTTCAGATCCAACTGCATCTCTAACTGCCTGCTGGACGTCACCACCCAGAGGTCCTACCAGCCATTCAAATTTAGTAGGACTCAAATTGAACTTAGCCTCTCTTTTCTCAAATCTTTGTTATCACCAGCATTTGGTATAATATCTTGTACATATAGTTATCCCTTTCACTTTGTGACTTTCCCCACTGCAGTTTTGACATATTGTGGGTTGGCATAAGAAATTAAATGGGAATTTTTGGAGAGTTACATGGAAGCCACAGATGACATGTCAAGGCCAGCAAGACAACAACAGAAAAAGTTTAGAAACTCAGAAATTGGGACAGCCAGGTGGCAAAGTGGATAGAGCACCGGCCCTAAAGTCAGGAGGACCTGAGTTCAAATCTGGCCTCAGACCAAACACTTGACACTTACAAGCTGTGTAACCCTGGGCAAGTCACTTAACCCCAATTGCCTAAAACAAACAAATAAAAAAAACCCTCAGAAATGAATAAAATGTATGGTATTGTGTACTATCAACCCAAATTTTACAGAAAACACCCCATAAAAGAAAACGAAAAAATTCTTCTTCTTCTCTGGTATGAGGGGAGAGCCAAAAATATTTCACTTGGATTTTCCAGATCGAAGGGGCACTGTACCCCTAACCCCCTCGATATGGAAGGGATAACTGTAGTAGTACTTAATAAATGTCAACTGAATTGAAGTTTAGTCAGTCCATTCATTCAGGCCATTGGGTCAGGGGATGAAGGTCAGTAGACCCTCTGGTAGATGGGTCTGAAGGTGAGACTCAAGGTTCAACAGGTCTCTCAGGTCAGTAGACACTTGACCCTATCTAATGATGGCCTCCAGGACTCAGAACACTGGTCTTTCCCTTCAGCCATCAGTTAAGAGTAGAGGCACCCAGACTCAGGCTCAGCTCTTATTCTAAGACTCTATGTTAGAAAAGCCCAGAAAAATAAAAACACATTCACCCACATACAGATTATAACCACATCTGGCTCAGGAAAGAAGTTATTTAGAGCCGAGAGAAATCACCTTGAACTAGAATGGTCCGGGAGTGGTTCCTAGAAAAGGCAGCATTGCAGCCATGCCTTGAAGTCAGGGGAGCACCTACAGAGATCAAGAAGGGCCCCATTGTCCCCACCCCCTCCAACCTCCTGGTCTCTCCTCCTTTCCTTCCTCCTCCCTCCCCCCACTCCAACACATATCATCATTTGGGTGTCTGGGTTTTACTTCCTGGAAGTAGCCCCAGCCATTTCTGCAACCCCCTAGACCCTGGCAGGTCCCAGAAACCAGGAGAGCATCTCAATCCACAGGCCACTGGACCAAAGAAGCTGGAGAGTCATGGTAAGTAACCCTTTCTCTACCTCCCTCCCTGTCATCCCCCTATTCTCACTCCCAGGGATGTACGAAGAAAGCAGAAGTAGAAAATCCAGCCCCTACAACCTCCTTCTATTCCTTTTGGCTCAGGAGGACCCGAGAGGTTCTTGGCCCTATGTGTGAGTTGAGGGAGGGGAGTCAGGACTCCTTTGCAGGAGGCAAAGGATGCAATATAGCAAAGCGGAGGGGAGGAAAGAGACCATCAAGGCTGGGAACACAAGCTATATGGGGGAAAGAGATGAAGTTCAAGAAGTGGACTGAGACTGAGACAGTGTGCATCTTAAAAGGCAGGCAAAGGAGTTTGGGTTTTATCTTCCAAGTAACCAGGGCCACTGTGGGGTAGAAGTCAGTGTGGCACCATGGGAAGACTTGGATTCAGGAACACCTGGTGTAAGTCCTACCTCTAACATTTCCTAACTCGGTACTTTTGGACAAGACATCTAACCACTCTCAGCCTCATCTGTAAAATGGGGGGGAGACTCTGTGCAATACTGACCTTAGGTAGTTGATTGTGAAGGTCAAATAAGGCAAGGTAAAGAAGCTTAATGGACCTTGATGGACAATCTGCTGTTGTCGTTATCACTGGGGGCCCAGCCTTACCTGGTACCGATCCAGGCACAGACAACAGAGGCTGACTCTAGGCCCCCATGGGCTTGCCCAGTCCCTGAGATGAATCTTGTCCCTCGGCCCAGGCCCATTTTACCTTGGCTCCCATCCAAGATGGCAGGCCCCTTCTGTTGAGCTTCCCCAGGATAGACTGGTAGAATCAGTCACTGGACTCAAAGGGTTTGTTTTCATAGAAGGCTCTGCTCACTTCTCACCCAGCCCTTTCCATATCTCCCTGCTTTTCCTTCTCCTCTGCCTACCCCCACCTCCACCCCCACTGGTGTCCTAATTCACTTTCTTTAATGCCATAGTGATCTAAGGCAGCCCTAGTTCAATCCAACATGGAACTTGGGCTATGGGCTATATTAGTAGCACATCATAGCTACCCTGGTGGGGAACAGGGACAATATCTGGAGGGGGTGGGGAGGAAATATGGGGCCATGGTGGGGCGGGGGAGTGTGGGAAGGGGGAGAATGATAGTTAAAGCTTAGGGGGAGGGCCTGGGTGATGGTGACCTGAAAACTGAGTTCCAAGGGGGTGGGGGCTTCCTGTGGGCCCCAGGGGTGCTGACTGCTGGGCAAAGTAGGTCAGAAGGACTTGTCCCTATTTATGGGGCTGAGATGGGGTAGGGCAATATTTGTGACAACTCTGAAGATGGCGTTTTGGTTTTCAACCCCCCCTTTAGTTCAGGGGAGGGGAGTGCAAGTAAATGTTTAACAATCAGCTATGGGGGGGGATATAAGCACGACACTTAAAAATTTAGTCTCCATTATTAACATTTTCTGCATCACTTCCATAAATTTAGACAATTAATAAAACAATATATCAAGCCCTGATCTGTAACAGCATTTGTTGATTTCTGAAGTATAAATGTTAACACTGAAAACTGTTCCATTACATCCTGTGAGGCCTTTCACCATGTTCCTGAGAAGTTTATGGCTCAGTTCCTTCCCTCTATAAAGGGGCTCTCTCTCTCTCTCAACTCCACAAACTCATTTAAAAAAAAAAACCTTTTTAAAATGAGAATCTTATTGGTATATTTCGTTTTTACATTGCCCAGATTTCCCCCTGTATTTCACTCCCATCCTCCTCCCAGAGAGCCCCCTCTTATAACAAAGAATTTTGTGTGTGTGTGTGTGTGTGTGTGTGTGTGTGTGTGTGTGTGTGTGTGGCGTGGGAGGTATGGACGTAATTTCTCGTATCTCTTCTTTGGGGCCAAGTTCATTCTTCATGATTTCACAACATTCTTATTAGATTGCTTTGTGAAGGCCGTTCTTGTAAATGGTGTTTTCCTGGCTCCTTCAATGAGCACTATCAACTCATAGATCTTTCTGTACTCTGTCTTCATCCTATTTCTTGCCTCTTACAGCCGTCATATTCCTATATTCATGTACCACCATTTGTCTAGCTATCTTCCTGTAGACCCAGCTAAGTTGTTTCCACTTCTGTGCTACCACAAAAAGTGCTATCAATATTCTCATATTCATGGAGCTTCTCTTTGTATCAATGACCTCTTGGGGACATATGCCTAGCAACGGAATTTCTGGATCAACCCAGTGGCTCACTTTCTTACAGACCTTTGGACAAAGGGCAGGAATCTGGATACCATCCAGGACTTCTAACAGAATTGGGGAACCTGAGCAATGGTATATGTGTGTGTGTTTATTGCTCTGTGTGTCTATATGCATGTTCATATCTCTGACCCACCTCTGCCTGTCTGCTTATAGATAAGCAGATTTTGGCCTGACAGCAGAATAAAAAAATTTTTTTTTCTAACGATCAGAATTGTCCAAAAGTAGAGTGGTCCCCAGGGTGCTGTCAAGTAGTGAGTTTCCTCATCCTTTAGAAGTTTTTGGGAAGCAGCTGGCAGGAATATTGTTAGACAGGACTCCTGTTCATACACAGGTTAGATTAGAAGTTCTCTGAAGTCTAATCTATCTCTGAATTCTGAGATTCAGTGATGCTTTCTGTTGCACAGGACAGTCATCAGGACTTTAAGAGCCTTAAAGCTAAGTTTCAGGGCCTGCAGGCTGGGTTTGGTGAGCTACCCAAGAAGCCACCACTGCCCAAGAGCTCTCAGCTGCCAGGCTTGGGTCGAGCCAATACCATTTCTGAGAGTTCCTCTCCTTCTGGGGCTCCTGCTGCGAACCAGAGGGGACCTTCATGGCAAGGACAAGGGGCCCCACCTAGCCCTTGGCTCCCAAACCTAGGGAGAGGCTTTCAAGCCAAACCCAGGACCAGGGAGGCTCCCAGAGACCAGCAGCCACCATGGAGAGCTGCAGGGAATGCTGGAGAGAAGGCATCTTCACCTCCAAGCCTCATCCCCTTGGGCTCCCCAAGGACTCCTAGGAAGGAGCAGAGTCTGAGTGTCCCCCGCAGGAGACCTCTGCCAGCTCTTAAGACTCTTGGTCTCCAGCCTTCCAAGCCCCCCCTTCCACCAGGAAACTTGCACTTAGAACGTTTCAGGAGAAAGGAGGCCACCCACAGAAGGGCTACAGGTAGGTGTTCAGATCATGTCAAGAAAGTTTTGAGAAGGGTGGAAGTCTCTGGATTATGGTGGCCTGGGGAGAGTGACACTCAGATTTTGGACCTAGGATTACAGCTCCAATGTGACCAGGACCCAGTTGTTCTGGTATTTGAGAAACTGACTTGTCCATGGGGTTAGTATTGAGGTTGATATTCAAACCCAGTTTTTCCTAGAGGAATTTCAGTTAGCTGTGAGGAAAAAAAATTTCAAATCTTCATAAATAAGTCATTATTGTGTAATGTGCATAGCTCCAGTGGGTGGGCAAATGGGCTCAGACCCTCCTGAAAGCCCTCAATTGTCCTGGTATAACTGTATCCAGGCAAGAAAACCATCTTGGGTGGGGGGACCCAAGTGACAGCACTTCAGAAGCCAGGATCCTTCTCCAGTGGCAACTGCCTGAGCCCTCCAGTTCCTCCTATCCCACAGTAAGTCTGGGGACTTGGGAAGGGTTGGGAAGGGCACTGTGAGGAGGCTGTGGGAAGGCCCTATAGAATGTGGCAGGAAGCCCTAATCCCTACTCTCCCCTCAGGGATCCAGATGAGATCTATGACGATGTGGAGCCAACTCCCTGCCCACCAGGCCCCAAGAGGAGAGGTGTGTATCCATGAGGGAAGTGGAGCATGACATGTAAATTTCAGGAAAGGTGGTGTGGACTTCCCAGTCTATAGTCCTTTCCAGGAGATTAGCTCACTTTGGAACACTTCCCTTTCAATGAGTGGTACTACGTATGGTTGGTCTCCATTTTACAAGCAAGGAAACTGATGGCCCAGACTGGGAAGTGAAGTCAGGGGCTGGAGATGAGGGTCCTAGAGAGGTGAGCTTTAGCTGGCTATCTCCTCTGTGCATGCCCAAGGCCAAGTCCCTTTAACCTAGCTGGGCTGCTTAACTGATGGAGTCTGAGCCTGCGGTCTGGGAACAAAAATCTTGGCCGTGGGTTCTCAAACTTTCTGGTCTCTTAAAAATTATTGAGGACTCCCCCTAAAGAGCTTTTGTTTATGTGGGCTATAGCTATCGATAATTACTGTATTAGAAATTAAAACTGATAAAATTTGAGAATATTTGAGTTCATTTCATAACAATAAACTCATTTCATACAGGAATATAAAGAATATTTTAAATGAAAATAACCATTTTTAAAAACAAAAACATCAGTGAGAATAGCATTGTTTTACATATTTTTGCAAATTGTTTTAATGTTTGGTTTAACAGAAAATAGCTGGATTCTCCCCTCCATTTCTTTGTTCACTCAGCTACAACGTTATTCTGGTTGAAGTTAAGAAAATCCAGCTTCAAAGAGATATATAGTTGGAAAAGGAAGGTATATTTTAGGAGGCAAATAATGCCTTGGAATCATGAAAATAATTTTAACCTCATGAACTTCCCTGAAAGGGTCCCACCCAGTCTTCTCCCATTTTCATCTCTTCTCTTCTTGGGATCTCAGGAACCCACTAAGTTATTCAGGGAGTATCAGGGTTTGAGTTTCCATTCACCACTTACTGTGTGACCCTGGGTAAGCTGCTTTCCTTTTCTGAGTCCCAGTTCACTTTGCTATAAAATGAGCTCAAAGTTGGAATTTGAACCTAGGTCCCCTGACTCCAAAATCAGCACCCTTTCACCTCTGCAATATCGCCTCTTGCAGAGAAAGTCAAGGGAGATGATGTACAAAAGTCCTTACTAATCCTAATGCTTTCTATAAAGCTCTGGGGACCCATTTGGAGGTTCCAATACTGCCCTGTGATTCCTCTTTTATTTCCACTCTATTCCTCACTTGACCCTCTGAGGTTTGTTGTCTTAGGGGCAAGTGGCTTATCCTTGGGTTTCCTCATTGCCCTTCTGACACACATACGCCCTTCCCCCAGTTACAAGTGACTCCTCCTGCAACAGTTTTCAACTGCTGCTCTCAGTTAAGTGCAGCAGTCAGCATTCTAAAGGAGTGTTTTCGACCATTGGGGTGTTAATGTGGAAGCTGGAAAAACAACCTTCCAGGTGGCCCAGGGTATTCTTGCACATGGTCAGGGTTTGGATAAGGCAACCTTGTATATCCTTTCCAGGTCTCAGATGTGTTGACCCTTAAGCAAACCCAAAATAGGGCTGCTTCTCAGACTGGTTTTTGCCTTTCCTGGCCTTTTCCTGAGGTCCTCAGCGAAGGTTGCAACATCTCCTCGTTAGCACACAGTTGACCACAGAGGATCTTTCTTCCTACCACTGCTTCTCCTGTGTTTACAGGCAAAGGTTGCAGAATTAAGGATCTCCATCTGCGGATCCCCCTTCCCAAGTGGCTGAACTCTTGGTTGGGGATGCTCTAGGGAGGGATAATCAGTGGATGTCTTTCCAAGCCTGGAAGGTACCTAGCCTTCTTGCCTGATTGCATCAGGTCTCATCATTCTTGCCCCTAACTCAGCCACCTTCTGTCCTTAGTGAATCCCCCACCACCACACTTGCATGGTGGAGACTTGAAATGGATTTAGCCCTAGACGAAGAAAGGAAGGTCTGGTTCTCCTCCATTTGTTGTTTGGTAGGGTCTGAATCTTTACGACCCTAAGGACCATCATCACCTGACAGGCCCTCAACCTGAAGGTATCATCTTCTTATGTCTTGTAGTATCTTAATACTAACGATGGGGTTTCCTTGGCAAAGATACTGGAGTGGTTTGCCATTTCCTTCTCCAGTGGATCACCTTTTATCAGTACTCTCTACTATGACCTTTCCCTCTTAGGTAACCCTGCATGGGATAGCTCAGTTTCATTGAGCTATGCAAACCCCTCTGCTGTGACAAGGCAGTGATCCAGGAGGGTTTTGTCTCATTCATAGGCTCCCCCTATTTGATTTCCAAGTCAGTTCTGGGAACCTCATTCACTGCCCCATAAATCTCCTCTGGCTTCCCTATGGCTATCTTGTTAGGAGCTGGATGCCAAGACCCACAGTAAGAGCTCTGTATGTCCATCTCTCTTGTAGCTTTTGGCCAGCTCTAAAACACTGATCAGTATCAACTCAGTGACCTCTGAGCATTCCTTCAACTGTTCCTTCAGGGGCAAATTTGAGGCCCTTTATCTCCCTCTTTCTGTTAGGAAGCAGCTGCTCCTCAACCCCCACTGAACTTTCCCAAATTCAGTTGTCCAAATGGAGAACAGTCTTCAGACACTGCCTGAATGGTCTCTGCCTAAATGTTTGGTCTGCCAGGAATTCCAACAGTAGAAAAGGTCTGAGTCATTTTTTTTTTTTTGTAGGCATTTGAGGTTAAGTAACTTGCCCAAGGTCACACAGCTAGTAAATGTCCAGTGTTTGGTCTGAGGCCGGATTTGAACTCAGGTCCTCCTGACTTCGGGGCCAGTGCTCTATCCACTGTGCCACCTAGCTGCCTCAGTCTGAGTCATTTTACAAAGAAAGTAACTGACGCCCAGGAAAGTTGAGTGATTTGCCCAATGTAGCAGTCAGGACTGGAACTCCAGTATCAGACCTTATGCTCTGAACTGCACCTAGCAATTGTTCAGTCTTCTTCTTTCAAGTTTGATTGTACATTCTCTGTGTCAGTCAACTGTGCTAAGGTTGAGATGGAGTCCTCAATTTAAATTCCAAATGGGGGGGGGTGTCTTTGTCTTAGCCCCAGGGCTCAGTTCTAGTCAGCTTGCAGATCTTGGGGAGAGGTGAGGAGGGAAGGCCCACTGCATTGTCCATCTCACCAATGGCTCCCTGCCAGCTGCTACCTTCCGACGGATTGGTATGTTGTGATGGAAAGAGAACTAGACTTTAAATCACCATGAGTCTCAGCAACAATGCTATGTTATTTGACCTCAGAGTGCCTCTTTCGTCATCTATAACATGGGGATATTACTACACGCACTACTTCCCCCTCATGCTTTCTTGTTGTGAAATGCTTTGTAAACTTTCAGACACTGTTTAAAAATGAATTATTCCTTGCTTTACTCTGCCCTCCTACTCACACACACACATGTGCACACACACTCATTCTACCTCTTAACCTGTTACCACAATAGCAATACAGCATAGTTGTCCAGAAGGGCAAAAATAATTTCACTGTAGGTGGTGAGAGTAAGAGTGATTTGAACAAATTTGGTAATAACATTTGTGAAGGATAAATCAGATTCCAGCTTCAGAATTCATTTTCTTAGGTCTTGGGTCTCCAAGCCCCCAAACTATTTCTGGCTTTGGGTACCCTCAACCTGATTCCCTGAGCTTGCCTTCCCACAACTACCCAGGAAAAGTACCTTTTGAATCTGAGGTTATGCATGCCTCTGCACCTGAATTCCATCTACTATATCCCATTCCTGCGGTCATTAAAGGTGGCTTGACGACCACTTGCATGCATGCACCCCATTACCTCCTAAGGCAGTTCATTCTACTTTTGGACCACTCTTGCCTCCCACAGCTTCCACCCACAGTTGCCATTCCATCTTCTGATGCCAAAGGGTCTCACCCTTCTTCTACCATGACAGTCCTGCTAATACTTACAGACAACCACCAGGTCCTTGCTTAGCTTCTCCTATCTAGTTCTTCCAGGTTCACAGATGGTCAAGTCTCCAGTTTGCTCCTTCTGGTCCCTCTCCAGCTCAGTTTCTCTGTATGTGGTTCTCTCAGAGAAAGGCAGTCTGGCAGGACTACCAAAATGCAATCCAGCCAGCCCTCTTCTCATTTAAAATTTCAGGGTCTGGCTCACTATCCATATCCAGCATCCGTCTCTAAAGATACATGTATCGACAGATTAACCCGGGAGGTTGCCGATCCACTTTCAAGTCATCGGTTTATATGCTGTCTTCGTTCTCTCATTTCCTCCACATTCTCTCTCCTGATTCACTGCACCTCTCCCTCATAAGGCTCCGCCCTAGTGTTCCAGAGGAGGATGTGGATGTGAGCAGCAGTATCCTCCACAAATAGGACTGCGTCTTAAAGGATCCTTATCACCTACAGAGAATCTCTCATTTGAGTCTGTGCAGGGCATCCTCCATGACTTAGCTACAGACCTTTGGCAAGCTAGTCTCATTTTTAATTTGCTCCCTCCAGCCAGACATATCACTCAGATGTGTTATTTTACTGTTCTTTAATCCCAGAATCATCATGCCTTTCCTATCAAAGTTATTGAGCCTCCCTAGTTTGATTATAAATGACTCTGTTGTTACAGCATTAAACTTGTAGATATCACATAGTCAAGTTCTAATATTGGGGGAAAACTATTGTGGAGAACCAAGAGTTGGAGGGATGGTGAGAACACCTTGGTCCCCTTTGCCAGCCTAGCTGTTTGGCTTCCTCAGATGACCTACTGGTTGCAGAAAGAACTCTCAAAGATTTCCAACAACCTGGCCTGCCACTGTGGTAACTCAGGGTTTGGGGTGCAGGGAAGGGTTCTGAAAACTGAAAAGGGAGCCTGGGGATGAGGGGGCAAGGCATCTGTATCCTGTTACAGTTATGAATGTAACTATCTATCTTCAGGAACAGCTGGAAAGCCTCTGAAGAGGGTAAGCCAGAGAAAATCCAACCCCTGATGCCTACAAAGCCCCTGAAGCAGTACAAGAAGGAGGAGAAAGCAGAAAGGGAATTCAGGAAGAAATTTAAGGTCAGGAGAAAACTATTCTGTCCCATCACCCTCTTCTCAGTCCAATCTGGCCCAAGGACAAACCGGACCTGGTGAGGTTTTAGGATCTGGGGATGATTTATCAGAGTAGCTGTAATTACAGTACATTGGCTTTTATATTAGACTTTTAGGGATCCTACAAATATCTGGATGAATAACTTGGGTCAAAAGAAAGTCCCAGGTAAGTGACTGAAACTACACTACCCTTATTTGCTCTAGTTTGAAGGGGACATCATGACTTTAACAAGGATGATGATTGATCCCAACGCCAACACCCGTCGTGGGGGTGGTAGAAACTTGGCTATTAGACGTGGGGAGATCCTGGATGTGATCCAGTTCACCAGCAGAGAACAGATTCTATGCCGGGATGTCAGTGGAAAATGTGAGTTGGTTAGTATACTCTGGAAATGGGTGGGGCATTTGTCCCTGTAATCACATTAAGCTCCTCCATTCCCTTTTTGCAGATGGCTTCGTCCCTCGAACAGCTCTACTCCCCCTGTAAGTGACCAAGTTGAGGACATGTGGGCAAAAGTGTGGGTGACTGGAAGGCTTAGAGCCTTCTATCCTCAAATCTATTTAGAGATAGGCTGGCATTGTCAATTACTTATGGTTCATTCTCTCTTTGACAGGGAGACTGAGGTATATGATGACGTGCGTTTCTAAGGTAGGTACCTGTTGTGCTATATACACCCACCAGGCTTTCTTCTGACATGCAGTTCTATATCATCTGTGGGGGAAAAGTAGCACAAGTTCCCAAGGCTGGGCCAGTGTCCCACTAGCCCAGCTGTTCTCTTGGAGTAGCAAGGGAGATTGGTAAGGAGGTGACTCCAATCCAGCCCCCATCTCCCAAGGGAAATTTAGGATGAGAAGCAACTGGAACCACTGACCTACCTGAAGGGCTACAGAGCACCCATCTTCCTTTGCAGAGCATCCTTGGACCAGGCAATCTCCTCCTCCGTGGTGGGTCCAGAGAAAACTACAAGTTTCTCCATATATGTAACCCATTGGCTTGTATAGTTCTCATGCATGAGCACTGACTGTATTAAATCACCACCTCAAGTGGCTCTCTGCTTGACTGCTTCCTTTCTTCTGTGTCCCCATCTCCTGTACCCTCCCTTTAAGGAGATGTGGAAGGGAGAGATTTGGGTGAGAAGAAAGGGGGAAAGCAAGGGAGAATGAACTTTTATACTCCAGAGGGCTATCTCACTCACACTTTCTTGTGTAGAAGCAAACAGCAACTAATACATCTAATTTGGTTTAATAAGTTTTTAGAAGCCAAGCTCTGGGCTGGACATTCAGTTCAAAGGAATGTTGGGACATATAATAATACAATTATTTTGGTCTATCAAAAGAAAGCTTAGCCAAGGCCAAGAAAGAGGGAGATGCTGACTTCTTGAAGAATCAGCCCAAGGGGAATAGTATATAAAATAAATTGGTTGTGCAGACCTAGAGAGAGGTATCCCTACTAGGGGAAATTAGTTACAGCTATCTACAAACTTTGGCCAGCATCTGACCTACTGGTCAAACACCTCATTGAACTTTTTGCCTTTTACAGCCATTGCTGCTCTGAGGAAGGAGTTTGAGTGTAGAAGGCAAGTGGCACGTCTAAAAATCTAACGCTCAAATCCTCAGTACTAACAGAAAAAGTTGAGAACTAGTCACCACGAAGGGGAGAGGTGGAAGATGGGAGTCCTATCAGGAAGGAGACCTTCAAAAATTTGGGCAATGATAATGATCACGACACTCTATTTCTCTCTTTAATGATCTAACAATTCCGTCCAGCTCAAGCAGGTTATGAATTAAAAATCATTCAATACTAACAAAGACAGATATTCAGAATATAATGAACATTTCCAACAGACTTCACAACAAGGTTAAGAGGCTTTCAGTAACTGGTATTTATTATCAAAGTCGTAATGTCAACAAGATGCCACAACTACAAAAAAAATTGCGTACATTGCAATCTCAATGCAAACAGTCAAATGGAATCCCAGTCTTTAAAAAAGTAATTAAAATCACCCCAGAAAGCAACTGAATTTTAACATCTTTATACATCCAGCCAACAAATTAAAATGGTTAACAAGGAAAACAAAATACAAATTTGGAAGTCTGGTATTGATGTTAAAAAAAGGCAACTGCTTAAGCATTTCTATCAATTCGCACATCAATCTCTCTGCCACTGAGTTTTATCCCATTCATCATCCGGCAGGCTCTCTCTGCCACCTCTGGGGACTCAAACTTAACCACGCCACAACCCTTGGATTTGCCGTTCTCCATCTTGATGTCTGCATACAACACATGGCCTGAAGAGAGGAGGAGAAAAGACCAAACCAGATCAGGCCACCAGACCCATGACAAAGTCCCATGTTCTCAGCTTTCTGAGGGTCAAAGGCTACCACCTCCACTCAGTCCAGAACATTTGCTGGATTCTGGGATTATTAATCACACAGAAATAATTCCTTTTGAATTCTGCCACACTGATAAATACTCAGAATACATACACTTAAAAATATAAGTGTTTTCTGTAGCTGACCTGTTATTCCTCTCCTAAGATGTCTATAATATTTGTAAACCCATCAAAAAGCTGGCTAACATCTATATTGTTCTTTAGGTTTCAGAAAATGTCATGTAACACCTAATACTTCCCAACCAGATTTTATCTCAAAGGCTTTGGATTTTTTCCCCTTGATTTAGGTAGGTATACCTACACATTTTTACATGATATTTACTGAACTGTTCAAGGAACTTTAATAATAGGTCAATTATTACAAAGCACTAACAAATCAATGTAAAAGTTGATCTATCTGTACTTATCAAATATGCCCACCATACATAAATTATAATCCAATAGGCCACAGTAATTTAGTTGAGATTTAAAGGGAAATAACCTCATTTATCCACTGTTAAGATTGTCTCAGCAACAAGAATAATTTTATCTGTCTTTAGTATCAGCATTCTTAAATGATCAAGCAAGCAAAGCAAATTTACCAGGTCTAAAGAACTTGCTGTGACTGACTAATCAGTTATAATCACCTAGGCAGGATTAACAAGATCTTGCCCAGAAAATAATGAGATCTGCTCATCCACGCCAAGCTCTAAGAACTGGGGGGTGGGGAGACTTCTTTAATCCCAGAAGAGTGCAAGAAAGGGAGCCCTTAAGAACCAAGGAATGAGTTTCATGGTGGAAGAGAAAACTTTAGGAACACAAAAGCCAGTAGAGGAGATATAGGTATTCAGAGAAGCATGTAAATTAAGATGACAGCTGACAGACCTAGCGCTCAGATAACATTTATCAAGCATTCAAGTACAGAAAACTGAAAAATTGTTAGCTGCAGGTAAATACAAAGGGGACAATTTAAAAAAAAAGTACTCTGAGGCAATTTAAAGATGACCTATAAATACAAAACACTGGCAAACAAACAATAAGTACCTGACTCAAAGAACCAGGAAAGTATTAAAATTAACACGAAATGATTCAAGATGGGTAAAAAACTTCACAGGGGAAGGTAAGACAAAAAGAGAAAAAGTATTCTAAAAGTTTACTGAGGAAAGGCTGGTGCAAAAGTTTAGTGATAGAAGCAAGTAGCCCTGCTAAACCGATGTGGAATAAGGACTCAATCAGCTAGAACATGGATAATGGTCAACAAAAGTCAGTCAATCAACAAGCATTTATTGAGTGTCTACTATGTGCCTATCACTGTACTAAGAGCTGGGGATACAAAGAAAGGCAAGAATTGTAGGTTCTCAAGCTCATGAGAAGGGCTGGGGAGGGGTAAGATAGCATGGACAATCCTAAAAGAAACCCATCAACAAAACTAGAAGAAAAAGATAAAACTATCAGGAAATGCTTTATCTAATACAGTGCCAAGGAAGAAAGAGATGCTAGGCACCTTCTAATAGGATGCCTGGTTTAAAAAAAAAAAGCTTCTCTTTACTTTGAGAGTTTCACATATGCCAAGGGAACAAAACCTTTGCTTCAAAGGTTAATCCAGTGTAATCAATCACCAGCAACTTTCACACAGGGCCAGCAAGTCTGATGGCAACAGAAATATGCTCCATGCTGATAATTCTGTCACAGGGAGGAAGGTATTATGGCGCTGAGAAGCTGCAGTGACAGGAGAAGGGATGGCAGCAAGTATCAGGCTAGCTGGGCCCTCAATGCCACCAGGATTCCTGAGGAGACTCAAGGAGGCATGACTAGGGAGTGCTTATTGGATGGAGAGAAAGTTGAGATCAGACCAAGGATGTTTCTAGTGTGTACTAAATATTTCGTATAAATTCTATGAGTTTTCTACTAAAGCAGGAAAATTCCAACCTTCTTACAACAGCTAGATACTGGAATGCATCACTGATTTCTCCTCAAAACAAATACTTTCATCCCCAAACCCTAATGTTTCACATAACCTAGAAACATGCTTATCAACATCTTAAAACACTTACCACATTCATTGAATTTGTCTTTTAGCATTTTCCATGTAAAGTCAAAAGGAAGCTGAAGGGGAAAAAAAATTACCACACTGTAATTAAGACACTACAGTTGTGCAGCCCACAAAAAATCTTAACATGCTTCAGTAATATTTTTTAAGTTAAAAATACTGCTTACTATAGAGAAGCCAATATGGCACTGATTTCAAGGCTAAGAAATTCTTGATTAAAGATGCAAACAGTCCGATGAACTATTTTAATTAACATTCCTTTACTATCAGTTCTGTGAAAGGAAGGAAGGAGCTTCCTGAGATTTTAACATGGAAGCTTCCCATGGCAATGGAGAGGGAAAGGAGGAGGAGGAGGAAGAAGGGGGGGGGGGATATTGACTATCTTTTTGTTGTTGTTGTTTTTTGGTGAGGCAATCGGGATTAAGTGACTTGCCCAAGGTCACACAGCTAGTAACTGTCAAGTGTTTGGTCTGAGGCCGGATTTGAACTCAGGTTCTCCTGACTTCAGGGCCAGAGCTCTATCCACTGCACCACATAGCTGCCCTGATATTGACTATCTTTAAGCAGAAAAAGTGGATGATCACTCGTCAGACACGAATTATGTTATTTGGCCAACGAAGTGCCTTCCAACTCTAGAATTACAAATTTCTGTTTTGCCAATTCTTGTGTCAGAAGTATTGTTGAGGAGACGGAGACAGTAAGCAGAAGTTCTCATTTCCTGTCCTTTTCTGTGAGTGATTAATAAAGAAGGAAAAGGAGAGAGCACATTGATGCTCAGTTTGGATCTGGTTTTGTTTTTTTTTTAAACCACTGAAAACAGGTAGCTCCACAAATTGGTTACAAGCCTGGCTGCAGATCACATGGGAGAGTAGACATAGGACATCTACCACTGTTATGCTATTAAACCCCTATGGGAGCTGTGTGCCCGTGAATCTGATCAAGAGAGTCAAGGGCTGATGTCCTGGAAAGGACTAGAGGGGCTTGCTGGATTCCCAGTGCATCTGACCACTTCCTTAAGGGAGTAGGCAGGAAACAAAGCAAGGGAAGAACACTCATCTAGTTCATGAAAAGGTTAACTGGAACAATTTTAAATATAGTTGAAAATGAAAGTCCCATGTACATGAAAACATAGCAGTTTTTTTTGTAGTAGTAAAGAATTAGCGATAGGCCCCTATCAATTGGGGAATGGCTAAACAAATTATTGCACATAAAGTATGTATGCAAATGATACTGCAGATTTCTGCAGTAGGGATGACTACATTTACAGCACAATTACTGTGCTATAAGAAATGTTCCTTTCATAGAAGCATGCAAAAACTTATATGAAGTTTGCAGATACAGAGTTAAGTGAACAGAACCAGGAAAATACATACAATGTAAATGGAAAAAACAAATCAAAACTGAAAGCCAAGGAATCAAAATTAAAATGACCCCAAAGATATGACAACAAATCACATATCCCTCTCTTCTTTGCAAGGATTCTTCTCTAGCATGGAATAAGAATGCAACATAAAACCTCACTAGTTCAAAACTTATCTACTGCATTTTAAAAAATCCTTCTTCCCACTGAAATTCCAGGATCTTATAAAGACTCCAATTGCTTTTCAAACTACCCCACCCTCCACCCACCTCTGGCACAATGCCTACCAGAAAAAGCACTTTAAATGTGGGATTCCTTAATTTAATTCAATTTGCAGGTCTGATGATGCATTCTGGTATGTTAGAGAAGGCAGGAGTTTGTGAACTTCACTGTTTATCACTGATTTCATTTTAATGATCAGTTGGTCCACGTGTAGTTTATACGGTAATATATGTGTTATGCCTAAAAGTAAATTTGATTTATTAAAAACTATTCAGATGCAACACATTACTAAATAAAATCAGTCTGGCCTCTTGACTGCATTGATATTACAGAGGGTTTCCTGGGTTTTGGGACACTGAAAGGATAAGGCAAGAGTGAAAATAAAAGGTAGTAGACTTACATTTCTCACAAATATCTGGCAGGCTTTTCGAGCAACCCCAGGTACGTGGCCACCAGCACCTCCAAAAGACCCTGCAAAACTGCCTCCAAAATTTCCCCTATCCATTTCCATAGCTCTGTCAAAGCTACCTCCCATGGCAAGTCCCATTCGCTCCATTCCTGAACCTAGGGCTGGACCCATAGTGGGACCCATTCTCTCTATGTTGTTGGCACCCATACGGTCCAATCCCATGCGCTCTATGTTATTGGCACCCATACGGTCCAATCCCATGCGCTCCATGTTATTGGCACCCATACGGTCCAAACCAGTAGACATTCGATCCATAACTGGACCCATGCGATCTATGCCAGTTCCCATGCCAGCAGGCACCATACGATCCATACTTAGACCCATGCGATCCATGGTGGTGCCCATGCGATCCACACCTGATCCCATCCTCTCTATAGTTGAGCCAACCCGATCTATAGGAGCAGCCATTCTCTCAATACCAAAACCCATGCCAGCCCCCATTCTCTCTACACCTGAACCTATCCTATCCATGGTTTGGCCCATCCTTTCAATGCTTGTAGTCATGTGGTCTATGCCAAGAGGACCCATTCGTTCTATTCCTGACCCCATTCTCTCTACAGTTGACCCCATACGATCCATGACAAGGCCCATCCTCTCCATCTCAGACCCTACTCTATCCATTCCGTGGCCTAGGCCAGAACCCATTCTTTCCATCCCAGCACCACCTATGCGGTCAATCCCAGGGCCCATCCTCTCGATTCCTGGTACACTGCCACCACCACCACCTAAAATAAGAAAAAACAGGGCTAAGTATTAGGGATTTGGGGAGTGGCCAATCGAGGAATACTCTATCTGGCTTAAAAGGAAAGTGATAAAACTTTCATAAAAACAGTGACTTGTTTGGGAAAGGCATGTGGGGGCAAAAGCAGGGAGGAGAGATGCTTCACAATTCCAAATTTCATAACAAAGGAAATTAAACCAACAAACTTTCAAATTATCAAACAAAATTTTTCTTTTCAGACCTTGGCTTGTTTTAAGAGAACCATTTTGTTACTCTGCTGGTGCTAAGCACTTTTTTAGCAAGTTGGAAAGAGTTAATTGTAAGAAGAATAATGTATCCAATACAGACAAATAATAAATAAGGTAGATTTGTTGTTCAGTTATTTTTCAATCGTGTCTGACTCTTCATGAACCCATTTTGGGTTTTCTTGGCAAAGATAGTACAGTGGTTTGCCATTTCTTTCTCTAGTTCATTTTACAGATGAGAAAACCAAGGCAAACAAGATTAAATGACTTGCGGAGGGTCGCTAGTAAGTGTCTGAGGACAAATTTGAAACCAGGAAGAGGAGTCTTCCTTATGCTAGGCCCAACACTCTATCTACTGTGCCACCTAGCTACCCAACAATGTAGATAACATGTTATTCAACCAACTTGAGAATTAAAATAAAGATGTTAACCACCAATGGCTTTCTAAATCAATGAGAAATATGGGAATTGAGAATGCAGTCTGGTTTAGGGAATTTAAAAAAAGGACTGTTAAAACCTTTCTCTAAGATCTCAGAATTGACCATTGGTAACTAGATGGAAACTAGGTAGGCGTTCTGTTTTCCAGATAGTAATTAAAAATAGTAAGAGTGATTAGTATAAGTAACAATAGGCTAAACTACACCTTTGTAAAACAATGTTAGAGAATGGAAAAGAAACCAAAAACATGTTATACCTTAATAATTTTAGGACACTCAAAACTAAGGAGGCACAATTTAGTTTAGAAGACTCTGATTACTATGCTAACAGACTGCTTTCCAGACCATCAGTGACGCCTCTCTTAACAGGCTGATTCAAATGACTTACCCATCCCCCTGCCAAGAGGCTCTCCAAAACTCCGAGCCATTCCCATCTCATTCCGAGCAAAGTCCCTCTCAAATCCTCCGCCCATTCCTCGATCCATTTCTGTGGAAAGAATCACTTTAGGGGTTACAAAGTTTCCAGGCTAAGTTTGGGGCATTCCCCAAAGAATAAACTATCACAAAGATGAAATGGTTATTTTTTCCATAAGAAATTCTCTTTCTCATCCTTATTTCTTGAATAGTTTTCTTCAGAGAAGCTCACAACACTTCATGAGTACCTCTCCAAAGTATGTAAATTCTGTTACTTGTCCACTTCATATTCCAAAGGCAAAGGAGGTGATTTTGCTTTATTGGCATCTATTTCTTCTTTTTTTTTAGGCAGTTGGGGTTAAGTGACTTGTCAAGGGTAAGTGTCAAGTATTTGGTCTGAAGTTCAGGGCCAGTGCTTTATCCACTGCGCCACCTAGCTGCCCCTTTTAATTGACATCTAGTCAGCAACCCAAAGGACAATCCCAATCTTCAGACTGGATGTCTGATGGCCTACCCACTGGAAAGATGAGCATGGCAGAAAGGAAAGGACCTGGAACTTCAAATTACAAAAAAGGGAAGTTCAAGTGCCCATTTGCTACTTCCTAGATATGGGACCTTCTCTTCTCAGAACCTCAATTTCATCCTTTATAAAATGAGGATAATTCTGCATTGTCCTGCTTCCCTTAGAGGATGTTTGAAGGACCAACAGGAATAATGTACATAAAGCACTCCTGAAAAAGTCGGTTATTAGCTCTTACAGAGTTACAATTTTAGGTATTTCCTCTCTAAAGAAGCAGGCCATTGATAAATTAATATTGCTCTAAACAAACCTATCTTTTTTCCTCTGAGATTTGGAAACTTCTTTAGCTGATAAAGAAGCTGGTATTAGAATACTTGTTACAACAAGATTTGACCTACAACTCTGCGCTCTTATTTAGAATCAGGTTGATTTTAATCAGCTGGCCATTCCCTCAGCACTGAGTAATAATATTTTTTAGTATCAGCTCAGCCACTCAGTCTAATAATATTAAAGGAAATTAAAAATTCTTAACCATTTCATGTTCCACTTAGCTTTAAAAACTTTTCTCAGACTTATCTACCTAAACCTGTAAGTAAAGTTTAAAGTCACTCACTACAGAAGAAGAATAACACATCAATTACAGCTATATTAATAAATAACATGTATTTTGGGCACAAGTTTATGATAATCACACCGAAAAGGTTTAATATTGGCATTTATTCTATTGCATTTGCTTTGCAGACACATGCTCCAATTTTAATTCTCTATGCCTTAACTGGCCAACAAAGACACTAATAAATTACTTTCACCCCAGTCTCTTTTTTCCTTTGTAGAACTTTTTGTGAACTTTTGCAATGGCCCTCTCTTTCAAAGCTTTCTTAAATAAAGGCCATTATCTTTCATATGCTAAAAAACAAAAACAAACAAACAACAACAACAACAAAAAACGATGGCAGCAGCTAACCTTTAGAGAGCACTTTACAGACATTATCTCATTTAATCCTAAGTACCAGTAGGTATGCAAATATTACCTCCACTTTAGAGATGGAGAAATTGAGGCTCAGTGAAGTCAAGAAATATTGCCAGGTCACACAACTAATAAGCATCAGAGTTTGGATAAGATCTTATGACTCCAAACTCAGGGCTCTATCACCTTGTCTGTCTAGATGAGTTCTAAGTTTCCTGCCAGCTCTAAAAGTCTGACTGAAAAGATTTGAATAATCATGTTTTAGGGAAGATAATTATGTTCCACAATATATCTGAATTTATCACCTGGATGAAAATGGAATTTTGTTGGGGGAAATTTTTTTTTTTTAATTTCTTTACATGAGTGGGTTCATATTTCTCTTCTCCAATAGGAAAAATCAACTGTCAGACTGTGCGTACATCTTTTAAACCAATCATATTCACATTTAAATTCAAACACTTTGAAAGAACTTAAAACTATTCGCTGCTCAGCTGAAAATTAACCACGTGAGGCACTGTGCTATTTAAGACAACATATGAAAGCTTTATAAATTGGCTGGGAAATTCCTGTTAAGCCTGGAAAACCAAAGAAAGCATCTAAAATAAATGTACATTGCATTTCCTGATTCATTTAGCAAATGAGTATATGCTTACAAAGCCTTTGTTGGTTTAGCGGCAGAGTGGAAGTGGAAAATGGTTTTACTAATCGTTTTTGGGGGAAAATACTGCTTTTGCACCAAGCTGGGTCTTCCATCTCAAAACAGAAGACTGGAGTCTAAATACTATAGCAACCAGATCCTCACCACTCATTCGGCCCATGTTCATGCCAGATCCAAACCGACCCATGTTTTCCATGCCGCCACCACCAAAGGGGCCCTCCATGCCTGAAATTAAAATGAAACCTTTAATCTCACTGCTAGGGAGCCATTGACACTAATTGGGGAAAACGACACTTTCATATGCTTCCAACTGGGAATTGACCAGCACGGTGTTTGAGCCTTTGGAAACAAGCATGTTTACCTACCATACTGGTTCTCATACCAGAGTATAAGGGGGCCTGCTGAACTAATGTCAGGGGAAAAGGCAGTTCCTAGACTCAAACTCAAAAATTCACAGAGGGTGCTAAGAATGAGCAAGGGACGGAAGATAAAAGATGACACAAATACTGGTTATATTAAGAATTTCTTACCTCCCATTTTGTTTATTCCAAATCCCATGCCTTCCATTCCCATTCCTTAAAAAGAAAAATTCAATGCAAACAAACTATATCAAAGTAGTAAATGATGCATCTTAGTTGAACAGTAACAGTATAACAAAAAGGAAAATGCCATTCTCAATAACACCTCTCATTTGTATAGTGCCTTTTGTTACAAAGTACTTTCACATTTAATCTTCAACAATGCACAAGTAAACTAGCCAGTTTTATAAGCAAGGAAATTGAGGCTCAGAGAAATAGTGACAAGAATTAAGACTACCCAGAAGTCTCCTCTGACCTGAGGACCACAACTCTTTCTACAACACATCACAAAAACATGGCTCCATCAAGTGGATAATAAAGAAAACACAGCATTCAGCCCACTGCTCTCTCTAGCCTGTTCAGTTTTTGTTAGACCCTGATTTTATCATCCAACATATTGGCGATCCCTCCTAGATTCCATTATCACTTGCACATTGATATTTGTTATTTATGTCTTCACACAAAGCACTGCTAAGGCCATAAACACAGGAGCTCCTTCAGTTACTGTACCATGTTGCTAAACAACTGGGAAGCTGAAAAGGCACAAGAATTCTCAATTATGATGATCCCAGACTGAAACCATCAGACTAAATGGAAGCTAATACACCCAATGCTACATGAATGATACCATTCCCAGTACACGAGAGTGTTACGCTTGTTCTATTTTAAGTCTATTTATAAAACACAGCTTTTCAACTGCCTAATAAATGCCGTTTTTGATAACAGAAAACTGAATACCAGGCTCAGAAAATAATAGGGAAGACAAAAAGAGTCTGAAAACCAAACCATTTCTTCACAATATTGTTAACACCTCAATTATCTGATACCACAAAAGACCAGACTTACAGAATGCAATGAAACTATTTCACATATTAATTTTCCAGATAACCAAAGCTTATTCCTTTTAAGAACCACTAAGTTTCTTTTCTCTAAATTTAATAATAAAAATCTTTCAACAAAACTAAACATAAGCACCTTTCCCTGATAAAATAGTTGTGACCATCAAGGCTCAAAAGCTATTGGTATTCACAGGGCTGTTTGTTCCAACACTAAAGGGCACCAGACTGCTAGGTCTTTCAGGTCTTTCACTTCTTATGATTTGTATTTTTTCTCTTTGTGGCCAGGAATCATTTCTTGTCATAAGCTGTGTGCCTACCTTTTAAGGGTAGGCTTTACAATGAAACCAAAATCAATCAAATGGTTTATGTACACATCACGGAAATGATTTCACTAAAATCTCTTACAACCTTGTTTGTTTTGGGAGGGTTTCCTCAGAAACTGGCAACAAGATAACAACTCTGGTAACAAGGAAATTCACGCAACTATAGGGGTCAAGTCATGGAATCCAGGCCTGGCTCTATCTATGACGTAAACAAGACACTCCTTTATCAGCTTCTTCATGGGCCCAATGAAAGAAATAACTACATGACCAACTCCACAAGGAAAGGGCCCATTTTATATTTCGTATTTCTATTTGGTAGGTATTACAGCCAATCACATATACTAAGTGCTTTTAATAAATAGGTTGAATCAACTTGCCTACCTATTTTAGGATTGTTTTAAGAATAAAGCCAAAATATGAAATCATTTTCAAAAAATCATTTTCTGTAAAAATGTAAGGCATATATTCACCAATATATTTACTTGCACTATCCTCTAGAGGAAATCTTGCTTCTTTTCAACACAAGTAGTACAATGGAATGAGGTGAACTGTCCTTACCTGCAGGTCCTATGTTGCCCATTCCTATGCCTTTGTTCAGATGATTAGCATCAATGGGCTGTCCTCCTGGTCCTAGCCCCATGCCAATGCCACCAAGTCCATCTGGAGGGAAGAGAGATAGGTCACAAGTATGAATTTTCATATGCAAGAAGGCTCTAGGAGCAAATCCATTTTGTTACCTGGAATCTTTAATACCTGTCACACTTCTTATCCCAAAATGCCAAGTACATATATTATAGGTATATGCTGGGGAAGATCCTCCAAAACTTCCTTTGTTCAGAACAGTGAAGTGCTTTGCCTAGAATTATCAAGTATCCAGATACACATAATCTATTATTTATTCATAACCTACCTCCCCCGTCCCTTTAGGCAGTTGGGGTTAAGTGACTTGCCAGGGTCTCACAGCTATTAAGTGTCAAGTGTTTGGTCTGAGGCCACATTTGAACTCAGGTCCTCCTGATTTCAGGGCCAGTGCTCTAACCAATGCGCCACCTAGCTGCCCTCATAACTTACCTTTGCACTCCAATTCAGAACCAGAGAGTGACTAATCTATAATCACACATTAGGAAAAACGTAAAGCAGATTACTGGTGGTCCAAGAGTTTCTATTCAGAAATTCTCTTCCCCCAACTCAAATCTGGGGATAAAGTACTTAGAATGGAACTGTATAATGCTATGTGTTACAAATATATGTCTATATCTCAGGAACACCATAAGCTTCTATGAGTTGACCTAGGAAGTCAATCATTAGTCATAGAATCTTAAGAGCTGGGAAGGCCATACAAAGGAACAATGCACTAAGAACTATCCACACTGGCTGGTTAATAATATTGACTGACAGTCAATGGCCACACAATACTACCTGATGTGAAGGGTAATTACAAAGGAATGGCAATGCAATTCTTTTCCTAAAGCAGTTACCTAGAAAGTTGTTACCAAATACAACCAGCCCACGATATATTTACAGCTTAGCAGGCTTCAGACGTCTATAGAGTATACACTATTGGGCTGTAGAACTATCCAATGTTGGGCTATGTTTTGCACAGTATCTTAAGAGTTGAAATCAAGGCTAATTAGGCTAAGAATAGGGAAAAAAATTCTAGAAGGAAGAAATGTTCATGGAAAGATCCTTCCTACAAGCCAATCTGGTTGCCAACATTCTAGTTGTTTCTATTATTCTTAATCAAGTAGCACAAAGAGTTGATCTCTATGGTTTCATGGTCCCAAATCACACAAGGCTCTAGACTCAAGTCAACACCTGGATATGGCCAAATAAGTAGCCAATGAACACAGGAGCGCACAAGATTAATGAGTTCCCTGGGACCAATATCCTATTATAAACTTCTGCACCAGCTGAGGTTGAAAATGAGTCAGTTTCTATACTAACAAATAGTTTCCAAAGGAAGCTTACATTTATTTCTTATAATTTTGAAAGTCAAGTTAAGCATTTCACTATGGAAGGATAACTAAATGGTTTATAAAACACTTTCCTCACTACAAACCTATGAAGTAAGTAGATGAAGTAACCTTATCCCCATTATGCAGATGAGGAAATTCAGTTCCAAAGGGGTAAGTAACTGGCTCATGATCACTAGCATCAGGCAGGATTCAAACCTAGGTCCCCTAACTCCAAATTCAACAACACTCTGGCTATACCACTACACTACTTTCCAAAGCGAATAAAACAATGCTAAATTGTAAAGATGTGAAAATATATGGCACAGGGGCAGCTACGTGGAGCAGTGGATAGGGCTCTGGCCTTGGAGTCAAGAGGACCTGAGTTCAAATCTGGCCTCAGACACTTGACACTTACGAGCTGTGTGACCCTGGGCAAGTCACTTAACCTTGATTGCCTCACCAAAACAAAAAAGCAAGGGGGGGGGGTGTTTGCAGGGGCTAGGTCAGTCTAATTCAATTCAACTGATTTATTAAATTCCTCAGGAAAAAATCAGAATTTGATGAATATCTTGAAAAAATGCTTCCTCTTAGAAGACTACTTTGTCTCCTATTCCAAGTAAATTGAGGCCATTAAGCTGAGCTTCCCTTACCCAACCCATTTTCCACCTTAAAGAAAAAAAAATTTTCTATTTATCTGAGAATCATTCTTTAAGAGTTTCTAGGGCCCAGCCAATAGGGAATTCCTCAACAGTATTCCTGATGATAATCCATCCAATCCAAGCTCTGATCACTTCTCTTCTATACTTATGATGATAAAAACTAGCATTTACATAATTCTATGGTTTGCTCAGTGCTTTACAAAAAACCATCTCATTTGATCCCCACAACTCCCTGTGAGGTAGGTGATGTTATTCCCATTTTACAGATGCAGAAACTGAAGGAAACAGAGGTGAAGTGACTTGTCCAGGGTCAACACAGCTAGTAAGTGTTTTAAGCCAGATCTCAACTCAAGTTTTTGTGACTCAAGGTCCAGAGCTCTATTCACTGATTGACATTATAAAACTAAGGCCAGAGACAGTTTATTATTTATGGATATTCACAGCTACACAAGTAGGGTGGTCAAGTAACTTCAAATCGTCTTCAAGTTCTAGTTTCCGTATCTGTAAC
The DNA here is from genome assembly GCF_900497805.2 of Vombatus ursinus. Lineage (NCBI taxonomy): Eukaryota > Metazoa > Chordata > Mammalia > Diprotodontia > Vombatidae > Vombatus > Vombatus ursinus. Next base: position 1,302,150 of record NW_020954713.1, on the reverse strand, counting down.
ATGGGACATACCCACAATGACCACACCTGGTTACTGCAAGAAAAGCACTTGGCAAATCCTTTAAGCCTTTTAATAGAAATGAAGTTGTTACAAGCTGCTGAATTTATACTTATTCCTTACTTTATACCGTGAAAATCAGTGCAAGACAAAAAGTGTTTGTTAAATATATGTGTGCCCACACACAATTATCACATGGACTTTTCATCAGGTATCTACTTGTAAAGATTCAAAATAAATCAGAGCCACGAAACTGATACTTACGAGGGAGTTGTTGGGGGCGCTCGGGAGGGAAAAAGTCACCCTTTGGCAAAGCCCTCTCATCCTGAATGGGAAAAAACAAAATAGTTTACCCTCTTCGTAGACAGGTGAGAACAAAGCATCGACCTGATCAAAACCAATTATTTTATACAAGTTTACTGAATGTAACCATTAAGAATACAATTTTACTCTGAAACCAAGTTGTTTGGAATTTCAGTAGCATAAGAAGCCAACTTCCACTTAGAGAACTGTCTTCAATTCTGACTTTCTCCTGTACCGAACCTTTAAAAGCCATACTATTTAAAAAACCTTTTAGGCTTCTACATAAGTATGTAGAATTTTCTGTTAAGAAAATTGAAAAACTTTTCTTGACAAAGCCTCATACAAGTCTGTTAATTTTCTTAATGGATGCCTTTCAGAAAGTCATCCTTCTCAAGGTACCAAGAAAATGCCATACTTAACTGACAAATAAAAGCTATTTGAAGGAGTAATAAAACACAAAATTATGACTTATCCATCCAGAACTTAGTTCAGCCCTTCATTTGCTTCTTCAGAGGCAACAGTCAATATATGTTAGGTTCTATCAAAGGTCCCTAAACCTTTTCCAGGAGTGAGCAACCTTAAACCATCAAAGTAGGTCAATCTGTACAGTCCTAAATTTAAAGGAAGGCTTTCTGGAGAAAGGTGGCAGACAATACAGCAACAACAACAACAACAAAAGAGCAGCATCACTGTGACCAGGACGTGATGGGAAGCCCTTGTAGCTTTGGTAACAAGAGACAACTTAAATGAAGCATGAAGTTCTGCTTGATGCAACTCTGTGATACTCATGAGCCTGATAAGCCACGTGTTGGGGAACATCGTTTTGTTTTTTTTTTGTTAGCTGGTCAACCCTTATTTAACCTTGCCAATGGCACAAAATCAAGTGACAGCAAATGATAAAACATTTGTCTTCTAAGCATTTGTTTTTGGCTTAGGCAAATATAACTTGAACTTGCATCTCTTGCACAGATGTACCCAAATGAAACCTGGAATAGTCCAGAAATTCGAGGTGGAAGGTGGAAACCAAAGATTAATTATCTGTTCAAATAATCTACTAATCATTACATATTGTTAGAAGACACTAAGGGGACATGTTTTAGTAAGAATCAATTCTATCTTTAGAACTAGACCTGTTTTCCCTACCTATGGCTATGTCTCTAATATAACAATTACTAGTGGTTCATTTTAAAAGGTCAACCATAGTAACTGGCTCACTATTTGGTCTCCTATTCATCTAAACTGTCTTAATAACTGGCACTTTTGACAACCAGAAATAAAATGAATATTTATAATGACCGCAAAGCATAATTTGATTTTAAGATTCAATCATATTTGATATACTAGTGTTTCATACTTTACTGTAATCTAACCCATTATAAATCAGGAATTCTTCTACGTATACAGTTAACTACCGATGCAACACACCCTATTTCCTACCTACAACAGGTAACAGAAAAATTTTACCAATGCACTGCAAATCTGTTTATGCTGCTGTAGATGTTTTTTTAAAAAATAGGTTAAAAAAAATAACATCAATTTCACATGCTCAAAAGGTTCTCAGCATGCACTAAAACCTTTAGCTACTTCTTTATAAATTGTCCCATTATCTAGATTACTGGATTTGATTGTTAATGGTTCAACGGCAGGAGGTCTCCAACTGAACATCCCAGGTACATGTGACATTTTAATCTATAATCTGGATGGATAAAAGGATAAATTTGATTTGTATCAAATCTGCAGCTAAACAAAGCTGGGACGATAATTAACACACTAGTTAGCAGCCAGGATCCAAAAGGATCTTGATAGGCTTGAGAACAGGGCAGAATTAAAATGACATTCACTAAGAATAAATGTAAAAGCTTTGCACTGGGGCACAAATTAGCACCACTCCACAAATATAAGATGGGAAAGGAAAGCTAATGCAAATCCCAGTCTGAATTAATAAGTGACTTAAGCTTCCAGGAAGAGGAAGGAGTTCCACCGTACTCTGCCACCATTGAGACTTTATATGGAGCATTATGTTTAACTCTGGACACTAGAATGATGAAGAGTCTTGAATTCATGTCATAAAATAATCAGCTGAAGGAAAACGGCATATTTAGCTTAGAGAGGAGAAAACCTAGGGAAGTCGTGTTAACTCTTCAAGTATGTAAAGGTCTCTCATGGAAGAACGATGATTTATTCTCTTTGGCCCAAGAAGGCAAAACCAGGAGCATTAGGGGGCTACACTGTAGACAATCAGGATTTAGGTCTGTTATCAAAAAAATTTTCCTAACAACAAGAGCTGTCCAAAAGTGAACCAGGCTACTGAGGTGCCAACTTTCCTCTCCTTGGAGGTCTTTATGTTAAAGCTGAATGACTATTTCTCAGGTACATCATAGAAGGATTTCTTTCACATCTGAGACTAGATGGCTACTGTGGTCCCTTCTAATTCTCAAATTTCATGATTCTGCAATTCTGATTCTACATATAATGGAAAAACCCTTGTGTCAAACTTACCATCTTCACATGCATTGGTCTGTCGAATAGCAGCTGGCCATTGAACATTGCTGATATGTTAGTTAAGGTCATCTATTTGTTATCTTCAAATCAGAGACCTCAAACTCATAAAGAAACCCATGTGATTCATTTTCAAATACGTCAAAGCTATTGCGAGCGCCACCACACTTTCACACACACCTTTTCTTCTTTTCAGTCGTCTTCTCCAAATGAACTTTTTCTCTAACCATGGCACAGTGGCTACAAGGGTCATGGGTTTTCCTTTTTTTTTGGGTCATGGGTTTTCAAGGTGAACCCTGGACTAGTAGGTCCACATACAAAACTGTGAGCTTTTTGAAAGAAATTCAGTCCAATGATTATACTGTGGTACACTAATGTAAATCAAGAAAGACAAGTATGAAGAATACAAAGAAACCTGCAAAGATTGTTACAAAACAATGCAAAGTGAAAAAAGATAGAACAGAATGCGTGTTGAATACAACCACATCATAGGAAAGGTGAATAAGGACACATCTAGTTACTGAAGAATTATGATGATACTTAAGTGTTGAAATTTATTATAGTTATTAATAAGCAAGTTTTGTACTGATGCTTTTTTTTAGTTTTTTTAAAATTTTTTATTTAAATAAAATGCATACTATGATTTTAAGGAATATAAAGTCCATTTAATCCGCAATGGATCCTATTACGTGCAATAATAATGATCACAATTAATATCTGTATAGTGATTTCAAGTTTCATTTTACCCTTACAGCAACCCTGGGAGGTCTAGTACTACAGGTTTTATCCCCATTTTACAAGTGAGGAAACAGGGCTGGAGAAGCCACAGCACTAGTCCACGGTCACACAACCAATAAAAAGTATCAAAAACAGGTTTCAAATCTTGATTGTCTCCTAAACTAAACCTAGTACTCTTTCCACTTTGCCATACTGATTCTCTCCAACATTAGAACATTTTCTATGGAAAAAGTACAGAGGTCCAATCTTCTTAGTAAATTGTAATTGGTATTAGAAATTTCAGCATTATTGGCAATCACATAACAAATGGAGATTATCATTAGGGTCCAGTAGAAGCTGGGTTACCCTGTGTGAAATCAAGGATGGGTTTTTCCAGCAAACTCACTACCAATATAAAGGACTGAACTGACAAAACACTGGGGTATTTTAGTCTTTTTTGTTCTCCCACTTTTCCATAAAGGTGAGGGAGGATAGGTGTGGAGCACTAAATATAACACCAGACTTTTAGGATATGTTGGCATCATTCTTTGGAAAGAGATGCAATACATTAATGCAAGCAATGAAGTTAAGACTGAAGGTGAAAATTATCAATAAAAATATAAAGAAAACATCGAGAGAAATCAGGGAAAAAAAAACAAAAACAGAAACAAAAAACAAAACCCAGGCTCATTACCTATTGACCTTTCTCAGTCTATTTCATACCAAAGTACTTTTCAAATTCCTCAGGGGCACATTACTCTTTTCCAACAGATGTCTCTCGTATCTGAGGTAAAATTTGATATAGTAACTGTCCCCCCAAATCAGACCTGCTTTAATCATCAGGATGGTAATGATACAGATTCAAAAGGATACATATAGCCTGAACTGCTTCAATTGACTGTTCAAAAGTAACAGTGCCGATTCCACGACTTTTCCCGTCTTTATCTTCAAGAATGTCTGCTCTAACCACTACGCCAGCCATACAGAACACTTCCTTCAGTTTCTTCCAGCCAACTTTATAATCCAGCTGAAAAGGAAAGGACTCTGTACATCATGGAATATTTACAAGGAGTTTTTACTTCATAAACAGGATACAACATTTGTGGGAGCATGTGTTAGGAAAAACAACAGAGTAAGAAGACTAAACCAACTGCAATGTAATTTTTGAAAGGTGGAGATGCCTCATTGCATGCACTTCAACATATTCTATCACAATTTTTTGAAGGAAGTTGCTGTGTACATCCTTATTGCTATAAAAGGCACTTTCAGAATTCCAGACACAATGATTTATAAGTTAAACATGGGCCTCACCTGCTTTTCTCCTTTTTTACCATTCATTATTCATTGATCTTAAGTTTCCAATATTGGCACAGTCATTTACTTATTAATGTTTGCTCTGCATCCAAATTATAGAAAATTACACTTAAGATTAACTAAGTGCAAGAGTACAGAACCTCTGCACCTCTCATTTTAAAATATATTTTATCTGTTTCATTAAATTATTTTCCAATTACACAAAAAATTTAACATTTATTTTTTAAAAAATTGATTTCCAAATTCTCTCCCTCCAGCCTGAAGGCAAGCAACATAGTTATTATACAAGTGGCAAAACATATTTCCATATTACCTATGGGCATCTCCTGCTTTCTAAAAATTGCTATTAGGTCACAGGGTCCTATGTGTGATCTGAGACCCAAACAAAAAAGATTATCAAGAATATTACCCTAAAAGGTGGCACCAATGCACTAAGAACAGATAAGCCCTATCCTTAACAAGTTTTGTTTGCTCAAAACTTCCATTTTCAGTTTTCTCAGTCTGTTTGGAACTTAAAAATGCTTTTTCCACACAGAAACTACTGCCCGAGGAAGACTGTTAGGTTTTCACAGCAGCCTACAAATTCTTATTTAATCCAAAGGAGAAGTAAACACATGCAACAACATTTTACACATATATTTTGAGTTCCAGTTTAGGACCAGTTCCCAATCTCCAGCTTCTGTCAGTTGGTTCTGGGACCTGGAGTTAAGGATCTATAGGTAGAGTCCAAGAACATACCAAGTCTGAAGGTCCCTTCCTTCCCCTTGGCCATTTTTGGGGGGGGGGAGGAGAGAAAGGCAAGAAAGAGAGATATTGGGGAGATGGAGATAATTGACATAGAGTGCAAAATGAGTTTATTTCCCTGACCAGTTGCTTCTAAAATAGGACTTCTCACCATGGAAGACTGGTACACAACCCTATTAGAAAAAAATTTTTTTTAATTAAAAAAATAAAATCTGCTAGTAACAAAGAGGAAAAGGAATAAAAGGGCAACCCTATTTGCAATCCCCTCCCTATATACTCCCTTTGTCCTTTCAGGTGAAGATAAAAGCCTAAAACAGATATCTACATTTCAGACTTAGGCAGTCCTGGTAGAAAAGAGGCAAAATATTTGTAATTAGGGAGTTGGTAAAAGATTAGACACAGGGCTTATCTTTCCCCCTAAGATCAAAGAGTCTAAAGCCCTTCCTGCAAATTCCATTTCCGTTCCATAAAGGTCAGAAGCAGGGTGGAGGTTAGGAACTTGCCAGGGCCCAAGCAGCTCAATACAAGGGTAAACGGGCATGGAGAAGAGTTACGTGGCCATCGGCAACTCTTATATAAAGATAATAAGCACTCACGTACAAGTCCCGTATATTACCTACTCCACACTCCATACAGATGCCTCTCAGAGACCATTCAGTCCATTCCCCTCACTTTACAGATGAAGTGACTTGCCCAAGATCACAACGGAAGTGATGGCAAAGTTGACATCCAAACTCAGGCCCTTGGACTCGGACTTCAGCATTCTTTCTACTGTACCAGAGTGTCTAATGATCATGTCCTCCTTTGCTTGTCTTCCTTATATTTTCCCAATAACAGTAAGCCTCTTCCAACGTCCCCCCTTATGTACTGGTTTTTCCTTTCCAAGCCTCCCATCCAATCACAGAATTTCAATTACCTTGATGTGGTCAAGTCTCTATACTAAAAGACCTGAACCAAACCTAACTGTAGGTTCGAGAGAATGATTTGAATCACTTTTAGTTCAATGAACAACTGTGGATTTCCTAAGAAAGCTAGGAGTGAGTAGAAGAAGATGGACAGGAAAGAAGGCCTCATGACCCCATGGGCATCATTTACCCCAAAGAACTGGAGAACCATTCAGGACTGTAAAGCAGAGGAGACCAGGACTCAGCCAAGGACATGAACTGACCCTTGGTCATTCTCATGCCTTCTTGTTGGCCCAGCCCTCCTTCCTTTGTGGCATTAGGAGATGGAGAGAGAATGAAATGCCAGGCCCAGATTTTCTAGTACTGTGGAATATTCTGAGAAGCAGTATTATTCCTTATAGATTTCATTGATCCCAACAGAAATTGTTTAAAAAAACAAACAAAAAAACACACAAACCCAAAGGCCATGACATCCCTTTTCTTTCCTACATTCTATCAATCTATAATACTTCTCCCCATCTCTGTTCTGTCCAGAATTGATACATAAACATTAGCAATAAGAACCAAACACTTAACACTAAGGTGCCTGATCTTTCTCAATCCTGCCTATTTTCCTTTTCTCCATTTCTTTAGTACTTGAATAATTATTTTTGTTCTATGAATTTTGACACATTAATAATTCATAACATCCAAACTTTGCATTTTAAAATACTGTTGTTTTACTTACATTCGCTACAAATACTGTGCTTCCAAGTCTTCCGGCCTGTAATGCATGGATAATCTCATTTGGGATGTTAGGATTATTTAGGATACTGGGTGGGATATTAATCATTCCTGGGCCACCTGGTCCCATACCCATCCCACCAGTTGTAGCCATCACCTTTTGCATTGCTCTCCTGGCATGTTCGCCATCAGGATCCTAAAACAAGCAAAATTATATTTGGCATATGTAATTCAAGAATAACAAACATTAAGGGGTTGTATTACAGTGTTTTATATTTCCTAATACTTCAGACATTAAATATAAATTATAGACAAATAATTAAGGACCTTAATAAATTAAAGAATTATACTAGCCACAGCTTTCCAGCAGAAAGAGTACAAACTTAAGGGATGAAATGTGAAATTGACAGTGCATACCCACACTGTGTACTCAGTGGCTTTCAATAAATTCTTGAAAAAGAATCTAAGAATGAGAGAACTATAGTATAGAATTTTAAAATAATCCACCCCCTAGTTTAACTTAGAAAAGCACCCAGGGGCTCCTTGCCTTAGGACTCATCCACAAACAGAAGTAGGAAATACAAACCAGGGATGAGCTTCATTTTCATAATAAGACCTGAATGTAACGTTCTTGTGGGTACCACCCTTCCTTTGCACTCACAGAAGCTAATACTGGCCATTAGAAGAAATGCAATAAAAATCCGCTGGAGAGTTCACTTCTCTGCTACCAAGTTCTTAGTAACAGGATTCAGGGTTAGATCACAGCCTGCTGCACACATACACATTTAAAAAGAAAATTCTGTGATTCCCCTGATAGCTGCTTAAGTGGCAGCCACCAGCATTCTTCATTCTTGCCCCCCTTTTTGAATTGTGAGCAACTGCACTTATAAGAACAAAACCTGAAGGCTGAGTACAAGTGAAGTCATATAAAATTTAAACAAGTTCATCAGAGACAGGCAGCATAGTGTAGTGGCTAGAAAGTTGGCTTTAAATCCAGGTCTTCTCATCTCCTCACCTCTAACACATACCAGCTATGTGACCTTGGGAAAAGTCACTTATTTCTTAGTGCTTGCTCTCCACAATTCTCTAAGATGCAGTGAAGATGCAAACATGCACTGGACTAAAGAGAGTTTCCTAAAGAGGGAATTCCATATACTAATGGAATCACAGATTTGATACCTATACCCTATAATCTAAAACTGGTGCTATAGATTATAAGTTAGTAATTAGAGATAAGAGGTCAAAAGACTGATATATGTATACTCTTTACAGCTAATTCCATTTTTACAGTTTCTCATTATTTTCCCAGAACCTATATACAATATCAACTTTTCTTGTTCCTATATAGTTTAATTCTTCTCCACACACAATTTAGGAATTCATACATGTTATACAAGATAAAGGTGTTAGGTAGATACACCATCCCATAATAAAAGCTAGCTTTTATAAAGCACTTTTTAAAGTGAAGTGATTCACAAATATTCTTACCTCTGCAACCACGCTGGGAAGTAGGTGCCATTACCTCATTAATTACCATTTTCCATTCCCAATTCTAACCCACCACAACCACCTCCTGCCTCTAGTAGCTTCAACTGAGCCTCAAGGAAGGTCAGGGAATACAGGGAGCAAAGGAACAAGTTTCTGGTATCAAAGACACTAGGAAATGGGCCTGAAGAATCAGAGCACAGAAACGGAGAGGAAATGGTCTTTAGCTCTTGAGCATCTGCCAGTGCACAGGATTCTAATACGGACGGCACAAGGCTGTACTCAGGGCTTAAAGGAGAACCCACACAGTCTAAGTATTTTGAAGGACAGACACTGCATTTCTTTAACACAGAGCTAATGACCTACCCTCAAAGTGCCTTTTTTTAAGAGCCTTTTTTTTTGTTTTGCCATGAGGCAGTTGGGTTTAAGTGGTTAAATGACTTGCCCAGGGTCACACAGCTAGTACATGTCAAGTGTCTGGTTTGAGACCGGCTTTGGATTCAGGTCCTCCTAACTCCAGGATCGGTGCTCTATCCACTGCACCACCTAGCTGCCCCAAGAGCCATTCTTAAAGTAGGTGTTGGCATGATATGGATGGAGGGGAAAAAATCTCTTTAAGAAACAGAAAAACATTTCAATCAAAAGAGGAAAATGCAAGCATGACAGAGAAATAAACACCCATAATCATCTAAGAAATGAAACAATCACACAAAACCTACTTTTTAGGGGAAAGAAAAGGACTAGAAGTAGCAGGGTATAAATTTTTGAAAAGTGAACAAAACTTGAAAAATCTGAAATTAGAATTTAAAAATGCAAAAAACATAACAGCTTTTGGATTTTGCATTAACATTCGGTTTTGTCTTGCCTTCAGAACCCAGTGGGATAACCAACACTAGTGAATTTCCTCTAGGCAGCCAGGCATTAATTATTGTTGTCTAGTCATTCAATAAGCTCCAGATCCCTCTAATTACACTATTACACAAGCTCACAAGGATAAAATGATCAACCATTGTACTAGTGAAGTCTATGTCATCCCCTTGGGAGATAATGAAAAAGGAAATCTGATCATGCAGGAGAGCATGAGGATAACCCGGGTTCTCATTCTGGCCTGACTTCTAACCAGCCTAAACTGCCGAGTCTTCAGCTTCCTTTTTATAAAATGAAGGTGTTGGACTAGATGGATTAAGATTCCTTCTAGCTCTAATATACTAGTCTCCCTATAATCAATGTTACAGGAGGCTCTTATACCCACCACTCAGGTTTATAGTACAAAGCTTGGAAAGTGAGACCAAATTCAAAGGATATAAACAGGTAATTTTCAGATGAAGAGATTAAAGCTATCTATAACCTATGAAAAAATGTTCTAAATCACTGATTAGAGAAATGCAAACCAAAACAGACTCTGAGGTACCACATCACACCTATCATACTGGCTAACAAGACAAAACAGGAAAATGATAAATGCTGGAAAAGATGTGGGAAAACTGGAACACTAATGCATTGCTGGTAGAGTTGTGAAATGATCCAACCATTCTGGAGAGCAATTTGGAACTACGCCCAAAAGACTATAAAAATGTGCATACCCAGCAACAGCACTTCTAGGGCTGTATCCCAAAGAGATCATACAAATAGGAAAAGGACCCACATGTACAAAAATATTTATAGCAGCTCTTTTTGCGGTGGCAAAGAATTGGAAATTGAGGGGATGCCCACCAACTGGGGAATGGCTGAACAAGTTGTGGTATATGAATGTAATGGAATACTATTGTGCTATAAGAAATGATGAGCAGGCAGACTTCAGAAAAACCTGGAAAGACTTGCATAGTCTGATGCTGAATGAAGTGAGCAGAACCAGGAGAACATTGTACACAGTAACAGCCATGTTGTGCGATGACTAACTTTGACAGACTTAGCTCTTCTCAGCAGTGCAAGGATCTAAGCTATCTCCAAAGGCCTCAAGATGGAAAATGCTATCCACATCCAAAGAAAGAACTATGGAGTTTGAATGCAGATCAAAGCATATTATTTGCTGCTTTTTTGTTTTGTTTTGTTTTTTCTTTCCTGTGGTTCCTCCCATTTGTTCTATTTCTTCTTTACAACATGACTAATGTGAAAATATGTTTATTAGGAATGTAGGGGGCAGCAAGGTGGTGCAGTGGATAGAATACCAGCCCTAGAGTCAGGAGGACCTGAGTTCAAATCCAGCCTCAGATATTTGACACTTACTATCTGTGTGACCATGGGCAAGTCACTTAACCTCACTGCCTAGCCAAAAACAAAACAGAACAAACCAAAAAAACACATATGTAGAACCTATATCAGATTGCACACCATCTTAGGGAGGGGAGGGAGGTGGAGAAAATTTAAAACTCAAAAGCTTATGGAAGTGAATGTTGAAAACTAAAAATAAACTAAAAAAGAAAGTGAGACCAAATTGACTCATGAAATACAAAACTAATATAATCACAATACATTATAATTTCCCCACAACAACCTTGTGAGGCAGGTAACACAAATATTATTAACCCCATTTTTGTTTCATTTTGTTCAGTTGTTTTCAATTGTGTCTAACTCTTCCTGGGGTTTTCTTGGCAGAGATACTAGTTTGCCACTTCCTCCTCCAGCTCATTTTACAGATGAGGAAACTGAGGCAAACAGGGTTAAATGACTTGCCCAGATCACAAAGCTACTAAGTGTCTAAGGATAAATTTGAAATCAGGAAGATGAGTCTTCCTTGTGCCAGACCTGACACTCTATCCACTGGGCCAACCCCATTTTAGAGATGAGGAAACTGAGGATAAGGAAAGCTAAGTGGCTTGCCCAGAAAACATAAATATTTGAGGCATGATTTTATTCCAAGTCCTCCTCACTTCAAGTCCAATATTCTATCCACTAGATGTCACACTGCCTCTTAAAATTGGGGTAACTCAAAACCCAGTTTCAATTTCTCCCTTCTGATGAGAGAGGGTAAAGCAGGCAATTGCAGGTCAGGTAGTTGCTTGCTGCAGCAATCAAGGTTTAGGTGAGGGGATAAAGAGCTGAATCAGAAAAGTTAATAGTGAGAATGACAAGAAATACTAACAGGGCCTGACACACAGAAGCGATCACTGAATTATTTTGGGAATGAATGAATGAATGCAGTTTTGCTCACTGGTATTACTTGTTTCACACATCAATAGTGGCCTGAAGATGTTATGATTATAACAAGTTGCCTATAAGGCCTCTTCCAATTTTGATTCCATGATAAGAACAGCAATCAAAAAGCCCTCCCTTTGTTCTCCCATACAGCTCAGCAGCTCAATAGTCATTACTTTCTGCACAATGTTTGGAGAGAAATGTATTCAACTGACAGGTTTACGAAGGTTGATTATTACAAGTAGCTCTTGCATTTTTACCTGCACTCTTTTTTCTCTGAGAGGTCAGAGACAGAAGACTTCCAGAGCACCACAAGCAGCCCAAATAATCTTTCCTATCCTCACTACTTTGTACTTTGAGATAACAAACACACTTATTCTACGTTATCACAAAACCAAAACTGCTCTCTTTATCAACTGTCTTTTCTCAGTGTTCATCCCCCTTGAGCTCTATGTTGCATGTGACACTGACCATCCTACTCCTAGACAATCTTTTTGTGATACTGCTGTTTCTTGGTTCTGTGACCTGTGACAACTGCTCCTCAGTTTCCTTTGCTGCTTCACTATCCTTATTCCACCCTCTACCTGGGGAATACCTGGATATTCCCCAGGGATCTGTCCTGGGCCCCCGTTTCTCTCTTTGTGACTTCATCAACTCCTCTGGGTTTAATTATCCATCTCTTGTATATGACTTAGAGATCTATATAACAAACCCCAGTTAATCCCCTAAGCTTCAGGCCTACATGCAAATGTCTCAATTAGATGTTTCAGACTGGACATGCCAGAGAGATCTTAAACTTGATTTGTCCAACACAAAACTTATTTTCACTACCCTTCCAATTTCATCAATGTCTTCAGCTTCTCCCTCACTTCATATCTCCAATCAGGTGCCAGATCTTGCCATCCACTGAGGTAGATAGAGAGCTGGCTCTGGAGTTCAAATCCTGCCCCAGACACTAACCATGTGACCCCAGGCAAGTCACTTAAACTCTGTCAGCTTCAGTTTCCTCATCTGTAAAATGGGGAAAATAATAACATCTATACCAATCAGGGTTATGAGGAGGATGAAAAGAGATTTGCAAGGTGTTTAGCACAGTACATGACACAGAGTAGACACTATACAAATGTTTGCCATCATAATTATTTCTCTACTCGCACACCTGCTTCCCACTTGGCTAATTCTGACAGCCTCCTAACTGGTCTCTCGTTTATTTTCCACATGGCTGACAAAATGAGGCCTGATCTTATCACTTCCCTACAACCTATCTGTTGTTTCTGCTGTTTAGCTCCTTCACAATCTGGCCCCAGACTTCCTTTCCAGCCTCAATGCACATTACTCCTCACCTCATATTCTGCCATCCATCCAATCTGGCCTTTTCTCTGCTCCTCACAAACAACACTCTACACCTAGAACACATTCCCTTCTCAATTCTTACCTATACAATCAATCTCTTCATTCAAGTTACACCTCAAGACACACTTTCTCCATGAAACCTCTCCTGATCTGCCCCCCCTCCCTCACCTGCTGATGCTTTGCTTCACTATCTAGTATCTATTCTCTTTCTGGTTACTGGGTACGTATTTTCATATGCATATTTGTTTCCACTAAGAACGTAGGGATTGTTTCATTCTTTGTATCCCAAGGCTGTAGCACTGTGCCTGGCACACAACAGCTGTTTAATAAGCCATTATTGATTGATTCTCCAGGTCAGTGATAAAATTTTAAATAGCAGAGGTGCAGAAACAGATCGAGGGGCACTTCACTGGAGACTTCCTCCTAAGGTCCTGACAAGTACTTGGGGCCCTAGCTACTACTTCTGCACAATGAGTGACGCTGGACTAGATGGGCTCTGAGGTCCTATTCAACTCTTGATCAAAGATCCTGTAATTCGTGCCTACATGCTTTAATAGCACCCACTCTCTAGGGTTTTGTAAAGACAAAATGAGCTAACATTTGTAAAGTGCTCAACATAATGCCTGACACACAGGAGATAATTAAAAAACAAAAACTGCTCCCCCCCCACTACCTTGTATATATTTTTTGGCCTTATTTATTCTGTACATACTTATATGTACTTTTTGCTTTCCCCATTAGATACATGCAAGCTCCTTATAAAGACTGTTTCTGGCACTGAGGACAGGGCTTGGCACTTAGGGGTTTTAAACAAATAGTTAATTTGGTTGTTGATCGAGAGAGGAAAGCAAAAATATAATTTGAGCTCCCTCAGCAGCAGGCCATTTAATCTGTGCCTGACCATAAAATGAATCTAACAAATATAGAGAAGAATCTGGTTCAAGTATCAAGTAAAGAGGCATTCTCAAATCAGGTAAAGCACTATCAATGGTAAAGCATTTGTAGCAAAGAACCATACAAAATAGACAATGGAAGAGGTGCTCCCCAAATGTGGCACTGACAAATTATCCAGAAAACAGGCGAAATGATGGGTCAAAAACTGAAGACGAGGAGAGTAAAACTCAAGGGAGGATGGCAAAATGATACCAAGCATATGCTGGCCCTTAGTATTACTAAGTCAGTTCCTTGCTCAGGGACTCACAAAATCCTATTAGAAGGTGTCGAGTGACCCATCGAGGTTTGGTTTAGTCCCCTAAGTGGCACTGGTACTACTGTTTAAGCTTGGACCAGGATTACAGATGGAGGACTATTCTCAAATCTGCTGAAAATATGCCAGGGACTGGAGCTTTCTGTGAATTTGCAGTCTAGGTTCATTTAGAGGCAGCATGGTATAGCAGAAAGGGCACTGGACTCAAGTTAAAAGACTTGGCATTTAGATCCTGCCTCTGACACTTACTAGTTAGCTAAATGACCCATCAACACCTCCTTTCAGGAAAATGGAGCCGGAATATTTCCAATTAGACATCTCATGAATGTGAAGTGCTATAGAAAAATGTCACTCTTAGGTTCCATAAATTAATCTTAGCGGTACTAAAAATCTTACTTCTTTGACTTTCAGAGGTCTTCCACTCAGACTATGCTTGTTCAAAACTTCAGCAGCTTTTTTCATGCTTTCTTCCATCTTGAATTCAACAACACTATAAGCAATATTAAAAAGACATGAATGGAATGTCTTGTAACTTTGAAAACCCAATCACCAGTAAGTAATTAAAGAATACTTACGCGCATCCCTTTAGAAGCAGCCAGACCAACCAGAAGGGCAAGGAAAGAGAAAAAGGAAAAAAAAAAAAAAAGAAAGTAAGTGCAAAGAAAACAATTTTTTTTAACAAACTAAAAATGAAGTTCACATAAAATTAGTTTAAAATTAGCCCTTTTAAGGGGGAAGGTGACAGAAGAAATATCTTACCTATCCTTCCTTACTAAAAGCTGGACTCCATGATATCCTAGCTTCTACACATTACCAGGGTTGCCTTGTAGTTTCTGAAGTTATAATAAGCAGACCTAAATTCAGGTTCTCCAAGAACACTCCACAAACTTTAGATCTGCTCCCCTCTGTAGTCAATCAATTCCTTATCCTACTCATCCTAAATCCGTCCCTTCAATACATTAAATAAGCTTGTCCTATTGATTGTTCTAAGCCATCCTATTACACTCAACAGAAAATAGTTTAATCTATTTGCCAATTTTAAACTTTCAAGTTTTAAGTATATGATTTATGCTTTACTGGCACAAGGGCAACTTTTCAGAAACGTTTTTTCACACAACTTACAAATTCAGCAAACAACCAAAAATAACATTTTCTAGAACAAGAACACACGTTTTACATTAATATGCCACCGCCAGAGTTCCATGCATAATTCACACACAGCCAACTCCTCTATTAACAAAGAGACGATGCTACTATTGGTCCCCAGTTACCCAAATTAAACATCCAAACAGAATGCCAAAAAGCTCTTTGGACAACCATTTGGAGCAGTGGGACCCCCATTTGCAAACCCTCCCCGCCCCCTTTCAAAAGTATGGCAATGTCGAATATTACCTATTGGTAACATAGCACTCACTACCTTCCTGAATTCATTCCACTCCACGCCACCATACAGTTACATTTGTCATGTAGTAAATCCACAGAAGAAATTCTCTCAAACACTTACCCTTGACTTTCCTTCAGCGTCCATTAAGAGCTCCACGTATGTTACCTCACCAACTACAAATCAGATTCCAGACGACACATATACCAAGGGAGAAAAGCCAAGAAAACAATGGGAATTTAGAACAATCATCAGCAACCTTGTATGGAGCCTCTGCCTTATAAGAAAGCCCAGAAACACTCCATATTCTCTAAACCACCAAGCTAGGCATTACAGGTGTGCAGTAAAGGTAGATAAGACTAGTTTAACAATATGTCCTTGATTTTCCTCCCACCACAAACAAACAATTTCCACAGACTTCCTTCCATGATATCAATTTCCTGTCTGGAATACTCATTCATGACTAGAGGCAATCCAAATCTATAGGAAATATGCCTGCACATTAACTTTATGGGGAAGGGAGGAAAACATATTTTGATGGCTGTTTAAAGAATGCAGGTGAATGGTACATATTAGAATGCCACTAAATAGAAGATCCAAATGAGCACATAGATCTTGGCCCAGCACTTATCCTGGAAATAGGGTTCAACTGGTTTGCTACAAACCACAAAACCAGGGCAGCATCTAGATTCTCTTCAACAAATTATGATAGGCATTTATTTACTCCTGCTGCTTTCAACATTTCCCTTCAGGTGACAGAAATTTAATGCTCACTTTACATCTACAGAGAACAAGCCTTATACAATTCTGATCTTCACAAAGGTCAAAACCAAAGAGCATTTCAAAAAGCTAATTCTGCAGGTTTTCCTCAAGGTTTGGATTGCCAATTCATGACCACCATAACCAGATTGTTTACCACCAAGAATACAACTACCAAAATGGCTGCTGAGTTTGAAGGAGATGGCTTATTGAAGTTATAATTTTTAAAACCTGGCTAAAAAAAAAATCAGGGAGTCTATCTCTAAGCCAAGAGGTTTTATCCCCCTCAAATTTTAAAGAATATTAGTTTAATAGTGCCAAAGACCAAGTTTATCTTTGTTTGGTTTTGAACATTTCCACAAAAGTACAAGTTTAGAGGGGGCTAGGCAACAAGCTACTCAGGTTTCATGAAGGAAGGATATAGGACAGTTAAGATAAACATTTTGAATTTGATATGACAAACTATTTTAAAAGTCAAAGAAAAACACTAGCATTTTCTCAGGAGAAAGAAACATTTTGCTTTCCAAAATATAGTCAATAAAATCAAGTCCTAACTGCTGTAAAGTGTTTACAGTCAAGACAAGCAAATGAGTCCAAGTCTAATATCCAGGGTACTTTACCCTACCTAAAGTCTTCCAGTACAGCTAAACTGGAAATATTGTGTGCCGAAAGAAGAGGGAGAGATGACTAGAGGAAAAAAGTATTTTCAAGAAATCAATGGACCTTGTGACAAAGTTTAACTTTTTGCAAATATGTACTGGTTTATGTATAGCATAAATTGAAAAATGCCCAAGCATAAACAAAACAAGTCTAGCCAAAAGCCTAGGTATACTTTATTAAATTTAGATGGCCCCAATTTTACCATCTGAAATAAAAACAAAAACAATTCCCTGAGGCCAATTTTTTTCAATTGCCATTCATTTCAACAGCAGCAGCCATTAGAGGACCAACAGCCCTTGTCTCTATTTTAATGACATATTGTGTCAAACTGTGATTAAGACAAACCCCCAACTTTATTAACTATAAGAACATGATCTATTTACCAGTGTCCTTTAAAAAAAAAAAAAAAAAGGAAAAAAGAATCACAAGGTCTGACTCAAGTCAGGTATAACTTACTGCCAGATTTCAAATACTGGTACATGTTAAAGTCAGTGTCCATGTTCACCATAAACCATTTATAG
Source organism: Vombatus ursinus (assembly GCF_900497805.2). Taxonomy (NCBI): domain Eukaryota; kingdom Metazoa; phylum Chordata; class Mammalia; order Diprotodontia; family Vombatidae; genus Vombatus; species Vombatus ursinus. Next base: position 1,284,447 of record NW_020954713.1, on the reverse strand, counting down.
AACTATGTGACTGCTACCTAAAAGCCAAGACCAATCTATCCAAGCCATACCTCCTTCCATGGTCACATAAATATTTTATAACACTCTTTTCTTCTAGATTACAAATGGAAATAGAAGGCTACTTATGTATTTCATGGAGCTTTTGATTCAACAAAATTCTACCTTTGGTTTATAATTATTTTGAGATCTAAACAGGAAAGGGCTAGACTAACTCAGTTCTCACTCAACATCTTCAAAACAATGAGGTCTCGGCAAAACTTTAGGGTTCAGTTTATCCTACAAAGAGACGATGGTTTTGTTTTAAGAGGGCTTCTTGAAGCTAGTCTAGACTTTAGCAAATTAATAGCCTTTGTTTTGTTTTTAAGAGTACTTTAGCACAGTAGTTAAAAGTACTTAGATGAATTTAAAAATAAAATTTGACAAAGAATTCACAAAAATTTTTGATTAAAAAATGTTTTCAGGTGGAAGGGACAGACTCAGCAACTACTTCGGTAACAATTCCAGATAAAAACCACCAGTGTGCTCCTCTCCCCAGAAGAGTTCCTGGCATATAGTAAGCACCTAATAAATGTATGAATGCACATTTGCTTTCTTCTTTCCCCCTTCTTTCCATGTGGGCGGGGCTGGAATTGCTCTAGTAGCTACTTAAGTATTGGTGTATATTAATGTTTAAGACTGTATCCAGTTTTAAGTATTATGCAAAAGCCAATTCTATGACAACTGAAGCGTGCAATAAAAAGAACCTGAATACAAGATTCTGAAAAACCCCAAAGATGGTCTCCTTTATCATGCATTTTTTTTTAAAAATGGAAATTAAACAGATAACTAAAACCATTTTCTCACTGGGAAAATCAATGAATCTTGCTCTACAGCAATATACAATCCAAATCAAAGAACTGAGACAACTATTATTTGTATGAATCTTAAATGGACAAAGCTAATAGTATTTCCCAACTCTGATTAAAAAGGGATGTTTCCCCTTTTCTTCCTCAGTCTGAAATGAGATGAAGGAAGGGATGTAATGTAGACAACAAAGTGTCACTGAAGAGAGTTCACATGTTTTAAGTATTATAATAAAAATCTACCAGAGATTTTATGGACAACAAGGGATATATTGGTTTAAAAAAAAAAAAAAAAAAAAAAAAAAAAAAAAAAAAAAAAAAAAAAAACCACCCAAAACCAACAAAAAAAACCAGAACACACCTCTCACCTCAAAAGCCAATTATCCACACCCAATATAAAGCAGCCATGGTTTAAAACTGGCTTTAGAATGCCTTTTCTGGGGACTCACAATATGTGTGACAAAATAATTTAAATCTGCCCATGACAGTTTGACAGGATATAGAAAGCTGAAGTAAAAGCTTCCTTTTCCCCAAACCCTAAGTAGGGATAATCACACCTTTCAAAATGATCCAAAGGGTCAAGAACATAATGGTAGGCTCATGCATAAGCTTCTGATTATCAACTTCACAGATGTGTATGTGCATGTGCACTAACTGGACTTTCCAAATAGAGGACCCCAATTATAGGACTCAGTCTAACTCCTATTGGGCAGCAAGCTAGACTCAATATTATTAAGGAAAAATGTGTGGAGGAGTTAAGTAAGGGATAATGTTAGATTTGCCCTATAAACTTTCAATGTAGATAAATTAATGTAAATTTAAACATTTTGCTAATCTAACCCTTCCCTGGATGTGTTCGTGAGTGTGCTTGTGTGTCTGTTTTCAGCCAGCAACAACTTCAAATTTATTTAGAACACTGCACAAATTTTATTAAGGGAGGATTAAGCACTTCAATAAATAAGTCTTTGCTTACCGAGGTAAACTGGCCACTACTATATGTGGTACTGAGAATAAATACTACTGACCTGCCTTCTTTTCTTCCTCAGACTGTGATCCATGAAGAACTTACTGGTGGTCCACAGTCCTGCCTCTGCTCCATCTGCCCCATTCCCCAGACAGCCCAAGTGAGCTAAATGCTGAGAGATGGGTATTCTTCATCCAGGGACAGAGATTTTACAATCTCGTTCTCATACAAACCTTATAACGTTTTATAACTGCTAGCTATTAAATTTAAATGTTTCCTAGATCACCTTTAGCTCAAATAATCTAATATTCTTTTTACTCAGTTCTAATACTCAAACATTTCAAAGACATATACCACATTTCAAGAAAAAAATACTTAAAATTAGATCAACTCTTGAAATTTTAAGGGAATTTTAAACTTGTTTTTGGCAAGTTGTTTGTTTAACTTTTCCATCCAGCATCCTTGTTGCTGGTACCAGGACTGGTTTGTCCTGCTCACCCTCTCCATTCAGCAAAAAAAGAAAGAATGAGAATCTCATATAGGAGAGGGTAAGGGCAGGCAGGTAGTCAAAATAAGTGTTTTGGGTAGCTAAACCTTCCTCCTATCAGACTCTAAATCTCAAGAGTCTTACAAAAGAGAAGGGCACTGGTAAAGGAAAGTGGAGGATGTTTCTAATCCTTCCAAAAGGCCCTTAGGCCTCTTCCAATTTCCAGCTGTCTGTCAGTGGGGAACACTGTTCTATGAAACTTCCTTTTTGAGCAATATGATTACTGGTAGCTGTAGTTTCAAGTCTGCCAAAAATCCTTCTTTAATGGAGAAAGTTTCTAAGTCACATAAAGTCCTAACTCTCCAAAAGTCTAATTTTTAAGAATATTTCACATTTTATCATGTCACTATTAATAATCTAGAACCTTTAACATAATTAAAAGAAATAAACGAATGACCCAACATTTAGAAAATAGACTTCGAATACAATATTTTGATTACTTAAGCCATGAAAATCATCAAGGACCCAATGACCTAAAAAACTAGAAGAAATAAGATCCAAACAGCACACTGTGTAGTGTGGGCAATTAGTTTAAGTAAAAAAGGGAAAACTGATTCATAGCACTAATGCTAGGTTCATTTAAGGCTAAGAGGGTCAGTTATACTGTTTTCATATTTACAGGTTTATTTTTTACTAAGGTCCACAAGGCTAAATTAATACTCTATCTTCACCAATCAGCCAAAGCTACAAATCACAATGGTATATTTTTTTTATGGACTCTTAGAGGTCATGCCTAAGAAAAATGCTAAGGCACAATTATTTGTCTTATATATTAGCTCAATATAATAAACAGGCAGATCTATGGGAAGAAAGTTAAAATGGGGAAGGGGGAACACACACACACACACACACACACACACACACACACACACTCTTACTTGACAAGGAGGATGTTAGAGCAGTATAGCCTTAACAGGAGATCACTCTTGAAAAAAAGAACCCAACTCTGCTCAGCGTTAGGTAGTATGGCATACTAATCCAAAGACTTCAGTTTCGGGTCCTACTTCTGTGCCTCAGTTTCCTCATCCAGAAAATGGGGATATTTTCTGCACTATCTCCTGTGTGTGGTAATCAAGTGATACAATGCATCCAAAAAATGCTTTGTAAATAAGGCACAATGTTAACATGGCCTATTATCTGGTAAGAAATTATTTCATATTTCAAGTCAAGAATGCCTATAAGTCTGATTTTCATTCCATTAGTTGTGTGACTAAAAGTAGTAGTTGACCCTTACCAGGGCCAATACTCTAAATACTTATCACTGAATTGTGGCTTGTCTTGTATAAACCAAACCTCTTTTGTTACTATATACAACTATCACATGCTAAATCTTTTCTAATGCTTTTATATTAATGTATTATCTGTATTTCTATACTGAGCAACAGCCAATTTTCATAAAATGGATTTGCAACACGTATAAAGCATTTCTGCAAAAAAGATCTGTAATCACTGAAAACTAACTTTTGGGATGCTAAGATGTGGAGAGAAAAAAGGGTTCCTAGACAGCTCTCAATAGAACAGTTTATCTTTTAAAAAGTCATTTGGTAGGTAAACATGGAAAAAATGGTTATTTTTGTATTCAAATTCTCTTTTAGACTTCATACACTGAAACTAGGTAAACCATTAAAAAAAACCAACTTTCATTCTCTTTCTTATGAACCCCTTTACCTAAAGTCCAATACTGCTGACAATTATTTAGTTCAACAGCAAATTCATTAACCAATACAGGGGAGCTCTAAACAAGAACATTTTACAGTTCATTAAAAATATTGATTTACTGCACACCTGTAATTCTAAATTTCACCACCAAAAAAATACACAAAATGACTGAACCGGGCATTCAAAGCAATGCACCAGGGGACTATGAGAACCAGTTTGGAGAAATCTGAGTAAACCACCGTGCCGTCTCCATACTTGATATATCCAGTGCAAAATGGCAAATTGAGGTGAACTGCTTCTACATCCAGACACTTCACTGTTGCTACTAGCTTTAGATCTTCCAAACTTAATTGCTGAATGGTAAAGCAGTCAAAATGTCACCTACTTTCTCCATTATGTCCCAAAACTGGTTCACACACTCCTAAAAAATGAAAAATTGGGCCTGTAATCTCTTACAGAGTTCTAACAATTACATTTTCAAAGCTACATTCCTGGTTCTTGGAACTACTATACCTTATGTATCAAAAGAAGTATCAATTCAGTGGTTCAAACAAATCACAAGAGCACAATTTTGGGAGTGATTCCAAAGACTAGTTAGAATAAGACCCAACTGTACTGTACAGCAATTCTAAACAGTGTTGAAGCAGCAGTCCCAAAAACCAAGAACAATGCATCTGGGATGTAACATGACAAGTCCTTCAGACAAAATGAATAAATTTCACTGTTGCCCTAGGAGCATGGCAGGAATGATATGGCTGATCAAGGCAGGAAAACAAATCTCACACCCAACATTCTTCCATCCATGTTATCTGGAGAGAAACCACATAATACTTGGAACGGCATTTATAGTACTTAGGAAAAAACCATATAAAGATATTCATATTGCCTAGTAATATTTCTTACATATCATGGTGAAATTCAGTTATAGTGCAGTACTCTCTGTGATCATTCATAACTGCAAAACTAAATGTGATGAACCCTAACCATACCAAAATGGCCAGCCAAAGCAACATCAGTTCATATAATTTAAACTATTACCAATTTGAAAATCAAGCTCACATATTTGTTTTCAACATGAATGTCCCTACCCACCCCACCCCCAACCCAATACCCTGCAATCCTTCAAGAAAACCCATTACCTGTAACTTCACTAATTTGTCTCTAGGAAGGGAAAGTTCAAAACAATGTACAAAATTTGTTTTTCCCACCCTCTACCAACACTTTATTCTAGAACAGGGCCCAAGCAACCTCTTATCTGAGTGCCACCCGTAAGGCCAAACCATTTCTATAAACAGTTACAGGAATAAGAATACAGAAAGGAAAATGAAAGGTAGGGAAAGGAGAACCTGGGATAGGAGGTAGAGAAAGTGGACATGGAGAAGGGTGGAAAATGGATCAAAAACCAAACACTATCAAGAAAAGTCAGATGCTGCATGGTAACAGTGCTGTTTAGGCTGCTTACCCCCTGTTCTAGAGGAGATTAAACTTAAATGTAAAGTTGTTACCAGGGCCACAACCACTGATCATCTGGAGGCACTAAATTTCAAACAGATGCCTATTTTAAGCCATCAAGTCTCCATTCTACTCTGCATTTTACATAAAAATGGCTATGGAATGTTTTTCAATTTAGACCAAGAACAAGTCAAGCTACTGAATTTTGATTCCAGGAGAGACATCCACTTGTACCAGGATCAGCAAACTACCTTGCCCAACTGCATTAAAGGCTTCAAAAATCCTCACTAATGTAGATAATTCAAAAAATATTCCCTAAGACAAAAAGGCTCCTTTCAAACTTAATTGAAGCCCTATAATCCATATTTAACCAATAGTATCATTTGTAGGTCAAGCGACCACACAAACTACTCTCTTTGACACGCAATTGCATGACCATGAAAAACCAAAAAGGGCTTTACTCTAAAGCCTAGACAAAAAAACAACTTTATCTAGCCCAAACAGCCTCAACTGACAAAAAGATTAAATTATAACCAAGGAAATAGCCATAAGGAAAGATGACAGACCAACCTTTTACCCTACTCAACACCAATACCATTACCTTTTTCTTTGACCAGGTCTTTAAGGGACTGCCATTTCACATCAAATGGTATATTTGTAATGAAGGCTCTGTATCTTTTAGTAGGGTTGGCATAGGGTTCAAATCGATTCCCTCCTCTTTTCACATTTTTCTCCTTCCTCTTCTCATTTTGACTTGATCGTTCACCTTCACTATATTAGAAAGAAAAAATACACTTGTAAGTGTATGGCATAAATGAACATCTTTACATTTGTACTTAAAGTAGTTATACTCATTTTTGAGCTGGTAGAATTATCTAATATCAAACTATGGTACTACACACACACAAGACTGAAACCTATCTACTAACCCTGACCTAAGAATCCATAACACTTCCCCTTCCCTCCCATCTACTTTCCAGCTGGGGAAACCAAAGTGAAAAACTAGAGTAACTGAACACCACTGGAAAGGACTGTAGAGAAACAATCTCAAGCGTAGAGAGAGTGGAGGCTACTTACAATGTACCTTTAACACAGCACGTGATTTTCTCCTTCCCCTCAAATACCTTTGTTTCCTAACTACCTTATTTATTTTTTCATCATGTACTCTTTTCACTGTGTGGAGGATCTAAAGCTTTTATATGTTAACATCCAGGAAAGAACCAAAATTTAAACAAGAAAAACAAATTTCTTACTATACATTTTAGAAGCAAGATCCAAACATTTCTTTTGTCACACACAAAATTCTATAAATTTGATCATTCTTTCTTGGACTTCAAAGATGCTGCTGCCGCCTCCACCATATGCAGATCACACTGAGCATCATCCATGGCTTTGCACACATCTATATCTCTGTGACCAATGGCATGCTTTTATGAAACAGCTAGCTTAGAATAAGAGGCTTATGGTCATGGAATAGTTTTTGTTGTTTAGTTACTAGGCCCATATAATTCTGGCCTCATCAGGACACCATCCTATACAAGATAAATGGTCTGAACTTACTTTATACTTTATGTACTTTTAGCCATTCATTCCATTATGGCACACCAAGGACTTTTCTTCCTCAGTATAGGTATAAACTACAGGTACTTACTATCACTACACAAAAGCAATTAGCTACAGTGTTAAGACAGATTAAGCTTGTCTCACAATATTCTCCATTCATTCAGAAGCAGTATTAGAGGACCAGTTAATGGAGACAGGCTACGCAGAAAACAGAACACAGAAAACTATTCCCCCCCCCCCCCCCCCGCCCACAAAACACAGCTAAAAGAAACAGAACTAGGCCGGGATTCAAGGAAAAGAGAAACTAAGGGTTTGAACTCTTAATCCTTCCCTGACTCAAAATTAAGCAAAACTTTTCAAGGTCAAATGCAGGCTATAAGTTAAAGGTTCTCTTTAGCCACAGACCAACACCTCTCTATTCCATAAGAAACCCATCAAGCACATATACACCCAGGGGTGTACATTCAAAGTCTTGGCATGCAACAAAAACAAAAAATACTATGTCTAATTAGATTCTGAAAATTACTGTAATAATTAGGTACATATTTCATGCTATGTAACAAAATGTCTTCCCATACTATTCACCTCTTTGTTACAGAACAATACAAGGAGATGATTTCAGCTAGAAGAGAACAGGTAAGTGATTTAAAGGCATTTTGGTTAAGTAGCCTGACCACCTATCCTAGTCACTCAAAAGTACTAGTTTTCTGGTTTGGAGCTAATACTTTATCATATGGATAGTCTTTCAAGAATAAACTCACAGCACATAATTCCTACAGGTTCAGCAACATCACTAACGACCAAAAGGTGATGGAAAAGGCAATTTACTTACTATGTAACCAAAACCTTCATTTAACATTTCTGGGCCCTAAATTTCTTTACCAAAAAAAATTCTAACTCTTTTCTAGTTGTAAAAATTTTGTATTGTGAACACGAATTCAAACACTCTAATCCCGAAACACAATGAAAATGCCACAATGCAGAAAATCTTTTAAAATTACAACTGCTGTCAAGGTGGATATTAGATTTGACATTTTCTTAAAATGCTTCTTGCAAAGTAATTGCTCTAATTTTATATTTAATTTTAATTAGTCAGGGCTATAGTTTGCATGTACTATAACTTGCATTTGAAAATATCTTTTGAGAGGTTTTTTTAAATAAATAAGATCATACATTAGCTTTAGCTCATTGTTACTGAAATTCAATACTTGTTACCAAGTTAAATCATACACATTCCCTTTATGACTCCTTGAAAATATAACATACTGCCTGCTTAAGCAAAACCAGAACAAAAGCTAGCCTGTCATCCTACTAAAAATATGATTATTAATTTAAAATAATTTAGTGTAATCTCTAGTTTCTAACTGAAATACTGAAAAATGCCTAATTTCAGAGAGACAGTCTCAGAAGTCGTATAGAAGAGTGCAGAATTTCAGGAGACAAGAGACAAACAGGATAGTGTCAGTACTACCATATTAGATTTAATTATTACTTTCAAAAAACCCCAAGCGGCACATGATAAATTCATGGTTTCACATATGATTGCTTTTCTGCTCTTCTTTAAATACAGAAATGTTGATGTTTAAGTTTATATTAAACAAGAAAGGCAAGGTTAGGGATGAATTAGCAAAGCCAAAGTTCAAATCTGAGTGCTTTTCCCACTACATCACACTACCAACAGCTATAGTAGTGAACAAGGTTCTTGAAGGTTCTCTAATCTGCTCCCAGGGCCTTTATAAAAGAAATCATTCTCCTACCTCCTTTCCCCAAAGGCTGGAAAAAAGAATTCAAGAACTGTACTGGATTATTACACAGTAATCCATTATGAGTGTCTTTGCTTTAAAAATTTCATTAAGATTAATTCTTATGAAAAAAGCAAACTTTATAATGGTAGGCCAGCCTTGATGCTTTCAAGTTACCATCAGATTATCTTTGCATTAGAGAAACGTTGCTGCAGTCACAAACTCATCTATTTTCTTATGCTCAGGATTTAAAACGCAGTTTAGCAACTCGGAAAAGAAACAGAAATTAGGTCATCTAATTGTACTAAGGCTTTTTGAAGATCCAAGGTAAACAGCGCTCTACCTCCCTACCCCAACTGGCAGAGGGAGCTAGGAGAAAGGGTTAAAAGGAGAAAAGACTTGAAACGAGGACAAGGCAAGAGTTAAGCAAAGGAAGACCACAATGAATTCTGAGATTATCTCGTCCAACCCCTTCCTTCTAAGAGAAAACTAAGGCCCAAAGAGCGAACTACCTTAAGTCACACAAGTATTAAGTAGCACAGCAATTGAATCCAAACCCTTACACTAAATCCAGAGGTTCTTTGGGTACGATGACCAGGCCAGAGGGTGGGGATAAAATGCGGAAAGAGCAGTCCCCCAGGGAAGCAGAGCGGGGTGCAGTCCTGGGGGGAGGGTGGGAAAAAAAAAAAGTAGAGCGCCCTTGTGTGAGGCCTGTCCCTCCCCTGGGTAGCCCGGCGCTAGGGTCTGACACAAAGGCCACTACGTTTTCTCATTTGCAAGTGGGGGAAAAGAGCCGGGCCTGAAGCCACGCGGGGAAGTTGAGAGGAGGAGATTCGGGAGGGGGGGAGTGTTGCAGAGGGGAGGGGCGGAGCCAGGGAGAGGAAAAGGGCGCCGGGGAGAGCGGGACTGTGCGGGGGGAGGGGGGCTCTCACGGGGACGTGGATCGGAGGCGCGCGAGGAGATGGGGGGGGTGCGGGGAACACACGTAGAGGGAAAATGGGGCCTCGTAGGAAGGGTGGATCAGACCGCGCGTCGAGGAGGAAGGATGGGCCCTCGTGGGGAAAAGGGTCATGGGCCTGTGGGGGGGAGGGATGAGGCTCCGCGGGGATCAAGACCGCGCATGTGAGGAAGGTGAAAAAGGATCGGGTCTGTGGGAGGAAGAATGGGGCCGCGTGTGTCGCGTTGAGGGGAGGGGGATGGGGCCGCTCGTGGGGGGAAGAGGAAAAGGAAATCAAGTCGAGGCGTGGGGGGCGGATACAAGAGAGGACTAGGCCGCGCGGACTGAGGAGGATGCCGGGGCCCCCGTGGGCAGCTGGAGGCTGCGCAGGGAGCCGGACCGGGGCTGTGGCCTCGCGGGGTAGGAGAAGGGTGGGGCGGCACCGTGAACAGAGGCCTGGCGTGGAGAGGGGAGGGAGCCCAGCTAACGGAGCCGGGGCTGCGGGGAACGCCGGGAGGCACAGGCCCAGTTAATGCCAGGCGCCTCCCCACGGAGCCCCAGGCCCGAGAAGGACGAAGAAGCCTCACCTTTTGGTGGTCGGAGTCCCGTTCCCGCTTACTGTTCCAGGCGCACCGCTCTCCTCCTCCATTTTGGATTCAGTCGCCGCCACCTCCACAGCCGCTTCCACCCCTGCCGCCATTTTCTCCGCTTCTGGGCTTTGTGTGAGAGAGCAGGCAGGAAGGTACTGCGCCTGCGCATTCACGTGACACCGAAGAGGTCCAATAACGCTTGAGCGAGGCCCCACCTTCTACCCATACTTATGTCCCTCGTTTCGCCCCGCCCCACTTCTGCGCAGGCGTAGAGCCGAGGGTGAGTCGCATCTATGCTAGCTTTCCAGTTTTCAGTTCTGTTCATAGGATCATACGTTTAAAGCCACTTAAGGTCACTTGACCTTAAAGATTATCTGGTCCAAAACTCTCACCTTACAGAAGAGGACTCTATGGCTCTGAGAGTTTAAGTAATTTGCCTCAAGTCATACAGGTAGCAAATAGCTATCTGGGATTTGAACCCAAGCCTTCTCATTCCCAAGTGCTGTGACCATTCCACACCACCTGTCTGAAGTAGTTAAGGTTTTTTTGAGAGGCTCTATGCTGTAGGAAAATCACTTGGGCAGCTAAATGGAGGATGGACTGGATTGAAGCAGGGAGACTAACCTCTTGAAAGAGAAGGTGATGAGGGCCCACACCAGAGTGGCCGTGTAATTGGAGAGAAGGAGGAAAATGAGACATACTGTGAGGGTAAAAATAAGACATGGCAACAAATTGGATATGTGGGGCAAGTTGGGGGGAGGCAGGAATGACAATGAAGTTGGAGCACAGGAGAGAGGTTAGTGCTGATTAGGTACATCTGGGAATCATCTGCATAGAGATGATAATTGAACTCCTGGGAGCTGATGAGCTCACCAAATGAGGTACCATAAAAGAAGAGAAAAGGGCCCAGCACGAGGCCTTGGGGGATACCTATAGTTAGTGGGTATGACCTGGAGGAAGAATGAGCAAAGGAAATTAGAAGAAATATTCAAGTAGGGGAACTGGGAGAGAGTAGTGTCACCAGAAAAAAAGTCTAGAGGACAGAAAAACTGGAAAAGTGATTGACAGTCAAAAGTGAAAGTTCAAAAAGGATGAGGACTGAAAACTGGCCATTAGATTGGGCTGTTAAGATCACTAGTAACTTTGGAGGTTGTGGTGTCTGTCCAATGAAGATAGAAAGCCAGATTAAGAGGGTTTACAAGAAGGCAAGAAAGGAAATGGAGGCATTGATTGTACATGGTTTTCTCAAGGAATTTAACCACAAAAGAAAGAAGAAATATAGGATGTTAGCCAGCAGACTGGTCCCACCTCTCTGCCTATTCTCCAAAATGGGACCTGGAGCTCCAAACCGACTTCTATTGGACCAGAAAATGCTCAGATTCTTTATTTCAGAGCCCAATATCTTCCTTCTTCAGAAGAAATCAAGTCTAATTCCTCTAAGTTATGATGGGGATGTGAAGGTCTAATAGGAGATTAGCTGGGCACCTGGGCTAGGATTGAACAGCTAGACTTGTAGTTACAGAATGTCACAGGTGGAACACACCTTATAGACCATCTTTTTTAGAGGAGGAAATAGTCTCAGAGAGGAGAGAGAATTTGAACACAGGCCACATAGAAGTTACCTCAATGTTGACAAAATATTTGATAGTCTTTCTTGATGATTGTTTTGGAAAAGATGAAGGAGACAGACAGTCCAGGACGCACCCAGGTTTCTTGACACCTTATGACAGTGCTTTCTCCACCGCTTCATGCTTCCCTTTGGGCCAGCCATTCTTAGAACATGTTAGTTGACTCTACATTGAAGTATTCCTCAGGAAGATAATCCAGAGTTTCCTCATTTTTTCATGAGACTTCAAGGAACCTCATAAGCCATCTATTATTGGGGAAAAAATTTTCCTCTACAACATACCCAACCAGTAGTTACCAGACCTTTGCTTAAATATGTCAAGCGAAGGGGAATCCACAACCTGATACAAACTACACTTTTGGATAGATCTAATTTTTCAGTTTCTCCTTATATCAAGCCTAAGTTTGTCCCGTAAGTCTTCTTTAGGCTCCATGTGACTCACTTGGGGCAGCTAGGGGGTGCAGTGGATAAAGCACTGGGCCTGGAGTCAGGAAGATCTCAGTTCAAATCTGCCCTTAAGACACTCACTAGCTGTGTGACCCTGGGCAGGTCACTTAACCTCTGTTTGCCTTAATCCAGTGGAGAAAGAAATGGCAAACCATTCCTGTATTTTGGCCAAGAAAACCCCAAGTAGAGTTGGACACAACTGAACAACAAACACTATATTAATGTTATTAGTATCATTATTTCTTTTCAGCCTTGTATTTGAATAGGATTGAGACCTGTTAGCATTTTGTTTGCTTTCCTCTGGACACACTCCAGCTTGCAAATGTCTCTACTGACATACGGTGCCCAACACAGAAAACCGTACTACAGAGGCCGTCTGCCAGAGCCGATGAGAGAGAATAGCACTTCACCAGTTCTGGACACTGTGCCTCTCTCCATGAAGCCTGAGTTTAATTGCATTAGCTGTTTTGGCTTCCATGTCACCCTGCTAACTCATATTGAGCTTGCAATCCACTAAAACCTCCTGACCATTCTCTCCTGCCCCCACACCATTGTCTAGCTTGTAAAGTTAATTTTTTGAACCCAAATATAAGACTTGACATTTGTTATGATTAAGTATCAGATTCAGCCCAATATGCTTCCCTATCAAAGTCTGTTTGGATCTTAGGTTTATCAACCATGTTTGCTATCCCTCTCAGCTTTGTATCATCTATCAATCTGATGAGCACTGTAGTCTATGCCTTTACACAAATCACTGATAAAGATATTAACAACACTAGGGTAAAACCACCGAGCCTTAGGACTCTCTGCTAGAAACCTTCCCAGTTGATACTAAACCATTCATAATGACTCTCTGGATTCTGCAATGCAACCAGTTGAGTCTACCTAACTATACTACCATCTTCTAGCCCATATCTCATCTTTTCTATAAGAATACCAAGAGACAATAAAGGCTTTGCTAAAATCTATGAATATGAATATAAATATAAAATTCTCCTGATCTATGAAAATAGTAATATTATATAAAAAATAAAAGGAAATGAGCTTAATCTTTATGAAAGGCTTTTGATGGAACGATAGAGCCCATTGTGATTACCACTCCTTTCTCCTCCCTCCTGTGCCTCTCTTTACACCATACATCATGGAACTAACTACATTTCAAGGTATTTGTAATGTATTGAATCAAGTTTTATATACTTTATTTAGCACTAAATTCCCAACCTTCTCCCCTGAAAAAGGATTAGCTATACTCAATAGAAAAATCTTGGTTTAAGCACTTGGGTTTAAGGCACCTACAGAAACAATCATTAATAAGTCCATTATGTTCGTTAAGAGCTCATTTTATTCCTTCTGGGGTGATCTTTAAAACACAGAAACTTTTATAAAGTATGACACCATAAAAGAAAGTGCAGATATGAAGATAGCCTCCCAAGATCTTAGCAAACTCCTCCTAGGGCAAGGGCAATGTGAAACATGAATTGTCTTTGAGTGACTCTAGAACAGGGCATGTAATTAACCTCAGATGAGATCAAGCTGCCAGCTTCAGTACTGAAGCTTAAGACCAAGTCTGTCAACATAATATACAGAAATTTTATGCAAGGAAATTGAAAAATATGTACATATACAGAATATACTCCACTTAGTGTATATATTGTAACAAAGTCAACCCAGATTTGGGTGAAGGAGCTAGTTGTGTCCTTCCTTAAAAAGCTGAGCCTTCCAAACCATTTCTCAAGATCCTGGGCCAGGCGACAGTGTGATCAGCTTTCCTTCTTCCTCTGGAGTCCCAAAATGCCAGCTGATTTCTTTAGGCTGGACTCCTCTCTGGATTACGGTCTCTTTGGAGCCTCTCTCCCAAGAGCTACCAGCTCCAGGGCACTCACACAGTAGTTTCTTCTGCTGTTTTCTTGAGGAGCATGGCTGACAGCAATGAATGTTGGGCCGTCTTGCAGTTTTCAGAGTCCAGAATCATTAATCGGACTTTTTGATTAGTCCTTCTCCATTCTGAATACAGCTGGCAATGGTAGCGGAATGAAACCTAGAGAACAAGAAAGAGAGCTCATGGTACAGGGTTCTTTACTTTCGGACCCAAAGAGGGAATCTTGATAAAGAATTACATAGCATCTCAATAGTGGAGAGGAAGCAACGGCCAACTATTCCAACCTGAACTTGAACAGGAATCCCTTCTTTAACTTCCCTAAGAAATCATCATATAATCTTTGCTCAAAGACCTCAAGTGAGAGGGAACCCATTACCTCCTAAAGAAGTACCTTCTACTTTTGAACTGCATTAGTTATGATGAAGTTTTTCCTTTCATTGAGACTAAATCTGTTCTTCTGCAACTTCCATCTGTTACTCCTAGTACCAGGGTATTAGTCCCTAATTCTTCTTCCACATGATAGTCCTTTAAATTCTTGAAGACAGCTATCATGTCTCTCTGTAATGCTTTTCTCTTCCATGCTAAAAATCCCTAAAGTTTCTCCCATTGATCCTTGTATGGCACAGTCTCTAGTCTCCTAACTATCCTGTTTTCTTTCCTGATTAAGCTGGATCTGTTCCAGCTTAATAGTAGTATCTTTTCCAAAAATGTGGTGACCAGGGCAAAGTACAGCATAATGATCACCTTCTTCTTCTGGACGTTATCCTTCTCTTAAGCTTAGGAAAAATAACCTTTGTTGCCTGCCATATCACACTGTTGACTAATACTGCGCTTGCAGTCCACCAAAACCCTCAATTCTTTTTTCAATGAACTTGTCTAGCCACCTGTCCCTCTTCATCCTATATTTGCACACTTAATTGTTTTGAAACCAAGTAAAGTGGTTTCACCAAGTGAAGGTGGTTTTACATTCAGCAAAGAGAAAAAAAGGAAAAAAAGCTAAATTAGGGAAAGACAGGCGTTAAACCAGTCTTGTTTTGTCAAGAGTGGAAATGCCAACTATTGGGTTGTAAGAATAGGGAGCCAAGATAAAGGGTCCTCAGCTACCTCTTAATTTTTCCAAAGTAAAGCTAAGGCTAGGTGTAGGGTCCTGCAGGCTTTCGCCATATAAGTAGAGTGAATACTTTTTAGGGGGAAATTCCAATCTACTAATAGCCACATGGTTACTATAGGGCTAGAAAACAAGGGTAGGGCCTTGGTAAATAAAATGGTATTAAAGTATTCCTAAAAGAGGATAAGTGCTAAGGGAATCTATCCTAGGAAAGACAAAGGTTTCCCTCCAAGTCCAAGCTCATACAGGAAGCTCTTTGTATGCTTATACAGAGAATCTTGAGGTTGAAGAGTCAGGTTACTTGCCTCATCACCCTAGTTGATAGTGTAAATAACCTGCCCCTCCAACTCCTCCTCTAATTATCTTACATTTACTTGTGTACGTGTATCCCCTAGAATATGAACTCCTGGGGAACAGGCACTACTTATCATTTTTGTTTGCCTTGTACATAGTAGGTGTTTAATAAATGTTTGATGAACTGAACTGAGTTAACCAATCCACTGAAATTGTTTGGGGGGTGGAGGGAGAGTGCAGTTCTTCTCACAAATGCTACTGAACAACTCACTTGAAAATGGGGGAGTTGGACTAGAAAAATCCCTGCCAGCTCTCACATTCTAGACTATGTGAACCTCTGTGGCAAGTGGCAACATAGGCATACCTGGGTTTAATTCTTGCCTCTGATACATACTAGCAGGGTGACCACGGGAAAGGCATGTAACTTTCCAGCATCCCCAAATGATATAAGTTCCTGACTTGCATCAGTGCAGGGAGTTTCCACATAAAAGGAGTTCCTTATACTGATGAAATCACAGTATTTGAGTCCAAAAAACCTCAACCTAGACAGAAAAGTATAACCTATACTGGGCAAATTCCATACTTTTAAACAGACCTTTACTCAAGATGAATATCAGTTTATAGCCTGGGAATATTTTGAAAAACTAGCTGGTTTCCTTCACCTTTCTGTGTCACTCCTGGAAAGCACAGCTACCACCCACCTGTATGAATTCCACTGTTCCTAACCCAAGGAGAAGGCAGATTAGGGTACTGGTGGGTGCAGATTAGACCCTAGCCCAGTGCATGACCAACAACAGGTTTAAGTTGCATGAAACCAGAGTTCACATCCAGCTCAGTTAGTGGATGTTTACAGTGCCTTTATGTAGACAAAGTATGCCTAGAGCACTGCAGTCTGGCCAATTTTGAAATATAGTTACAAAGTGGTAATAAACAATAACACCCTTTAGTTTTCCTAGGATACTAAGGCCTCAAAGCCCATTCCATGATTAGGATTGTCCCATTTCTACTGAGATAGGGTAGTAAAGAAAGAAAAGTGTCTTCAGGATGCCTTATCATAATCTTCTACATACCAAGAACATCCTGTAATCCAGAAGGAAGAGTTTTTAGTCCCATCTGAAATCAACTCTTTCTCCGTAAGCCAACATAGTCAAAGAAACTAATTTGGAAAGTGTTTACAAATCTTACTGATATGTCCTATCTCTTCATCCCTCCAACCAACATCAACCCTATCCAGGAATTTATAGGGAATTAATATTCCTGATCTACTTTCCTAGCAGAATTAAGAGTACTTGGCTCTTAATTCAGAGTATATGTGGTAGGATTGCCAAGCCTTAAAGAAAGATGCTAGCTGCTGAGAATAAGCAGACAGGCTGTCATCTGAGCACCAAATGTACTCTCTTCCTGCTTAGCCATTTGCAGTAATCCTGTTGGATCGACCTTTGATTGTCATAAGATTTCCTTTCTGTCTTGTAATGTTGTTTACAGGATACAAAGGCCCTAGAAGCAGTGAGATACTTGATATAATGGAAAGAGCATTGTCCTAGGGTAGTTAAGAGATCCTAAATGTTAGCTTTACTTCTGCCACTGGTTAGGTATGTGACCAGAGACACTCATAGTTTATCAGGAGAATGAGGAAGTCAAATGTCCCCTTTATTGAGGGAAGTGGAACGATTGCTGACTGAACATCAGAAGACCTAGGTTCTCCTAGAGTTACCATTATTTAAGTAGGTAGCACTGGGCAGATCACTTAACATCTTGACTTCAAGTTTTCTCAGTTATATAATGCAGAAATTGGACTAGACAATCAAAATCCCTTCTAGCTCCAACTTTATGAGTGACTTTAGCCAGGCAAAAAATCCCGCAGCCTGTCTTCATCACATTTTTTCAGGCAGCTAGGTAGGAGAACATAAAGAACACTAGTACAGGGACCAGAAGGTCGAGGTTCATAGTTTGCCCCTCTATCTGTATGACCTTGGGCAAGTCATTAATTTCCCTGTGCTTCAGTTTTCTCCTCTTTAAAATAAAGATGATCATATTTCACTATCTCCCTCCTATAAATTGTTAAGAGGCTCAGGTGAGATAAACATACCTAAAATGCTTTCAGTAAAAGGCCAGTTGATGACTCCATAAAAATCTCATCTGGAAAAACCTGAGATTATCATAGATTGAAGATTTAAAACTGAAAGGGCTTTAGAGACTATCTAATCCAAGCTCTTCATTGTACAAATGAACAGACTTAAGGCCCAGAAAAGTTAAGTGATTTGTGAAATGTCACACAGGAAATAAGTAGCAGAAAGGGATTTGAACTCAAGTCTTTTGGCTCCAAATTTAACCCTCCTTCCACTGCACCATGTTAAATGACTGTGGTTAAACTGTTAAAACTGTTAAAATACTAACAAAAAAATTAAAATTTCACTGCATATTAAATTTAATTACTCTTAGGACCAACCTACAGACCACCTAGGGATCCCTGAGGATCATAATTAGTAAACATCTGAACCATGAGGCTACCAAAGGTCTGTTTTAGTCATCACAACCTCAAAGTAAGAAGGTACTGTGTTCATATTTTTATTGATAAAAGTATGGGTCAGAAACTAGGTAAATTTCTGTTTGTCTATGGGAAATGCCCATATACTCACTATGCATAATAGAGGAAAGGAAACCTGGTATGGGAGAATGGATGCCTAGTTTTATTAGCCAGCCTCAAGTTGACTGTAAAGCCTAAAGAAGGAGATTGCCCGTTTAGGAGATTGTCAAGGGGCAGCTAGCTCTGCTGACTCACCAATGTCCAAAGGATGTAGATAGTAAAAAGTGCTAAAGTGAGAGCAATAAGTCCCACAGCCTCCAGCCTGCTGTTAAACTGTAGGTGATCCTGGGCCCCTCGAAGGCAAAGCCAGCCTGAGATGGCAGCAAGGGGTGTGATGAACAGGAAACACACCATGTCACAGAAAAGGGTCCTCTTCTCATTCCTGGGCCCAGGGTCCTTCAGCCACTAACAACAAAGGAAAAGTTATAAACCACTAAGAAAAGAAACATCACTTTCCCCTTGTGTTCCCCCAAATAATAAAATACCTAATTTATTTAGCATAAGTCTATTCTCAAATCTCATTAATAATTTAAAGCAGCTAGGGAGGTAGGGCCTACACTGACCACTTCTAGGAGTTAAAGGTTTAGAGCAGCAGTTCTTAAAATTGTAGGTCTTAGGACCCTTTTACAGTCTGAGGACCCCTTTACACTCTTAAAAACTGAGGTTCCTAAAGTGCTTTAATGTGGGTTATATCTATAAATAGTTACCATATTAGAAATTAAAACTGATAAAAAAATTTTAAAATATTTATTAATTTTATAAAACAACAAATCCATTATATGTTAGCATAAATAACATTTTTATGAAAAAATAATATTTTATAAAACAAAAAAATTATTGAGAAGAATGGCATTGTTTTACATGTTTTGCAAATCTCTTCAATATCTGGCTTAAGAGAAGGATAGCTGGATTCTCATATTTATTTCTGTATTCCATTTGTTGTGATATGTTGTTTTGGTTGAAATATATGAAGAAAATACCACCTCACAAAAATATGTACAAGTACACTCTAAAATGGAAGAGTATTTTAAGAGGCAAATGATGTCTTAGTAACATCATGAAAGTATTTTTGACCTCAGGGATACCCTTGAAAGGGTCTCAGGGACTTTGGGTCCTTAGATCAGATTTTGAGAACTTCTGGTTGGGATGAATTAGAAATGAGCTCTTTAGAAAAATAATTCAAGGACTTGTACAAAATGCTGTCATGTGACTCACTCTACCCAACAGAACACTCGGTCTATGAGGAAGTGGGGAATAAAAGAAAGAAGAATGAGGGACATAGTAGGCATTTGAATACTAGAATAGAGGGAAGATCACAGGACAGAAAACCTGGGTTCAATTCCACTTGCTAGCTATGTGACCATGAACAAGTCATTTGAATGGAGCCTCAGATTCCTCATTATAAGATGTACTACCTGCCCCACAGGAAACTTGTAAGGCTCAAATAAGATAATCAAATAAGTTCCAAGATAAGTTTGGAACTAAATCAATATATAAAGATTACCCTCAAATGAGAGACACACTCTCTTGCAGCTTCTGTTTTAAGGTGAGTACATATACACGAATTCACGTCTTCAAAGACACCAATCAGAAACAAAGATGCATATTAAAGGAGTGGTTTAGTCAAATGAGAAAGACGGATGGCACCTAATATTTATATTTAGTTAATGATTTTTCCTCTTCTACAGAGGGCTAGGTCAGGTGAAGAAAGAGAGATAGTAAAGCTGAGTGAAAATACATGCGAAAATAGTATAACAATGGCAGAAGAGATGGTAAGGCTAGGCAGAATGATAGCATCTGAGGCTGTAGTTAGACCCATCACCAGTTCCAGACAAAACTCTGGAGCAAGTGCAAATTCATCCTTCCTCTTTCCCTACCTAGCCTTTGGGGTACAGTCCAGTCACCTGCAGCCTATACCACAAGATCAATATATCTATCTTCTGGTTATGTCCTATGTCCAACCAATCCTAACAGTTCCGGAATTAAGCCATTGTCTATTCGAGTAGCTGTCCTTTAACCCAGATAAAAGGGTAGTGATTCTGGTGAACAGACATCCAGTGCGTCTGATCCTTTTTATCCTTTCTCAGTGCCTATCATCAAAATTTCTCTAGCACGTCCTGGGCCATTGGACTCCTGGTACCTATGTCTATCAGTTGACAGAAACAGAGATGATTTCACCCTCAGCTAAGGACTTACTACAGTTTGCCCAAGTTAGTAATCAGCTTTTTTGGGAGACCTGGCACCTAGTGAAGCTACTCAGGACCCATGACTTCATAGCATATAATCAAGACTGTAGAATCTCCCCCGGGACTCAATCTGCTTCTTTAATCAGTATCAAATAGTGGTGGTCATCTCTAAAGATTGGCTTTATTCCCTCAGATAAACACTTTCCCTGGGTAAGCATCCAGGATTGAGAACCCCCAAATGTGATCTGAAAGCTAAAGATCTTACACATTTCACAAGTTGGCTTTCTCCAGTCCCTTCTTACAGTAATTCCCTTCATTGTACTTTATCCTCCAGCCAAACTAGTCTAGTCACAGAATCACAGAAGATCAGATTTAGAAGCCACTCTGGAGGGCATGTCATCTGAACCCCTATCTCAACAAGAAGCTGCCCTACAATATACCCAACAAGTGGACAACTAGGCTTGGCTTCCAGACCTCTAATGAGGGATAATCCAATACCTCTAAAATCACTGTTCCCTGAATATATCCTGTTCTTTTTCATCCGCATGCCTTTTGTTCATACTTTCCCTTATGTCTGGAATATCCATCCTGTTGACATCTTACCCATCTTTGAAGGTCCACCTCAAATGCTACCTCTTCTATGAAGCCTTGTGCAGGTAGAAGTCAATCCCTCTACCTGCACAAATGATCAAATTCCATCCTGTCTTCTCCAATAGAGATAGCCCTTTCTGTCGTCCTTACTCTCTCACTTATCTTCAATCTGCTGGCTCCTTCCCTACTGCCCACAGACATGCCCTTGTGTCTCCTCTATCCTCAAAATACCCCTTACTTGATCACTTCCCTGCTATCTCCTATATTTTTTCTGCTCTTTATGGCTAAATTTCTTTAGAAGGCTGCCCACAGTTGGTGCCTTCACTTTCTCTCCTCCCACTTTCTTCTTAACCCTTCCCTTACAATCCAACTTCTGATCTCATCACTCCATCAAAACCACTCTCTCCAAAGTTACTAATGATCTCTTAGTTGCCAAATCCAATGACCTTTTCTCAATCTTCATTTTCCTTGACCTATCTGCAGCCTTTGACACCATCCATGACTCTCTTTTGCAGATTTGTGGGACATTACCTTCTCCTGGTTCTCCTCCTACCTTTCGGACCATTCCTTTTCAGATTCCTTATCCATATTACACCTACTAACCATAGATGTCCCACAGGGCTCCCTCCTGAGTCCTCTTCTCCTTCTATACTATTCGTTTGGTGATCATATCAGTTATCATGTTTTTAATTATCATCTCTATGATCCTCTCTGATGATTCTCAAATCTACCTAACCAGCCGTAACATCTCTGCTGACCACCAGTCTTGGATCTCCAACTGCCTTTCAGACATCTCAAACTGGATATCAAGTAGACATCTTAAATTCAATATTTCTAAAACATTATCTTTCTCCCTACACTGTCCCTCTTCCTAACTTCCCTATTAGTATCAAAGGCACCCCTATTCTACCAGTCCGCCAAACTAGCAAAAACCTCACCTCCCATATCCAATATAGTGCCAAGAACTGTCAATTTCACCTTTACAACATCTCTCAATGTTTCCATTATTCCTCTGATGCTGCTACCACCCTGAGGCAGGCCCTCATCACCACACACCTGGACTATTGCCATAGCCTACTGGTGGGTCTGCCTGCCCCAAGTCTCTCCCTTCTTCAATCCATCCTCCATTCAGCTACCAATGTAATTTACCTAAAGCATGGGTCTAATTATGTCACACATACTCCCTACCCCTCACACAGTAAACTCTAGGGGATCCTTATATTCTCTAGGACTGTAATTCTTTGTTTGGCATTTAAAGCCCTTTAAAACCTAGCCCCCTCCCTTTTCCTCTCCCCTCCCCCCCACCCCTACTCTTCAATCTAGAGATACTGGCCTCCTGCCAGTTCTATGAATATATTCCATCTCTCTCTTCCAACCATTTTCTCTGGTTGTCCCGCATGCTGGAATGCTCTCATTCCTCCACTCTGACTACTGACCTCCCTGGCTTCCTTTAAGTCCTACTTTCTACAAGAAGCCTTCCCTAACCCCTCTTAATTCTAGTTCATTCTCTTTGCTAAGTATGTCCTATTTATCTGGTATGTAGCTGGTTTGTACATATTTGTTTGCTAAGTCTATTCCCCATTAGATTGTGAGCTCCTTGAGGACAAGGCTGTCTTTTTGCTTTTCTTTGTATCCCTAGCACTTAGCACAGTGAATAGCACATAGCAGGTACTTAATAAATGCTAACTGTCCTAGTCTCTCAGTTGGAAGTACTCTTTCCTCTTCTCTCAAAGTACTTTATGCTTCTCCCTATACATTTATTGTAATTTAATTTGTATTTTATTTATCCTTGTGGAAAGTAGCATGGTGTAGCGGAAAGAGCACTGGAGCTAGAGTCAAGGAACTTGCATTCTAATCCTTGTTCTGCCACTTACTACCTGTGTGACCTTGAGCAATTCACTTCACTTTTCTGAGTTATAGTTTCCTATTCCCCTCTAATATTAAGATACTATGATCATTTCTTAATTGTGAATTTCTTGAGGAAAAAAGACTATGTCTTATTTATTCTTGTACGTAGCGCCTAGCAGACAATTAATACTGAATGAATGAATTTCCCCTGAGGAAATGTCCAAGAGGGGGACAGGTACTGGAATAGTTCAAAATCTCCAGTGTTAAGATTGTTTGGTAACAGGGCACTGATCTCAGTGTTCACCAAAGTAACTAAACTAGATTCTTGGATTTTCCTTCTTCCACTGAGGCTGTCAAGAAGCCTCATCTACTTTTTCATCATCTGTCTTATCTCAGTAAAACAAACAAAACAATCCCTGCTGGCCCAGGACAGTACCTCTGTGAGGGGCCGGGGCCGCCTCTCCACCACAAATTCTGTGTGGCACAGCTCGCAGTAACTAGTGTTGGAGGAAGAAAGCCATTTCTCCAGGCAGCTCTTGTGCACAGTACCCAGCGTGCCTGTGCAATCACAGGGCGACAACAGCACCTCCCCACTGGACCCTTCATGGCAGATTCGGCAGATGGGTCCATCACTAAGGACAAAAAACAAAACACATCATCACAAAGGCTTAGAACTGAGTGTACTCGTCTCTCAATTGTGGAGTCCTTGTGAGGAATGTGCTTTGTAAACTGTAAAATGTTATTTATATAAATGTTAGTCACCATCACTATCATCATCTTAAAGGTCTGGCATTATCCTTGCAGAAAAAAACCAACAAGAATTCTGGAAAGGCCTGTCCTATGGGTTCCTGCCTTGGGCATGGATTCCTTTGAGCACTGTGATAAACTGAGTGGGTAGTGACATGTAGCTGGACTAGAATGCAGTGTTAGGACAACAAGCAATTGCAAATCCTCAAGCACCTAAAATGAAAGTGTATCAGTAGCTAGAAGTACCCCCTCATTTACAGATAGAAAAGCTAAAGTCAATAGGGGGTGAGTATCTTGCCTAAGACCACAGCAAAAATTAGTGGCAGAGGGAGACTAGAACTTAGGTCTGACTCCTACAGCTTCAACACCTTTCATTGCTGCCTTCACTCCAGAAATCTAGTCAAGATCAGATATTTTCGTGACTGTTCATTTGGTGGTAGGAAATACATCTGGAATATAACTTGGAGAAAAAAGTCATTAAGAACCCCTTTAGTTTCACCCTCCCACCTCTTAGGATCATAAATTTAGAGCTGGGGTTCTTAACTTGTGGTCTATAAACTTGGTTTGTAAAAAAATATTTTGAGCTGTGTGACCCTGGGCAAGTCACTTAACCCCAATTGCCTAAAAAAATTTTTTTTTGATAATGATATTTCAATATAATTGGTTTTCTTTGTAATCCTATGTATTTTATTTTGATTTTAAGACATTACTCTGCAAAGGGGTCCATGGACCCCTGATCTGGTCCAATCCCATCATTTTACAGTGAGAAACAGGGGCGAAGAGAGATCACTTGCCCAGGGACATGTAGATCGTAAATAATAGAGTTGGGATTTGAACTCCTGTCTGCTGACTTTAAATCTAGCACTCTTTCTACTATACCACATTACCCTGATATGGAGAAAAATTAAAAAACACAGACTCTCTGTTTTCTGCACAGGAGACAAACTCTAAGTAATATAATTAGGATTGCATATTGCAATAAATTAGAAATTTTGCATATTAACCTTCAAAGACTGACAATGATCATTCTTTTTCTCTGAAGATTTTTGGTCAAAAAAATTTTTTGGGGGGTGGGGGGGCTTTTTTAAACAGAAGACATGGGGAGAAGGGGAAAAATGGTGTACATAAAGAATAGTAGTGCCATAAGTAACTTGTAACTTTATATATGATTTCCCAGTATGCCTTTAAAAAAAATGCATCTCTTAGAAAATCTACCTTGGTTTTCACACAAAATAAAACCGATGCAGCTACAATTAGGAGGAAAAGTTAACTGAGAAAAAAATCTTTGTAACTAGTTTCTCTAATAAAGGCCTCATTCCCAAGATATATAAGGAATGTATTCAAATTTATAAGAATAAGAGCCATTCCTCAATTGAAGGTCAAGGTATATTAATAAGTAAAGTAGTTCTCAAAGGAAGAAATTAAAACTATCAACAGCCATATGCTTTTGGGGGGGGGAGGGGCTAGGGCAATGGGGTTAAGTGCCTAGGGTCACACAGCTAATGTCAAGTGTCTGAGGCTGCATTTGAACTCAGATCCTTCTGACTCCAGGGCTGTTGTTCTATCTACTGCACCATCTAGCTGCCCCCAGCAGCCATAGGCTTTTTAAAATTAGGGTTTTTTCCCCCCATCAATGAAAATTTTCTTTCTCTCTTGAATTTCTTTCCTTCCTCCCACTGAGGAAGAAAGAAAAACAAAACTCCTATTTCAAACATGCATAGTCAAGCAAAAGAAATTCTCTCATTGTCCATATCTGAAAAAAAAACATGTCTCATTCTTCACTCTAAGATCTATAGGTACCACATTTCATCATATCATGAAGATTGTAGAATCATGGCTGGGCATTGTGTTGATTCGAGTTCCTAAGTCTTTCAAAGTATCAACAGCTATGTATGTAGAAAATGCTCCAAATCACTAATAGTTAGAAAATACAAATTAAGGCAACTCTGAGGTGTCACCTCAACCTCATCAGATTAGCAAAGATGATTAAAAAAAGAAAATGACAAATGTTGAAGGGGCTGCTGGAAAATATGCATATCAATGCACTATTAGAGTTATGAACTGGTCCATCCATTCTAGAAAGCAGTTTGGAGGCGTGCCCAACATGTCACTAAAATGGGCATATCCTTTGACCCAGGGACACCATTTTTAGGTCTATAATTCAAAGTGATCAAAGAAAAAGGAAAAAGATCCACATGTAGAAAAAAATATTTATAGCAGTTTTTTAGTTTTTTTAGTAGTAGCAAAGACCTAGAAACTAAGGAAGGACTCATGAGCTGGGGAATAACTGAACAAATTATGATATATGAATAAAATAAGATACTATTGTGCCATAAGAAATTATGAAAAGAATCATTTCAGAAATATCTGAGAAGACTTGTATGAATGATACAGAGTGAAATGAGCAGAACTAGGACAAAACTATACAATAACAAGACTGTGAAGACAACAACTTTGAAAGATAAGAACTCTGATCACTATAAGGACCAACAATGATTCCAGAGGACCAATAATGAGGTATGCTACCCTCCTCCAGACAGAGAGATTCAAGATGCAGAATGAGACAGACATTTAAAAATATGAACAATATAGGAATTCGTTTGGCTTGAGTATGAATATTTGTTACGATTTTGCTGTTGTTTAACCCATTTTAAGGAGGGTGGAAAAGGGAGAGAAAACAAATGTTTGTTCATTGAAAAATAAATTTAAAATGAAAACAACAACTAAAAGAAAATCTCTCCCCACACACACAGCAGTACCTATCAAAATACTACCCATCCGTCAAGGCCAAGCTTAAACATCACCTTGTTTGTGGTGCCTTCCCTCAGCCTTCCTGGCCCACATCTTACTAAATGTTCTCTCTACTCTGAACTCTCATAACACTCTGTTCTATGTAGTACAGACTATAATTGCTTTATAATTACTTGTGAAGTTGTTTCTCCTACCAGACAGACTATAAGCTCTTTGCAGGCCTGGATTGTATTCTTTTCATATTTGTAATTCCCATAACATCAAGCACAGTATCTTACATGTATATTCAATAAATGGTCACTGAATTGGAAGTCAATACAGATCTGGCCTTATTGGTTTTTTTTGTTTGTTTGTTTGTTTGTTTGTTTTTAAGGCAATTGGGGTTAAGTGACTTGCCTAGGGTCACACAGCTAGTAAGTGTCAAATGTTTGCTCTGAGGATGGATTTGAACTCAGGTCCTTCTGACTTCAGGGTTGGTGCTCTATCCACTGCAACACCTAGCTGCCCCTGGCCTTGTTGTTTTTAAAACTAAACTGAAGTTTCCAGCCTTACATTGAGTTTCTAGCCAATGCTTCCTTCAGGATCTTTATAGCATTATACCTTTGTTTTTAGCTTCCTACTTTTAGTCCTATCCCTATCAGAATTCTACAGATGGCTACTACTTGAAGGAGAACTACTCTGGAATTAATTCAGAATGATAACTGGTTGATGAAATAAATGATAACCTCGAGAGAAAGGTTCATGATAAGCACCTTGCAGAGCCTAAGATATTTAAACAAACAAGCAAACAAAAACTTTAGGCAAGTGGTTTCAAAGAACTCACAGAGAAGATAAGTATGGGGGCAGCTAGGTGGCATAGTGGATACAACACCAGCCCTGGAATCAGGAGAACTTGAGTTCAAATCCAGCCTCAGACACTTACTAGCTGTGTGACCCTGGGCAAGTCACTTAACCACAATTGCTTCCAAAAACAAACAAACAAAAAACAACTAGCCTTATAAGGGGCAGCTAGGTGGTGAAGTGGAGAGCACCAGCCCTGGAGTCAGGAGGATCTGAGTTCAAATTTGGCCTCAGACACTTGACACTTGCTAGCTATGTGACACTGGGCAAGTCACTTAACCCTATTGTCTACCCAAAAAAAGAAAAGAAAAAAAAGAAAAGATAAGGATGATCCCAAGGCCAGAGACTCTAAAAGAAAAGGTACTAAAAAGGAAAGGTGCTCTCAAGAACAGAATTCTAATGACAACAATTGCAAATCATCCCAATGAAGAAAGAAAGAAAGGAAAAGACTTCTAAACAGACTCAGACCCACATGGCTGCACAGATTTATTCAGTGAGCTCAGACACAAAAGATGAGAAGACAGCGGCATTTAATCAAGGAATACAAAAAAATTAGTGAGCCTATAAAAGCTTTAATTTTAAAAATCTAAATCCCAAAATGACCTAAGCCTTGTGAAACATAAAGACAATAACAACAACAAAAGACTTTTGGAACAATTATGGGAACAAGAAGAAGGGAGGAAGAGTTTTACAGCTTAATGTTAATAGATAATGGAAACAAGGCAGAACTATCCAATTCCTATTTTACTTTTGTCTGCTTTCTTTTGACTTGAAAGGATTAGATAATTACTGGTTGGGAATTGATTGACATGATGAGAAGGAGTTGGTAAGAAAGCAAATAACTACTTTAAGTGAATCTTCAAGCCCAGGCAAAAAGCATCCTGTTGTTCAGTCACGTCTGACCCTTCGTCACCCCATTTGGGGTTTCTTTGGCAAAGATACTGGAATGGTTGACCATTTCCTTCTCCAGCTCATTTTACAGATGAGAAAACTGAAGCAAACAGGGTTAAATAAGTGACTTGCTCAGGATCACACAGCTACTAAGTGTCTGAGGCTGGATTTGAACTCAGGAAGATGAATCTTCCTGACTTCAGGGTTGGCACTCTATCCACTGTGCCACCTAGCTGTCCCTAAAAAGCATCCTAGGGTATTGAAATTACTAACAGTTATGATAAAGGAAGCACTATATCAGTAATCTCTGAAGAATTATAGAGGAAAGGAGAGGTTCAAAAAGACTAAGAACAGGAAAAATATCCTTTTTTTTTTTTAAAGGACATAGTGATCATTTGAAACCATATGAATTCCTTAAAAACAAATCACACAATTAAGTCCACTTCCTTCTTTGATAAGGCTGATCTTATCAGATCAGGGAAGAGTAACAGACATAGTGTAGTGTCTTCATTTGCCTTCCCCAATACATCTGGCAAAGTTAGTAGGTCCGAGTGGCCAAAATAGATAGATGCTCACTGAGCATGGTAAAGTGGATTTATGTATAGTCATTTGAATGTTCACATTCAAGAGACTGGACTAACATCAAACAGCAGAAAGCTCTCTGGCGGCCTCCTGTAGGGCTGCCTTCTTGGGTAAATTCTGTTGGATATTTTATCAATAACCTGATACTTTACAACATGCTAATCATAATATGTACAAATAACATGAAGCTGAGAGGAACAGTTAATGTGTTGAATGATAAAATCAAGATTTGAAAAGATGGGCTATGTTTAACTAGATGAAATTAAAAAGGAAAAAACAGAGACTCTCAGTTTCCCATAGTTTGAAGGAACCTCAGAAATTACCCATTTTCATCTCTACTCAAAGTGTAAATCTCATTTATAACATTCCTGGTAAGTTGGAATCCAGCCTCTACTGAAAGGCCTTCAGTGACAGGGAGCTTACTAGTCCCAAAGAAGTCAACCACATCTCTGGACAACTTTAATTGTGAAGAAACTTTTCCACACAGGGAGGTAGATTTAAGCTCAATATAATTCCCATCCCTTGGTGCCAATTCTGCCTCTTTTCAGAACCAGGCACAAGAAGGTTAATCCCTTTTTCCCCAAAAGCCACAAGAATATAAAGCCTTGAGGCAGCTAGGTGGCACAGTGAATAGAACACCAGCCCTGGAGTCAGGAGGACCTGAGTTCAAATCCGGCCTCAGACATTTGATACTAGCTGTGTGACCCTGGGCAAGTCACTTAACCCCAATTGCCTCATCCCCCCAAAAAATATAGAGCCTTATCTCCCACTAACTCATACATAAAATATAACCTCCAGTAAAACTGAACTCCTCTCCATTTCCCAAAACCCTTCACCTTTTTCCACTTCTCATGCTACTCGTATTATCTGGAAGGCTGCAACATTTGTCCCCTATACCTCCACCCCACTATCCTTCGAGGTTCAGCTTCAATGATACCCATTCCGTAATACTGTCACTTGTCATTCCATTTGGAAGTGATCTGTTCCACCTCTGACCTTCTTTAATATTTTTATTATAGTTCTTGTTCAGGGCCCTTATCATATTCTGCCTTATACTTATTCATATACATTTCAAATCTCCCCTAATAGCTCTTTGAAAGCAAGAACTATTTCTTAAACAAATTTGCAACCTCTTCAACCCCTCCAGTATCTTGAATGGGGCCCAGCACATAGCATGTGCTTACTAGATATTTATAAATAAATGAATAGTAACATTTCATTTTCTGAGTAACAGCCTGGTCATAGATTGAATTAGTGAGGTAACACTGTGGCAGGATAATAAAAATATCACAAAATACAAACTCTGCTTCCTTAGAGTAACTCCTACAATTATCTAGCAATTTAATCCTCCAATAAGTCTAAACTTCTGAAATAATCTTTAACAGATAATGACAGCTAGCCTTTACAGACATCATCAACCACTTGGAACATTCCTTTACTTCTTGATGGCAAACAGGCCAATCACAACAAGTCAGATGGGATCTTTAAGACTTCATCTTCTCAGCTGCCTTGTTACTTCCTGCTCAGGGACTGTTTCTTTGATGCCAAAGACCTATTTTACATAATTCTGGGTTCAGAGAAGTTCCAGAATGTGAAAAGATACCTGAGGTTTTATTACATATTCAGAGTTACCATATAAAGGACAATGAGATTTCTAGTCTCCATTAGAAATCAAATGAAATAATATATGTAAAGCACTTAGCATAGTGCCTTGCACAAATAAGCACTTAATAAATATTTATTTCCATCCTGCCACCACCACCCCACATCAATTCACTAAACACAGAATAAGAGGAAACAGGTTTTATACTGCGTCAAGAAGGACATAGGTTGGAAATAAAGGAAGAATTTCCAAGCCAATGAAGACTGTCGAAATACTACAATATAATATTCAGCGGAACTTATAGTATTTCTCTTTAAAGTTTCAAAACAGGATTGAGTCTTTTCTTAATGACAGGATCTTAGCATTAGAAGTGGCATAAAGGTGATCTTATTCAATGCTCTCTACAATATATGAATTCCTCTATAACATTCATGATAGATATTTATCCAACCTCTACTTGAATATCTCTAGTGAAAGAGAAACCACCCACTCCTAAGGCAGTAATTCCTTTCTTCTCCCCCCTGCCCTGAACAGCTCTAGTTTGTTAGGAAATTTTTCCTAATATTGAGCTGAAATCTGATTCCCTGGAATTTACTCCTATTGGTCTTTAGTAATGCTCTCTTGGATTACATAGAACAAGTCTGCTTCTTTTCCACATGAAAACCTTTCAGATATTTGAAGATAATGATCACCCTGCACCACCACATACATGTAGGCATTACTTTGTCTAAGCTAAACATTCCCAATTATTTTAATTTATTCTCATATAAAATGACTATCTTGGTCGCTTTTTCTCCAATTGTACTCCAGCTTATCAATGGCCCTACTAAAATGTGGTATCCAGAACATAACACAATGTTTTAGGTGTCACATAACCAAGTCAGGAGGGTGGCAAGATTATGGCTTCCCCTAATCTGAACACTAGACTACTATGTTGTACTTCTATCTGAGATGGTTTGGGTATAGTCTTATGCAAAAGCAAAGAGAAATCAGGACACCAATTTATAAATAAAATTATACTGACAAACAACTCTGAAAGACAAAAACTGATCAACAAAATGACCAACCATGATCTCAACAGAGCCACGATGAAACATGCTGTCCACATGTTTCTTCTGAAAAACAGTGGCAGTAAGGTGATGATCTCACGGTGCTGAGTGAGACTTTTTTTTAAAATATGGACTTTTTTTGGAACTTGTTTTCCTTGACACTGTGTTTTTGTCACAAGGGTTTTGTTTTTCTTTCTTTTTCAATGGGGGGGTAGAAGGGAGAGAAGATGGATTTTTTGTTCATTGAAAAAAAAAAAGATTTACATTTTAAAATAAGCAAAAGCAAGAAGCAGACTCTTTTAGCACTTAGTAATTAAGAAAGCCAGACCTTGACATATTAAAATGGCTTGACCTTCCCCAACTGTGGTCCTAAAATTGTCCTTTTTATTAACTAGGTTTTGGCTCCAGCATTTTCAAATCTGTATTCCAAATGGGCTCATCAAGATCCAGGTGGGGTAGAAGGAAAGAACCTTAGAAGACCAATGTGCTAATACCCATAAATCTGATTAATTTCACAGTTCAGAAGGCTTTATTGTGTATCAGTGTGGTGTCATTTCTATAATTTCAATAGGTTTTCTTCTTTTGAGATGGATGAGAAGATATTTATGAAGATCAGACACAATGTATCCCAGACTCAAGAAACAGAGAAATGCAAGATGCAGATTACAAAAGAGCACAAACATCAATAATATTCATCAGTCACCCAATTAATTCACTGGCTCTTTTAGTATGACAAAGTAGAGAAAGAAAATGATCAGTGATTTATGGCCTTTAGGGAATAAAATTCCCTAAGTTTTTATTCTTACAACATGCCAATTTCCCACTCCTTCTCAAATGTGCCTTATTGCATAGACAAAAGTTTTTTTTTTTTGTTAAACTACTCTGAGATAAACTGAGTTTCAATTATTGACTTTTGATACTACCACTAAGCTAATTAAAAGTACCCTAGAGGTTGCAAGTCAGAATTGACAATTACTGCCTTGTTCTGCTATTGGATCAAGAAGAGAATGATGGGCCTGTATCCTCTTCTAGCCATAAGGGGAAAATACTTTTGGATAAAGTCCCAACACACTTCTGTAGAATCAGAAGGCTGGATCATCTGCTTCCAGACACAACTGGGGGGGAAGTTTTACCTTTGCGTGCCTAAGGCTTTGATGACAGTTGAGAGGAGCCGGCCATCCTTGGCTGTTACCTGGGTCACATATTGCGGATGCCCAAGGTCCGGGTCGGCCACGATCTTAGAAAAGGCCGTGTTTCCAGTACAGTCACACAGTGAGCCAGGGAGATGACAGCAGTCGCCTGTCGTCATGGCAACAAGGGACACATAGGCCTTCACAATTGGGGTTCCATGATCACAAGAGCCTGCAAAGAAACCAGCTGGAGCTGAAGTCCTACAAAGGCGCTAACCTTTCTGTGGTTTACTGTCCTGGGCCCTCCCTGTATGTACTTTCCTGCCCCAACCTCAATCCCTGAACAGCTCAACCATGCTCTCTAAGTAACAACTATTCTCATTAAGTTATTACGAATTCTTCTGGATCCTCAAACACCCCACCCCCCAGACCAGGCAGCTATAATCTGGGGAGTTATTTCAAAAAATTTTCCAAATTTTTCCTTTCCTTTTAAAATATAGGTCCCAGGTTCAGCTAGAAGGGAACTTAGATATCATCTAGTTCGATACACTTATTTTTACAGATGGAAAATAACTTGCTCCAAGGCTGCATAAAAAATTATTGGTACATAGCATGGTAATAAGCACCAGGAAACTTCCTAGAATTTAGTCAGACTATACACCAACAGCAATAATATTCATAACTGTTCACATTTATATAGGTCTTCGTGGTTTACAAAACACAAAGCTCTATAAGATAGGCAGTAAAAGTATCATTATCCCTCTTACACAAGTGAAGAACCTGAAGCTCAGTGAAGGCAAGTAAGTTGCCCAATGTCACACCACTAGAAGTGTTAAAGCTAGAAGAACTCAGGTCTCCTGATTCCAACTCCAGTACCCCAACCAGCATAAGGGGATGTTTTCAAGAAGCACTGAGTTTTCAAAAATCCACTTGGTTTCCATCTCACACCTTGATGTTTTGATCTGACTCTAATTCTTAGAAATAAAGCATCAAAAGTACAGTCCTGTTTCCAGCATCAGCAAAGCTTCCTACATGAAAGAAAGAGAAAAAAAACTGCAATTCCCTTATTTCACCAGACTGCTCACTGTGTTTATGGGAGAACAGAATCCAGGAGGGATCTTGATTAAACCATGCAAGTCTAAACCACACATACCTTAATCCAGAGATACCCTAGGATATCTAAACCAACTGATCCTGTACTTAATGTCTTTTTCTTCCCTAGAGGCTGCCAATGCTTTGAGTGTAACTAAGAGCACATATCAGCACAGAAAAGGGGTTAATCTAGGCTTCAGGGTAAGCAGGTCACCACATTATCTAAGCCTAGAAAGAGCTTAGTAACAAAGACAAAGCAAAGGGCAAAACACTCAGTGGATTTGGGTAAACCTGAAATCTACCAAGTAAACAAACCAATTCTATCATAATCCCCTTTACTCTTAAACCTGTTTGGGACATAGCTCATAGCCAGAGAAGATACCTACAGGGTAGACAAGTCTTCAAGGGTTCCTGGGCACTTTGGGTGTGTTCCAGGTCTGGGCCTGCTCTCAGATGAAACCATGATCTTTCTGTGGGTGTTTGTGAGAATATTTAAATGACTGGACCATCTACCCTGTCACTAGGTTACATTTAACTTGTCATATGTGTTATCATGTAATTGTTACCCCAGGTATAGCTCTAAGCAGACAATCAAAAGTGAGGGCAGGGACAATGTAGCGTATACCTCTTTACCCTGCTTCATGGTACAGAGCTGAGTACCTCAATATTTACTGAATTAAGTTGGAATCCAGAGATCTGGGTTCTGGTTGCAGCTCAGTCATTAACTATGTGACCTTGAACAAGTTATTTCATCTCTCTGAGACTTAAATTTTGTCATCTATAAAATTGCAAAAAAAAAAAAAGAAGAAATTTGGGCTGAGTAATCTCTAAAACCTCAACTAGGCTACAAAACCTGTGTTTTTATTAATGGGCTTTGTTTAGCTCCTTGCAGATATTTCTCATGATTTTCTACGGAGTAAGGTATTAGAAGATGTACTTCAAAGAGTAAAGGAGACAAATGAGGAGAGGAAAGAAAAGAAAAACAGTAGAAAAAGAAAATCTTTAATGGAAGGAGTAAGAGGGGAGACAGGACAGCTGAGATTTTAGGAGCTCTTCATCATTAGCCTTGATGTGTGACTTCCCAAGAAGAGCTATGCTTTTGATCTACTTCCATTCACAAGATGAGGCTTCCATAGTTTCTGAGATTATCCTTGCTCTGTACCATTCCGTACATTTTGCACATGAAGGAATTAATCAATGTTTGTTAAATGTATGCATTAATGAATGGAAGACATGCTTTCTAGATGCCTTGCCAACCTGGTTTCCTTCCCTTGGACACAATCCCTTTAAAAATGTGCCATCCATCAGCAATTAGGATACAGTTGAACAAATAATGGCACATGAATTCGATGGAATATTACTGTGCCATAGGGAATTATTAATATGAAGAAGTCAAAGAAACAGGGATAACCTTATATGAGAAAATACTGACTAAAGAAGACGAGTCAAAAGAATAATGTGTAGTGACTGCAACAATGTAAATAAAGTCAATGTGGACAGGCAACAACACCAGTCAAATGCAACAATATTAGTACCATATTGCCAAAGTTAAAGGACGCACCCCTTCTTTTTGTTCATTGAAGCCATGTGGATAAAGTGCTACACTTGGAATCAGAAAGACTTGGATTCATATCCCACTTCTGACACTAGTTGTATGACCATAGGCAAGTCATTTAGTCTCTGAGTCTCAGTTTTCTCATCTGTAAAATAAAAATAACATCATATATACTTCCCATTTCACAGTATAACTGAATATGAGTATAAAATACTTTTGCAAACTTTGAAGTGCTAGATAAATGTCAGTTATTAATAAGTGATAAACTTTTCTCAAATTTTTTTCAAAAGGGTTTCTGTGTTAATAAGTATTTGTTTTGTAAAAATAAAATTCATCAATGAATTTTAAAAAAAGTTAAAGTGAGGGCATCTAGAGCACAGAGGAACTTCCAATTATCATTAATCAAATTAGGCCTTTTTTTGATTGCCTAAACACCCATGACTCATACTGACCTGGCAGTCCACTAAGTCCTTCATCCTTTTTCACTAGAACTGTATCTCTTTATTACACATCGGTAAAACTGATTTAAAAAAAAATCCTAAAGACAAAGTTTAGCTCAAGCTAACTTCGCTTTGTTAAACTTCTACCAGTCTAGCTTTGTTGAATTCCAATTCTGTCATCCAGTCAACTGACTATCCCTTCCAACTTTGTGTCATTTCTAAATTTGATAAGCATGCCATTTGTCCCTTAAACGGAGCCACTAATAAAAACATTGAAGGGAGGAGTGAGTCTTGTGGCCGACAACAGACACCTCCCTTCAGGTTAAAATAGATTCTTTAAGCTTTAAGTCTCCAGGACCCTTCCTTCAACTTGGAGGATGGGGGTTGGGGGAGTGGGAAACATTGCAGGTGACAGCCTTGGAGAGGTTGTGGAGGCACTGTTGGAAACTCTGCCTGGTTAACAGAAACATTGCCCAATCGTGGCCTTGAGGATGGGGAGGAGGCACTCAGGTCACAACCTTGGTTGTGGGGGAGAAGACTATCTTGGTCAGGTAGGGGTGTTGACAATGAACTTGGCAAAAAGCACCTACTATGTACTAGATACTGTTTAAAACGCTGGCACTGTGAGGTAGGAGGTGGAACTACATATCACAACTTTAGATAGTGGGAAGACAGGTGTGCGCGCCAGGTGGGGGGCACACATTAGGTCAAGGCCTGGGGGTGCGGGAGGAGACACGACAGGTCACAGACTCGGGGTGGGGGTAGGCAGACACGCCGCAGGGAGCTGGAGAAGGGGAGGGCGGACACACGCAGCAGGCCATGGCCAGGGGCGGGGTAGTCCCGGGCATCCGCTGGGAGTGGAGGGTGAACCCTTTGCAGGTCACGGTCACGGGGAGGGGTCATGGCCGCCGATGGGAGGGGGTCAAGGGGACACAGCAGGTCACTCCCTCGGTGGGGTAGGGGAGGAAAGCCACTTCTCGTCCTTCACCACGCCGAGGGAGGGACACTGCTCAGCAAGGGGCGGCGGCTCCAGACCGGACACCGCCCCGAGCCGACCTGGAGCCGGGAGTAAGGAGGCCTCGGCCCCGCCCGGGCCCAGTTCCGGTCAGCCACCGCCCCAACCCGGCTCGCCTCTTGTCAGACACCGCCCCAGCTCCAGTCAGGCCTGGTCCTGGCCTAGTCTCTGGTTCCGGTCAGACACCGTCGCGGCTCCGGTCAGGCCTGGCCTCCCCTCCTGTCAGACACCGCCCCGGCTCCTGTCAGGCCTCGCCCGGGGCCCCGTCGGGCACCACCGCAGAGAAGCAGCGGCTCCCGCCTCCCCCCTCCCGACAGCTGAGCCTGAGGACCCCGGCCCTACCTGGTCCCGCGGGCCGGGCCGGGACGAGCCGTACCGCCCAGGGCTCCACTCAGCGCGGCGGCGGCGGCCCCGGCCCGTCCCGTCAGCTCCAGTCTGGTCGCGGCTCCGGGGCCAGCCCGGCAGCCCTTGATCCTGCGTCCCGGCCCTGGTCTTCCCTCCGCCCCCACTGACAGCTCCCGCGGCCAATGGAGACAGTCACTGGCGAGGCGCGGGCCAATAGACGCCCAGAAAAGCTGCACACAGGCGGGGCGTGGAAAGCGTCACGGACGGTTGCTCGCGCCCGGTCGCCCGATGTCTCCGCCCCGCGCATGAGGCTCCACCCCCAGGTCCGGGAAATCTTGGAGCAACTGCAATTAGAACGGGACCGCACGCGCCTGCTCAGAAGGGCCGGGAGGAGTAGGGCATGGAGCAGTCCAAGAAGCCTGGCTGGAAGAGATCTGTCCACTAGACTTGGGTTCAAGCCACGTCTGTTACTTGGAGTGCGTGACGTCTGGCAAGTTACTTTCTCTGGGGCCTCCGAAGACTGTCTACTGACCAACTTTTTCTCCCGGCTGTCATAAACATCATGATGATATCTGCAGCTCGCTTTTTCATAGCGCTTTAAAAGGTTTACAGAATGCTTCCCACGTTAGAATGATCTCCCTGGAAGGGCTTTATGGTGGTTCAGAACCAGTGGTTTTAGATTCTGGGCTAAAAGGAAGCGATTCAAACACCTTTTTACTTCCATAGCATTATAGTCCTCCCTCCACACCTTCAGCTCCTGTGGCTTCTTCTCCTATCCGAATAAATCCCAGGCCCAATAACATACGGCAGGCAGAGATCATGACAAGGGCCCTTTTCGGGCAGCTTCATTCTGCGAAGTAGCAGTTGGATGCAGTGGACCAAGGTTCAAATTGTCACCCTGCTACTCCTCTTTATTACTCCTGTAACCCTGGACAAGTCACAATCTCTCCAGGACTCTTTCCTCATCTCTAAAAGCAGTGTTCTCTTGTAGTAGAAGAATTTATAGATAAAGTCAGGAAGACCCAAGGTCAAATGCCACCTCAAATTCTTACTATATGATCCCAGCAGAGAGTCACAACTTCTGAGCCTGTTTCATCTGTAAAATGGGGATGTTGCCAATTCCATATTGTCAAGATCAAGTAATATATGTATCAAATGCTTTGCAAACTTTGAAGCAGTATTCCTAAATCCTAAACTGTAAAGCAGGGGTTCTTAACCTTTTTTTGTATCATTGTGGACCATTTGGCAGTCTGGTGAAGTTTATGAATCCTTTTTCAGAATAAGGTTTTTAATTGCATAAAATGTAGTTTTACAAAAGAAACCAATTATATTGATGATTATTATTTTAAGTTCACAGATCCCCACAGGTTAAGAACTCTTGCTCTAAATCCTTAAAACATCTCATTAGTTGCTTATGCTCTGATAAAAGTACTATGGAAATAAGTTAACTTTTTATTACAATGATAACACACCCAGTCCCACCCTTAGAAGGAAAGTCTTCTACTCCAAAGTGTTCTCAGGACAAGTAATGGGCCAACACTCCTGCTCCAGCACTTGAGCTCCATCACACCCATTTGAGATGACTGGCTAGTAAAGGTAAGGGGGACGCATCAGATGACAGGAAACTGGAAATCAATTTAACTAGTCTACAAAAAAATCCAAATTGGCAATCCTGGCCTTTATGGAAAATTATTCTAGATTGGTGGATGAAACCCCAATCTTACCTGTATGTCCCACCTTTGCAGGGGGTGGGGAGATGCTCCTGGTAGCTGTCAGCCTCTAACTCCAGACAACTTGGTTTCTTCAAGGAATTATAGCAAATCATGGACAATCTCAAGAGTAAAGGCAGTGGCATGTTTTCCTGGGGAAGTGGGGGCTCTGCTGAGGATGGCAGTTCCAAATTTTTGTGACCTGACCTCAACTCAGTGTCCCAAACCATCACCCTTCAGGAGCTGACAGAGAGAAACCTCCTTTCTTCATGTGGGGCTAGAAGCAGTCTAAGTTGTTCCCAGGCTGGCCAGCTATTGAACGCACAATCAGGCAGGAGAGTTCAAATGGCATTTTCTGCAGTAGGTACAATTCCAGGAAGAGCAAAGCCATCCTGAAAGACTCAGGAAGAGTCTTCTACCACTGCCAGCTTTCAAGTCTAGAGGAAAAAAAGGACCCCTAGGAGGAGTGTTGGGTGCATTCTGGCCAATCCAGAAAGTATTCCTGAAAATGGAGTGGTCAGATTTACACATTATCTGGCCCAGGCGTAACTGTACACCTTAAGGACTGAGCAACTCAACCAAGACCTGTTTCAAACTATCTGGAGCAGCTTAACCATCCCTTCCATCTAATCCCCTTGTCTCATCACCATCACCTTCCCTCCCCCCCCCCCCTCCCACCCCCCCTCTATGAGAGAGAAGGACTCGGTGGAGACAGACACTTTGGTATGGCAATCTTTATATCCACAACACAGAAAAACCATGCACAAATCCAGGGATGCGGGGCTCTATTTACAAAGAAGGTTGCACTGAACTAAACACAAGTGCTGTGGAGTGGAAGAAGAGACAGAGATATGAATGAACAGAGGTCTGCACTAGCCCTGGCTTTCCCATGCAGACGAAGCCCGTTTGCAGCATAGCAATTACTCAGCAATGTCCACTATTGACCAACCTAACCACACCCAGAGATTTGACCTATGTCAGGA
Source organism: Vombatus ursinus (assembly GCF_900497805.2). Taxonomy (NCBI): domain Eukaryota; kingdom Metazoa; phylum Chordata; class Mammalia; order Diprotodontia; family Vombatidae; genus Vombatus; species Vombatus ursinus. The sequence goes on along the minus strand of NW_020954713.1, from coordinate 1,244,852 downwards.
AGACTCCCTACGGCTAGCTTAGTCATTCTACCCGTAATCCCAGTAGGTGGGTGTTGGAGGGGTAGAGTAGGGGATTCTGGTCAGTTTCCCCACCCCAAGCATACTTCCTCTTAGTTGCTGTTCACTGGCTCAGGGCCCTTGATGGCTTGCCAGCCTGTCATTCCAAAAAAATAAAGCATCTTCCAGAACTGCCCATGAGCTAGAATGTTGAATCCCTCAGAACTCAGGGGCATGTCTCAAGCCACATGACTCACATTTTCTGCCCTATGCCACTTCGGTCAGAAGTCTCTTCTCCTAGGCAATAACTTTCATAAACACCTAGATGCAAGTTAGCTGCCAAAGAAAGTCGGCAGGTAGCAGACTTAGTATGCTACCAAAGTGGAAGGACCAATGATGCCAAGGAAGAGGTGGGAAAAGGGCAACCCCAACTCTGAAGCAGAAGGCACCAGGTGGACCCAGGCCTGCTTGTCTCATGGCCAAGGCTAGCTGGGATCCTACTCCTAACTTGGATTATCCACAGGGATAATGAAAGAAGAGGCCAAGAAAAAATAAAAGGCCTTAATCTTCACCCCAGGCAAGAAACCAGATAGCAGCAGCAGGGTCCTGGAAGACAGATGTCCGGGACAGGATAGCTAAGAGTCATTTCACACTGCCCTGGAACATGGCTGTAGTATGAAGGCCTCTAAGCTGGTGAAACTTGAATAATTTAGTCAAAGGAAGTCATAACCTAGAAGGGTTATCCAGAATCCATCTTCCCTTTCTGTGATACTGGCCCTGGCCTGAAAGAGAAGGGGTGGTCATTAGGCTGTTAGATAAGCTGTCAGAAACTTGGTGGTGTCTTGGGAGCTTGAATCCTGAATAATTAATGTGCCTGTATATGTCCCAGAACTCCACCCCTGCCACAACCACAAAAGCATTTCTACATCTTCCTAGAAATCTCAGAAAGGCAGGCTGAAGGACTGAGTTGAACAGTTCTAGTTTCAACAGTCCTTCCTACCCAGGGCCAGCAGCAGCAGCAGCAGACTCCTGGAGTTTTGGGGGCCCTGGAATGTCACCAAGTTAAAATTTCCACCAACCCATACTAAGAAGTTACAGTCTCAGCTCAAGCTTTGGGGCAGAAGGGAAAGACCCAATTTAATTGTTGAGGGCTGGAACAATTTCCTGCTGTAGAGCTGAGAAGCAAGTCAAGGGACTTTGAATAAGGCCTGGGAGTACTAAATATACTGCCCCAGCCTGAACTTTCATGGTGGCATGGAGCAGGGCACTTCAAAGGAAAAAAGCTGTATTTCCTAGCCTGACTCCTCCTCAAAGGAAGGGCAGTTTGTGAGGCCAACAAGAAGATGAATGACTCCCGAGTGGCTCCTCCCTTACCTCCCCTGCCCAGAGATCACTTGCTTTTCTTGATGAAGAGCAAACTCCCTGTAAACTTACAAGACCAGTACATTAAAAGCAGCCCAGGGATGACAAGGAAGAGGAAACTACACCAAAGGGCATATACAGTGCCTATTTTTAAGCCAACAGAGCAGAGATTAAGGCCCTGCCTTGCCTCTAAGGCCAGTGAAAGTACAGAGTCACTGACTCCAAAACACGGATAGACCCTCATCCATTCTATTCCAGCCACTTCCAAAACGCTGCTGCCAATACTGGGACCTCTGATACCTTGCACTCCATGTAAGGAAGAGACTTCATCTCCAGTCATGCAGCAACTTGTGCTCTGAAGCTGGCATCTGGCTGAAACCCAAGCCCCACATCAGCCTAGAAGACCCATCAATGAAATCCTTCCATGTAGAACAGCAACAAGGCTAGGGCCCTGGACACCCTCCTGAAACCAGAGGACACAAACCTTGAAGGTTAAATGCTCCAGAACAACTAGTTCTCACTTGGCAAGGATCCCACAGTAACTCCAACAGGTTATCAACTAACCCTGGGAAGATGTCTTTGTCTTTTACATGCACAATTGGAAGAAAAACCCCTCCGTCTTATTCCGAAAGCTAGCTTTCAAACAATGCCTGGAATGTTAGCTCCACTTTTCCCCTGTCACCCATTCAGGAGATGCTGGTTGTACCACTAGCACAAGGTTCTAATGTGCAAAGGGGATGGGGTAGGGCATCCTACCCCAGCGAGAGCATATGACACTCGTCTGCCTACAGCCAACATGCTCAGAGGCACAGCTAAACTGTCCTCCCTCTTCCTTTGGCTAACCTCAGCGTACCATGCAAACAAGCACACATGGCTGGGGCAAGCTGATTGCCTGGCTGGACCATCACCAACTTTAGCCTGACCCTCTAGAAAATGGGAGCGTGATCTGGTTTCTCTTGTTGTATCAGACAAAGACGCGAAGTGGTCAAGATTGCTGCTGAGGCTAGTTGGCATCAGGAAAAGTATAACTGTTGCAAATAGCATCCTGGCACTGAGGAAATGAGAAAAGGGCGAAGGAACACAGTTGCATACAGGAAATAGAATCATACATTTTAGTAAAGGTCGAGAAAAATTATAGCCCATGAGAGTCAACTGTTAAAGAATGAAAGGGTGAGGGAAAGGGTTGAGATGCTATGATTTGGCATAAATCTTACAAAATGTATAAAGAATCCATGTTTTTCTACAATAACAAAACCCAAAAACTCTAAGTGCAGTTATATACAAAACATGAGAATATTGCTTCCCTTGCAAATGGGTCTCAGGCAAGATGGCAGGTTGGAGAGGGAGCTGTGGGCAGAAAGGAGATTACCAAGGGCCTGCACAGGCTGAAGCTGGTCGGGGTTCTGGGACAGGAGGGAGAGGCCACAAAGGAAGGCCCGGCACTTGCTGGATGCTCTGGTTAAGGAAGAGGATTCTCTCTGGTGGCTGACAAATCATTCCATCATCTCAGCCTGCCCCTGGGCTCCTGAGCCTCCTTCCTGGGGCAAGAGGTACCCAGTAATGACTCTCCCTAGGACCAGGCCCAGAGGCTAGCCACGAGAGGGAGGAAAATCTGGGGATTGTGTCACCATGGGTCTTCCACCACCAAATGAGAACCCCAATGCTCATCGCAGGATCCCAACTGGACACAACAGGACATCTGAGGAAAAGATTTTTTCCCTCTTTAATTTCAGCACACCTCCTCCCTTCCCTGCTCCCCATCTTCCCCAGAGATCTAAGAGTCTAAGAAAAAGTTGGGCTAAATGCAAAAGCAAATCAGTGTAGGTATGTCTTTCTTCAGCCGTGATAAATGAGGTCTTGGTTCCTCCTTCTCCTCCCACCAATCACTAGACAACCAAGTGGCACTGCCCAGGGGAGCAGCCAGGGCTCACCCTCTGAGGGGCAGAATCTGTACAACCAGGCCCAAGGTCAGCCCACTCCCCTGGGAGCCTGAGAGGAAAGGGGGGTTAGGCCTACAGTTAATGCTGGAAAATGGACGTTGGGGATGGGGGAAGAAACGAGGATGACAAAGAGTCACTGAATCACAGGAGATAACTGCAAAGACGTGCACACGCGTTTCTAACTGAAGCACAGCGAGGTAAGGGCAGGCAGGGAAGGCGCTTCTGGGCGCAGGTGGTCACAGGTTCTGGCAGCACTGGAGTTTGTTGGATTTCTGTCCATCAGTGGTGGGGGGGACACTGATGTCTACCACGTTGTTGCCAGGAGATTCATCATGTGCAGAGCGGTCAGCAATCTGCTTCTGGGATACGATGCGGTAAATCTCTGTGGGCATACAGACTTTGGGTTAGCAGAGTAGGAAAGGGACCTGCCAAGGTCAGCAGAAGAAAACGCACAGATCAAAGCTGTGCCCCATAGCGCTACACATTTTGTCCCTGGTTCCAGACAAGAAGCAGAAACACACCTAAGCAGAGAGGGAGCCCAGGCACACAGAGAGATGCTGTCCTGGTGACCCCCTCTTTCCCTTTCCATAAATTCAAGCAGCCCCTGGAGCAGAGCTGTTAGGGGCCATCACTCCCAACCTTAACACCAACTTTCAGTGAAGATGGGATTCGTTCTCAGTTCCAACACACAGAACTTCCATTCTTCCTTCATCTATGCCTCAACTTTCCTTTTTATGTTATTTTTACTTTATCTTGGTTAGGCAATGGGGTTAAGTGACTTGCGCAGGGTCACACAGCTAGTAAGTGTTATGTGTCTGAGGCCACATTTGAACTCAGGTCCTTCTGAATCCAGGGCTGGTGCTCTATCCACTGCGCCACCTAGCTGCCCCTCAACTTTCCAACAATAGGATAGGCTTCTTGTTTTTGTCTCCCTCTATTCACCAGGGAACTTGAGGAATTCGTGCATTAACAGGTCAGGTGCTTCTCATACATACTTCAAGTATGTTATGCTAAGTTAGCCTTAGGGGAAACAAAAGGACATATGTGGAAGGGATCCTGAGCCAGTCACTTAACCTCTGTTTGCCTCAATTTCTTCAACTGTAAAATGGGGATAATAATACCACCTACCTGGAAGGGCTTTTTTTGTTTGTTTCTTTGTTTCTGAGATGGCTGAACCACAAAGCAGTTAGCTGTTTAGTAAAAACAGCAATGGGGTCCTGGGAGAGGGAATTGATATACCCTCCTGGGTTATGGCAACTGGGGCTTCACCTAGACTTGTCTGTCACCCCACTGAACACATATGTGGTCAGGTCTGGGGTAGGGTGGCACAACTCCCTCCCCCATGATTCCTCGTGCCAGGGGCTTCCTGGAGGGAGGCTGAGGATGGGGATGGGGCCAGTCTCAGGACCCAAAGGCAGTTCTGGATCACTCTCACTCTCTTCTCCCAGGGGCCAGCGCTGTCTAATCTGGTTGGCTCCTGTCCTTCCTACCCCAAGGGGTAGGTAGCATAACCCTAATGGTAACACAGGCACTGGTAACAGAATCCTACAGATATGACCTCCCACCACAATATGACTTTCTCTGGCAATAAAACATGCTGGGTTACATAACTAATTCTGGCATCCCAGAAGAGCAGTGAGTTTCTGGCAGTAACAGCACAGTTGAAATGATTTTTGCTGCATGTGGGACAAGGTACAAAGGGCTGGGAATGCCACAGCCTCCACATCCCATTCACTGAATCCCCTCCAACTTCTGGCTGCTCCCAGGCTCCCACCAACCCTTAGCTTTCATTTCCCCCTGAGTTATGCTTTAGATAATTACTTACTTGCCAAGTTACCTAAATGTATTAGAAAACTGACAGAGAGTTGTCCTACTTGGGCATACCTCTGTAATAGGTAGCACCCTACTTCTGCCCTTACCACCCTCCCAGTAACAGTACATTCCATCGGCTGGAGCCACTTAGGCTCTGATTGTCAAATACAGACAGGACAATTACCTGGATCTCTCAGGTAGTGATACAGTCTGTCTACTGCTTTTGCAGAACAGCGTGTTTACCATGATCACCTCCTATCTCCACTTCCTGGACCTAAATGTATTCATGGCATCTAAACCAGGGACGAACAATGGGCTGTATACTACACTAATACTATACTATACTACAGTATACTTACATCCGTATATTAGCATAATGTCATCAAAAATCTATGAGAAAATACTATTCTGACTATATCCTACAGCTTTACAGTAACTCCACACCTAGAGAATTACTATGACTATCCCATTCAGAGAAGAATTTCTAGGGATCTGATGTAAGCAGCTGCAGAGTTGTGAACAAGTACCTAAAACCTCTAGAGGTGGCTTTCTGCCAACAAATTTGCTGCTGGTTCCCACTGGAACCAATCAAACCCAAACACTTGATTGGAGAAGGAGGGGGGGAATGGGGAAGAGGGAAGATGGGGGAAACTTTCAAACAATTAAACAAGTGCTATTTCTAAATATAACTTTCAGTCATTTTTTAAAAAGCAGTATTAACCTCTGGATGATCCAGCAATCTGAACTCTTTTGAATGTCAAAGGGACTTTTATAGCTTAAAATTCCTAAAAACCTAAGTCACTTAAAATTTTTAAAAACTTTTTGTTAAATATAAATATTGAAGCTTTACTTTTGAAAGTAAAGCCTCGAAACAAGAGCAGACTAGCTATTTCCCCATGTTGTTGTTGTTCAGTTGTGTCCGACTCTTTGTGATCCTATTTGGGGTTTTCTTGGCAAAGATATTGGAGCAGTTTGACATTTCCTTCTCCAGCTCATTTGACAGAATAAGGAAACTGAGGCAAATAGGGATAAGTGACTTGCCCAGGGTCACAGAGCTAGTGCCTGAGACCACATCTAAACTCAGATTTTCCTGACTCCAGGACTAGCACTCTAGCCACAGTGCCACCGAGGTGCTTAGATTTCCCCAGGAAAATGTTTTTCTAAACTACCATGTTCCCCCTGCACTTTTTTTCCCTTCTCCCTTTTTACCTTACCTACAGTCTTTTCTCTCTTCCTCCCATTCCCTCTCTCCATACTGACCATAATATAGCAATATGGTGCATTTCTTATTACAGAATTTCCAAGAATGTTAGAGCTGGAAGGGATCCTCAAAAACCACCTAGTTCAAACCCTTACTTTATAAAGAAAGAAAGAGATTTACCTTAGGTCATATGTAGACCTGGGGGCATCCCTAGCACTAGAACCCATGTCTCCTGATTCTCCAGGCCACAGCTCTTTTGACTTTGCAAAGCTATTTTTAGTGACTAAAAGTGTGTGTTCTTAATTCTTAGAATACATCAGTGAATAAACGAGTTACTGGATAAAAAGCACTTTGTAAGGAGAAGGGGCTATAGATGATGTATGAGCTATTCATAATTTCTGCCACTAAAACCATCGAATTGCTTCCTGGATTCCTGCTTCAGGCCAAGGTTTAATCAGCCCTGCCACGCCCATCCCAGGCTAAGGCACAGCTCACCTGTGAGAATGTTCTTAAAGGCTTCTTCCACATTGGTTGAATCCAACGCAGATGTCTCAATAAAAGACAAATTGTTTTTCTCTGAAACAAAGAGAAGGTAATTCTAGTTAGTGCCTGTGAACATCCTAACATCCTCCCTTCCTTACCATGACCTCTTAGTGAATTAGTTCAGTTTTACACAATCCCCTGATGCCAATTCTGCCCTCTAACCCCAACCTTGGCTTGCTCACAGCATGACGGCCTTTGCTCTGCATGGCACTGGAAGAAATCACAAACTGGGAGCACCACAAATTTATGTTATATAAGCTCACCTGGGCCCTCATTGTTGGAAGGCAATGCTTTTCTATCCATTTGTTGTTCCACTCATGACTGTGGCTATTCCAGACCCTCTCCTTCTGGAGCACCACTTTCTCCCCACCTTCTTATCTGAGAACCTTGACTCATACTTCCCTGAAAAAACTGAGGCCATTTGTTAAGAGATCCCTCTTTCCCCCTACTCCTTATTCAGACATCTCCTGTGTCTTCCTTCACCCCTCTCTCACACCAAGAAGTGGACTTTCTCCTTCCCAAGGCACACCCCTTTCCATGCACCCTTGACTGCATCATCTTCTGTTTTCTCCAACAGACTGCTCACTCTATCGTCTCCATTTTCTCTATAATATTCAATCTCCATCTACTGGCTCCTGTTCTGCTGCCTACAAACATGCCTATATCTTCCCCATCCTTAAAAACCCCTCATTGATCCTACCATGCCAGCTACTGCCCTATAATTCTCTTCATCTTTTCCACTAAACTCCTTGAGAAAGCTGTCTACAATTAGTTGCTTCTACGCTTGTTTACTTCTAAATCTTCTGCAATCTTGCTTCCAATCTCATCATTCAGTTGAAATTGCTCTCTCCAAAGTCATCAATGATTATTTAATTGCCAAAACTTATTCTAATCACAATCTGAATACCTTCTTTACTCAGCCACAGCACCTGACACTGTTGATCTCCCTCTCTTTCCTATCCAGATTTTCATGACACTGCTTTTTCCTGGTTCTCCCATCTGACAGTTCCTTTTCATTCTCCTTTGCTGGATCTTCCTCCAGGACATTCCCACTAACCACAGGTGTCCTCAAAGGGTCTGTCCCGAACCCTCTTCTCTTCTCCCTCTTCATTATCTTGCTTGGTGATCTCATCAGCTCCCACGGGTTCAAATGGCACCTTTATACAGATAATTCCCAGATCTATTTGTCTAGCCCTTACCTCTTTACTAACCCTAGTCCTCCATTATCAACTGCCTTCTGGACATCTCAGAGGCATCTCAAACTCGAGATCCTGAAAAACACAACTCATCTTTCCCCAAAATCTTCCTAGCTTTCCTATTACTTTCTAAGGAACCACTATTCATAACTCAGGCTCCCAACCTCCATGTCATCCTTGGTACAGCTTTACAAGTTGACAAAGCATCTTACATTCATTATCTCATTTGAACCTCATAAGATATCTGTGAGGTGAATACGAGATATTATCCCCATTTTACAGTTGAAGAAAAATGCTTAAATAACTTTGTACAGGGTATCCCAGAGTATCTGAGGTGGGACTTCACTCCAAGTGTGACTGACTACGAAGTCCACTATGCCAGGAAAAATGTCCTGATCAAGATTTATCAAATCTCAGAGGCGGGGCCGAGATGGTGGAGTAAAGGCAGGGACTTGCCTGAGCTCTTCCCCAAACCCCTGCAAATATCTTTTAAAAATAACTCCAAACAAATTCTAGAGCAGCAGAACTGACAAAAAGACGGAGTGAAACAAATTTCCAGCCCAGGACAACTTGGAAGTTCAGCAGGAAAGGTCTGTTACACCAAGGTGAGAAAGGAGCACAGTCTAGGGCATTCCATGCCAGCACTGCCCTGGCCCCAGCAAACCAGGATCAGGCCTTGAGAGTGAATGAATCAGCAGCAGCCGTGGCTGCTTCCAGAGCTCTTGGCCCACAAATGGTGAAGGGGCTGAACAACTGGTCAGAAGATTGTAGGGGTCTTTTTGCTAGCACTGAGGCAGGACTCGATTGCTTTGCCCATACGTGGACTGGGTCCTGGGTGGCAGTTCCAGGGCAAGGAGGAGCACTAGCATAGCACAGCTTTCAGCAGCAGTGGAGGGGGGACCCTCCTCTCAGTTCCAGGGCAGAAAAGAATGCTTGTCATCAGTCATGGACCAGAGCATGGGCCAGTAGAGTAGTAAACACCTCTCCTTAGATCATACCTCCTTGGAAGAACTGAAAACTTACAGGTCCCTAGAAGTATCTCTGAAAACAGCTGCACAACACTCCTGAAGCTTGGGACAGTGTGCCCTCCACCCTGGGCGCACCTTAACAAAGAGTTAAAAATCAACTAACAGGCTGGGAAAATGAGCAAATAATGGGGAAAAAAAAAGATTTATCAAATCTCTACAAGTTGGATATTTTCTCCTAAAATAAACTGCATTACTTCCAAGTATGAAACTTCCAAATGCATGTGAATGCTGAACACAAAGGTACAAATACTTCCCTACTGGCACGTTTCAGTGATTACAATTTAACTGAAGGCCCCATTTTACCACCATGTTCCCTCAAGTATCTCCTGAAGGACTTTAGACAGCTGTTCCTCTCCCTATTTCTGTTCAGCTTCTTCTGTACACGTTCCATAAAATCTCTAATGTCGTCACTACCAGTCATTGTTATTAAGCACACCTCCAGCTAGGTTTTTCTGGATCTGTAACCATCCTATCAGTCTCCTCTGTAGAAGGCCCATGTGTTCCACGAATGCTACTGGATGTGGCACAGAACTTTCCCCACTTTTTTTTAGTTGTTCGTAGTTTCCATATCTGATTTAATCTACATGGCTGACCAATGAGCCTAAGGTAAGTGGGCAGGTGCAGAAAGTGAAAAGCTTACATCTAGGTTCTTCCTTGTCTCCTCTCTTTCTGCATCCTCAGCACTCACTCCCAGGAGCTTTACTCTTTTGGAGTCTTGCCCTTTTACAATGCATCCCCTTTTCCTTTCTTCAGTTTGCAGACCCCATTCCTAAAGAGCCTTTGTAGACTCCCAGGCCACGGCAGCTACTGACCTCTCTTCTCTTCCTCCCCAGTCTTCTGATGACTTATCTTTGGAGATTTCTTCCTTTTATGAGCTCGGTCTCCCCTCTGCTTCTGGGCAGCTAGGCTGTTTCTCCTTCTTGTACTGCAGTCTCTCCTCATGGGCTTTGTACTGCACTGAAGATCTCTCTCCTCCTCTACTGGCTTCTGGCCACATTATAAATGTTTGTTGACTGACTTACTAATTGACTCTGGAGTCCCTAAATACTGTGTTTACCTTTAGGACCCAAAAAACCTACAAGGCTGTCTCTTACTCTCACAGTGAATACAGGAGCTTCCAATGTATGTGAATTTATATGGGTCAATATATTTACATGCATTTCTAGCAACACATACATTTGTCCATATGTGTGTGTGTGTGTGTATGTGTGTGCATATATATATGTGTATGTTATACACACACACACACACACATATCTTTGGAAGGGCAGTTTGGCACAGTGGACAGGCTCGGAGTTAGGAAAATCTGAATTCAAGTCCTGCCACTCACATGTATTAGATGTGTCACTGTAACAAGACCCTTACCTTCAGTGACCTAGACAAATCTCTAATAATACAAGTTGCAGAGTACGGCTGATCTGCATTGGTGGAAGGAATTTTACCAGGAGTTCTGTATATCATTGAAATCTCAGGCCTAGTTAGTTTTTTTTTTTTAAACACACATCTATGCATATGTTGTGATTTATGGGGAGTAACCACCCTTTCTGAAAGTCTTCCTATAATGACTCACTGCTTATGGAATAGAGGTGACCCTGGCATCCCAAAAGTTCTGTCAGTGGGTGAGAAGGTCTGGCAGCTCCCAACCACACTGAAGAAGCTCCCACGACAAGCCCCGGGGGTGTATAGGGATATGGGTTGAGGACCAAAACAGTTAAGTATAGAGAGGCTCAATACCATCTTGTCCTCAGAGTGATGAATTTTTCAATCATAGAAACTTTTTAAGACTAAGTCCTGAAGGGGTTTTGACCTGCATCAATAGGGATTATCCACCTGCACTAATGTAATTACACAACACTTCAGTAAGCACACGTAAATATGTATGTCTGTATATTGTAAAGTGAGACTCATTAATATATAACCAATAACTATTATCCAGAGAGCCCTACTATATAATAACAATATGTGGGAAATGGGAATCTATAAGCAAAGTAGTTCTCAGTATGGAAATCTTTGCTTGATAAAGAAACTTATTACTGCTCCTTTAATTGGGAGTCAACTGTTTAAATATCTCAACTATGATTCAATCTTCTCCTCTCTCCTTTCTCTTCCCTACTGACAGGGTAGATAACTCCCCATGGAAAAGCTCTGACCTACAACCATCACCGAATGCAAACTCAACAACCTCTTAGCAGACAAGATGGGAGGTTTTGCCAAGTCCACATACTTGAGGAAAACTGCATGTGGGACAAAGAGTGTAAGATAGGTACAAACTCAGAACTTAGGGTGAGTTAGAGGGTATTGTTGGCCCTGCTCTGGAAGCTAAAAGCACTTTCAGCAAAGCCACTATTAAAAAATTACCAGCCATTCAAGAGAAGACAAAGTTAATGGGAAACTAGGATTTAGTCTATGAAGAATTATTTAGAACTGTGTCAAGAAAGGTATACATTTACATGGCTCTGAGGAAAAAAGAAAGCTTGACCTTCAACACATAGAGACTGATACCTTTATATTAAAATTTAACCCAGAGCTCATATGACTAACACATACACTTAGCTGAGTTTTTCGACTCAAAAGTATTTATGCTCCCTAATAGGTACAAGATTCTTTTGGGCAAAGGGAAAACTTTTTTTTTCAAGGGTAAAGCTTCTCATAAATAGACCAGTTTTACTATCTTTTACATTATGGAAAAATAGAAGAGGAAGGTCTGAAATACAAGGCACAGTGGAGAGAGCACAGAATTAGGGATGAGAGAGCCTGGATTTGATTCTAGCCCCGACACCTATCAGCTCTGTGATTATAGACAAGTCACAACCTCTGTGAGCACTAGTTTCCTCATACATCAAATGGGAATAATTATAACTGTACTATCTACCCTCACAGGGTTATTGTGAGGCAAGTGCTTTGTAAATCTTAAAACACTCTAGATCAAAGAATTATTATCTTGCCCTGCTATTGTATAATAAGTTACAAGATGACAGAGACTGAGTCATGTTTAATCTTCCCATTCAGATACCTAGTACAGGGTCTTGCACAGCAGCACAGGATTAAGGAATTATTTGTTGAATTGAGTTGAAGGCACTGAGCTTAATCCCAGGGCAGGGCAGAGAAAGCTTCCAGATTCAAGTTCCCTACCTTCTGGAACGCCCCCAGACCAAGGCCACCCACCTGCAAATGCCCGGGCCTCATCAGTAGGCACGGCACGGAGGTGGCGCAGGTCACTCTTGTTCCCCACCAACATGATCACAATGTTGTTGTCAGCATGGTCACGGAGTTCTTTCAGCCAACGTTCCACATTCTCATATGTCAGGTGCTTGGCAATATCATAGACCAACAGGGCTCCCACAGCCCCTCGGTAGTACCTGAGAAAAGATTAGCAGGACGTGAATTTGGCCAAGTAACCACACTGCCTACTCCAGTCTGGTTTTTGCTTCAAGCTATATTCTAGCACCATGTGTTCTTTAAAAACCAGAGATTAAAGCAAAACCCAGAAACCTCACCAGGAACTACCTTACCAAGGGCTGCCTGAAACCAATGATCGCAGAGCTTCAAATATGCCCCATAAAAGTAAGGTCTTTCTCATGCTTCCTGGTACCATTCCACCAAGGTCCCCAGAGTCCTCACCCACCCAAGACTACTTCCTTTGACAAGTACGCCATACTATAATGCTATTTTCTCCCACATCTTTGTTCTCACATGGAATTTTACTCATCAGGCACATACAGAATCATAGAATCTGAGCTGGACATGACTTCAGAGCTCATCTAGTCCAACACATACTAGAAGAGAAATCTCTACCAACTGCAGCCCTAACCTGGGAGCCAGGAACACCAGGTTCTATTTCTAGCTACGTCCCACCTCATTGTCTGTTCTCCCTCTCTGGACCTCAGTTTCCTCCTCTGTGAAGTGCTAATTCAGCCTCTACTTAAAGACTATCAAAGAAAAAGAATGCACTCCCAGCCCTCTCCTAACTATGCCTTTACTTCTCAGCCTGTTGCAATCTGACTTCCAATTGCCCTACCACCCATGTGAAATTGCATTTACCAAGGGTGCACCAATGACTTACCAACTACTAAATCCAACAAGCTGTTCTCAGGCCTCAGCCTTCAGGACAACTCTGCAGCATTTGACACTGCTCACCACCCCCTCCTCCAAGGCAAATTTTCCTCTTTGGGTTTTTTGGGACGCTGCATTTTCCTGGTTCTTCTACCAGACTGACCTTTCCTTCTCGGTGTCCTGTGATTATCATTCATGTCCCACCCTCAAAGTATGATTATACTTCAGGACCCAATCCGAGGCCCTCCTCTCATCTCTCTGGATAGTCTGTGCTCTCATCAGTTTCCATGGGTTAAATTATTCTCTTCAAGCAGATTACTACCAAGTCTATGTAGACTGAGCCGCAATCACATATCACCACTTGCTAGCCTCCCAGACATTTCTACCTGGATATCCCAAAGGGATCTCAAACTCAACAGTTTCTAAACAGAACTTGTGATCTTCTCCTAAGACCTACCCTACTTCCTAATTTCCCTATTTCTATGGAGGATCCTCCCTGTTCACATCCTGGGATTCTTCACTCTCCCTCACTCCCCATATTTAATCATTTACCAAATCCTATCATCTTTCACATCTGCCCCACCTCTTCACTTCCATATCCACCAGTCTATTTCTTTTTTTTTTTCCAATTCAACATGCATTTATTAAATAACAACTATGTACGAGCCATGGTGCTAAGTATCTGGGACTTAAAGATACAAAAAACTAGATAGTTCTTGCCCTCGGGACATTTACATTCTACCAAGGAGGGAATGGTAACACAGATAATGATACTGCAGAAAACCTGGACTCTGAAAGTTGTCAAGGTTTTGGGAAGCTAGTAAACATCAGGCAGAAATCAGCAAAAGAACCTTGAGAAGCAGTGGAAGCTAATTACCTGAGCTTAGAAATACATGATTGTTTACTTCCCTAAGGATATAGCCATAGGTTATGTCTGCTCTGGTCAAGAACTGGGAGCTGGCTCCATTCCTCAGAAAACAACCACTTAGCAGTAGATTCTTAGATGCAGAGCTTTGAGAGATCTCAGGGACCACTTGCTTCATCATGTAGATGAAAAAATTGAGGCCCGGGGGGGTCACAAAAGTAAATGTCAGAGGGGGAATGTGAACATACCACCAGTCTATTTCTAACCCTCATTATCTGTCACATGGTCATGCTTTACAACTGGTCCCTGCCTCTAGTCTTCCTCACCTCTCCAATCCCTCCTCCACACAAACTATATCAAATTGGTATTCCACTGCCTTGCTCAAGAAGTGTCAGGGTTCTCCATTCTCTTTGGAATCAAATACATCCCCTTCTGTGAGGCATCTGAGACCTTCCCAAGCTGGCTCTAACCTAGCTTTCTGGACTAATTTCACATTACTCCTCCTTGCATGCATTATCACACAATCAGCTTCTGACCTACTTGCTGTTTTCCAGATACAAACTTCCATCTCCCACCATCTCCCATGTCTTTGCGCAGGTCATCCCCTATTTGAAATATTCTCTCCTTCTATGACTTGTAGAATCTTTAACTTCTTTCAAAGCACAATTCAGGTGCCAAGTCCTACATGTGGCCTTTTCTAATCTCCCTAGTTTAATATTCTCCTCTTCACCCAGTGAAATTATTTTACTCTGCATATATTTGGCATACCCTTATCCCTTTCCCTCACATCTCAAATGTGGTCAGTCATATATTCAGTCTATAGGAAATCACAGGTCTTGTGGCCAATGAGGGAATTACTCTACATCCCCCAGCCCCACCCGCCAAACCTCCCAAGTCTCCTAACTCAGTGCTCATCTACAGCCAGGCAAAAGAATGGATCCCTTCCAAACTGGGGAACTGATATTTAGATATGAACATCACTGAAGCTCAAGCCGCAATGTGGGTCTATATTTCCAACAGTAATTCAGAATCACAGTGAGGAAAGAAGATTGGCTTAGGGATCTCAAAAACTATTTCCTAGTCTCAGTTTCATTCACATTTTATTAGTCATATGACCTTTGACAAGTCACTTATCTTTTCTAAGGCTCAAGTGTCCACACCTATAAATTAGGGAAAATATTACCTGTTGTGTCTACGTCATAAGTGTCATCAAAATCAAATGAAGGCCTTTTGTAACTCTAAGGAGCTACTCAGATGTATGGCAATCACAATAATAATGGTAATAAGATTAAATGACACATCCCTGGCATAACAGCTCCAGTAGCTCTATGCTTATCAAACTGGGGATGCTGCCTGGATAACTGGCCTGCAGGCCAGGCAAGAATTTCAAGGACATCAGGTCAGTCCTTCCCTCTTGCAGAGGTAGAAGTATTGAGGACAGGGCCCTCACATAGGAGTGGGATATTAAAAACTGGGGTCTGGACTTTCATTCAGGAATACCTACTATTATCTAGGAAGTGATCCTTTGACAGCAAGCACATATTCAAAAAGGAAAGAAATAAGGTGCACAGATGGGGGGATTAGCTTCTTACTATTAGCAGGGATTCTCTATAAAAATTCTGTCCTGGTGTTTTGCTTCAAAATGACCTGGTCTGTCCTGCTGAAGGGAAGATTCAATCAAGAGTTTCCTTTCTCTCAAAAAGGACCAAGATTTCTCTAGTCCAGCAACAACATTATAGTCCTCAGCAGACAGGGCTTTCCAAGTACCCTCTTATTAAGAATGTGTCATCAGGGTCTCTGGCCTTTATCTTCACTCAGGAGCAAAAGGAAGGCGTCCTTTATCTACTGCAGAAGAGGAGAAGTCCAAAAAGAGACTGGAAAAGATCTTTACAGTCTGGAATGGACAGAATCTAGATAATGAATTATAACAGTAATAAATGTGAAGTTAGGTTTAAAAAAATGAGCTGACAAAAATAAAAGATATGGGTAGAGTGGCCAAACAATAGGTCATATAAAAGAACTGGCAGTCTTACTGGACTGCAAGTTCAATTTGAGCCAAAAGTGCTGGTTAACATTGTTGGCCAAAACAGAAATGTGATCTTAGGCTGAATTAAAATATTTACAGTGTTCAAATCAAAGAAGATAACAGTTCTACTATACTCTATAAATATCCCTCTTAGGACGAGATATACAACAGAACCAAAACAGAGAAGGGCAACCAGGCTGAGGAAGGGACACTGTCATAGGAAGATTAAAGAAGATTTGGAAGCAAAGGCACAATTGTGATCTTCAATCGCCTGATTGATTATCATGAGCAAAGAGGACACAACTGGGACCACTGGTGGGAGTAGTGGAGAAAAGGCAGAGAAAATATGGAGAGATAGACTTTGGCTCAATATAAAAAGCATTCTAACAATGAAAAGTGGTCCCTAAGGGAACAGATGCCTTGTAAGGTTCTACTATAGGTATTCCAGCAGAGGCCAGACCTGTCAGAAATGCTGTAGATGGGATTCCTAAATTGGATGGATGGATGGATTAGGTGATCCTCAGGGACCTATGACCTTCGATAAAGTCCCACTGACACCTATACTCCTTGTGCAATGGGACCAAAAGTAAGGGAACCCATTCTTCTCACTTCTTACCAAAAGTAAGCCAGGTGTGAATATAAAAAGGTAAGAAATCTAGTAGTGCTCAGAAAATGGGCAAAAGTGTGACTCAATTTCTTTCAATCATTAATCAGAAAACAGAAAGAAGGCAGAAACATGACCCAAGCCTATCTACCCAGAATGCTGAGGAGGCAATTCTCACTGTGTGGGAGGCAGGATGAGATGAGATGACCTTAAGGAAGGTCCCTACCAGTTTTGAGAACCTATTATCTCTGCTCCCTCCTCTGTACTCTTCTAATAGTCTGTCTCAGTCATCTAGTGTTTGGATCACATTCTGCTTTACAATGTCGTTACTTAGTATAGACCTTACCTCCCTTTCTAGATGTTAAGAGTAAAAACGCCTTGGTGCTGAATGGCATTTTATGACTTAGTACTTCCATGCACCCTGTACCTCATCTGATCCTTTACAACCATGAAGATGTCTACTTCAGTCCCTTGATGCCAGAGTGTCATGTGCTGGTGACCCCAGATTCTCAAAGGATATATCTGAGAAAAGCAAGCTCTGGCAGGTCCAACCAAGCTGAGAAAAACTTCGGAGTTCTGATCTCTATGTCCAATGTCTGAGAGGCAGCCTCAACAAAGTAAATTAAACAAACATATACTAAGTGGAGTTTTTTTTTGGGGGGGGGGAAGAGGTGGAAAGGAGATGTATGAAAACAATTATGGTCCAAAGCAGAGAATGAAAAAGTGCATAACAGTACAAACTAAGTGCCTGTGAGGCCATCTGGTTATCTCTGGGAAATTCATCCTCTTGGTGCCAGTCTACAAATGTATTTTTTAACCTGGAGAATTTGTAAATTAGAATTTTGTGGTTTAACTAGGCATAATGAGGAAAATATTATTGTTATTTTTGGTGAGGAAAAACAATTTTTGTATAGTTTATCTCATTCTGAATAAAATGTGAATTTTTCTGAAACAAAAAAAGTATTTTTAGAAAAGATGCTCATTCTGTTATCTTTCTTATTAGTTATGCCTTCCAGTTGAAAATTTGGTTAATTAAGTTTTCCATCTGTGTTTTTACCTAATAACTGATAAAAAAAATTTACAAAGAGCAGTGTCAAGCACCAGGCCCTATGGCAGCAGCCAACAGAGACCTCCTTCCAGGTGGATGTCAATCTAATCATTTAATCAGTTCTGAACCCACCTCACATTTTCCCCTTTTGGCCACAAGGATATTCTTTTTTTGTGGGGGGGGGGGGGCAATTGGGGTTAAGTGACCTGCCCAGGGTTACACAGCTAGTTAAGTGTCAAGTGTTTGGTCTGAGGTCACATTTGAACTCAGGTCCTCCTGACTTCAGGGCTGGTGCTCTATCCACTGTGCCACTAGCTGTTCCTAACAAGGATATTCTGAGAGGCACTGACCGTCAGATGCTGAAACCTCTTTGCTAGAAAAAGATGAATGCAACCCAGGGGCTAGACAGGTCTACACTTCTTCCTCTTTGGAGGGCATTGGTCATTCTTTTGCCTGCTTCATTCAGCCTCAATGATCCTCATCAATTGTGGCTTTCTTTTGCTTCACCTTGAATCCCACTACCTCAAACATGGCATTATCAGAGACAGCCAATAAATCCTGTCACTGAGCATGTTATAAAATGATCTCATGTATAACAATTAAAAGGGAAGATGGACTCAAAACCCAATGGAGAAACACACTGAACTCCCAAAAGGAAGGAATTCCACTAGGGAGGTCACTTCTTGGCTGTCAGGGTCACTAGACTGTAGGAACTACAGGACTGATAGCAATTATCGAATGTTGATGAACTTGTGACCCCCTGAAGAGAAGCTACTACTCTAGACAACAGAAGGTGACTTACATTTAAAATTCCCTAGCTGGAAAAATCTCAAATTCAGTATGGATTACATATTTCCATTCTGCATTGACTCTGTGATCTCTTGGCTATGGGGTGGGTACTCCCTCTACTTGTATGGAGTGTAGCACTTCATGACTTCCCAGCCCACACAATTCTCGTCCAAGTGCTCCACAGGGGATCTGCCCTTATGTACCAGAGGTTTTCCTCCATATTTTTTAACATTTCAGAGATAACAGTGGAATGCCTGGGCTGTGATCTGCTATTCCTCAGTCTCTACACTACCAGCCCACCTCATTTTCCAGCTATACATGTCCTTGATGATGTCTGTTTATGTAAACAACATATATGTTTAGGTTACTTAAAGATTAATACCAATATGAGGCAACCTAGTGTGTTTATGTTCCTATAAAACCACTTTGTATAGAAACACTGATGGAAAATACAGAAGGAGCTAATTATAAATGACTGCATGAAAACCATTTAGAAGTGTCTCCAGTTCCCAGTGACTTGGAAAATATGATAACAGCAATTCTTCCCTACCAGTTTCCTCCTCGTGTCTACAAGGAGAGCTGAGAAGAAGCTCTTCCAGAAGTCTCTATGGAATGTTGTTCTGGTGGACCACTTCAGCCTGCTGGCTGGAAGGAGCCCTTGGACAGACTGAGCCTACAGAAATGCAAACAAACTCTGGCATCTTCCTTGCTAAACCCAAATCTTGCTTTCACTGGGAAAGAAACACTTTTGGAGAAACTATCTAGAAACGAACAAGCTAAGGAATGAAATGCAGCTTGACGCAGGCAGCATTTTGTGTCTGAGCAGGCTGAACTTACGCTGATGTGATTGCTCGGTACCGCTCCTGACCAGCTGTGTCCCAGATCTGGGCTTTTATAGTCTTCCCATCCACCTGGATGCTCCTGGTAGCAAACTCCACACCGATGGTACTCTTACTCTCCAAATTGAATTCGTTTCGAGTGAATCGTGAAAGGAGGTTGCTCTTCCCCACCCCAGAGTCACCAATCAGCACAACTGAAAAAGGAACAGAATATTCTGTAAACTTAGAATCATTTCAGGGCCTAAGTCCCTGCCTCTAAGAACAGGGTGCTTTCCACTAAACCCTATAGATTCTATTTGAAAAATGTAGCCAGGGAATTAACCAGCCACATTCTAATTGTCACCTAGGACCATCTCAGCTAGGGACCAGTGAAGCAAAATTCTTTTCCTCCCCCGAGCACAGACATCCTAGGTTAATATCACCAGCCCAAGATACCTCAGGGGTATTTTGTGAGGAGAATTAAACCAGCTGATAGATGAGAAAGGATGGTAACATGGTGAAATAAGAAACTCCTGAACAAGGAGAGCTGAACTCTGTTTCTGGCTTTACTAATTTACTGTGCAACCAACTCTGGGCAAGTTTCTTCCCTGCTCTGGGTCTGTTTCCTAACCTGTAAATATGAGGTAATAGGACTAAAGAGATATTCTCTAGCTAGGCCATTCTCTATTTTAAGGGCGTGGGAGGTAAAATGTATGTAAGGTGACTTGCAAGCCTTAAAACACTGGGTAGGTATCAGCCATGCCGCTGCTGCAGGTCCTTTCCCGAGGTTCCCTGATTCTTTCCAGTTCTGCAGGTAAGGCATAAAAAGGCATAAAATCTATGCTACCAGCACACTTGAGATTTTTGAGCACAAATACCTTGGAAAAGAATTCTTTTTCTTTAACCTAAGAATTCCATCCAGACTGCTAGCTCCTCCTGGGCCTACCCCCCATCCTTAGGTCTTCCACTACCTCATTCATAGGCATCCCCTCCCTTTCACTCAATCCCACCCTCAATACACATAGAAGAAAATAGATTCATGTATTTAAGAAGAAAAATCATCCCAAGCAGC
The DNA here is from genome assembly GCF_900497805.2 of Vombatus ursinus. NCBI lineage: Eukaryota > Metazoa > Chordata > Mammalia > Diprotodontia > Vombatidae > Vombatus > Vombatus ursinus. The sequence continues at coordinate 1,224,498 of NW_020954713.1, read as the reverse complement.
TTCTTGAGTGAATCTCTGCAACAGGCAACATCAGGAGTGTCTCAGAAAGCAAGGCAAGTGAGTAAAACTTACTCCAGACCTTATCTAGGCAGGTTGGATTTTACTTATCTGCTTTTAAAGAACAAAATCTCCCTATGGTAGAAACAGATAGTAACAAAGAAAAACTGACATAGAATCAGAGTTTTTGAGCTGAAATGGATCGGCAGAAATATATATTCCAACTCCCGATTTTACAAAATGAGGAAAGGCCCTGAAAACGGAAGGAACTTGTCCACAGTCCAAAGTAAGTCAGTGGCAGCACCCAAACTGGCACCCCAGTCCAGGATCCTTGTGCAGTGAAGTGACCCTCTGGCATCAAACTGGTTCTTGAGGTCCAAGGTCTTGCTAAGTCAACTTGTAGGATAGAGGGGACATGAACTGATTTTTAATCAGTTTTTTAAAAATAGTACATCTAGCACAATTAATTCTGGGAATTATAAAATTCTCCCTCTCAAGTGAAATGCCATACTTTCTGCAAGTAACTAGCCTAAAAGCCCCAGGGAACACTGAGGAGGAGATCTAAGTCACCGCCCCTTATCAAATTGTTCTTCCTTGGAGCCTTTGAAAACTAGCTTTTATACATCTAGGACCCAAGCTGGGCTCAGTTTCCCTGCAGTGGCTCCTCAGAGATTTTGGGGCTGTCTCTACTCGTATCTGAAGAGCCTTGGGTGAAGTCTGGGATGCTATCAAATCCTGGTCTCACAGAATCTATCTTCAAACAAGACCACCTTCTTTTTCAATAAACTAAATGTGAAAGACATAGCAATGATGATTCTTTATTGTCTCATCTCTTGCTGCCATAGAATGGTTAGACTTAGAGTTAAAAAGAATTTCAACCCAAATGACTCCGGGAGGAGAAAGTGAGGCTGGTGGCTTTGCACAGCCCTCCCTCACTTAAATTCAATTCACTTGCATGTTATAGCATCATCTTCCTGAATTCATGGTCCTCTTTGAGAAGGAAGGACAAACAACAACAAAAACAACTTTCCCTATCCAAGAGATACTCATTTTAATATAGCCTACCTTTAATCACGTTAACCAATTCAATTTGATTGTTGTTTGATGGACCACCTACTGCACTGAAGGGTATATAAAGTATAAGTCCACCACCATAATTGTCTCTGGTCTAAGCCAAATCACCATCCTTTTATTAATAACCTGCTGGCCTTATTAATAAAATGATTAAGGGCAGCTAGGTGGCGCAGTGGATAGAGCACCAGCCCTGAAGTCAGGAGGACCTGAGTTGGAATCCGGTCTCAGACCAAACACTTGACACTTACTACTGTGTGACCCTGGGCAAGTTGCTTAACCCCAATTGCCTAAAAAAAAAAAAATAAATAAAATAAAATAAAATGATCACTCAGAAAAAAATAGAATGTCAATTTAACAGCTGTATAGAGGGATGGATTAGAGAGGGGAGAGACTTTAAGAAGGAAGAAAACAAGCATTTGTTAAGTGCCTAATATGTGTCAGGCACTGTGCTAAGCACTTTACAAATCTCACATTTGATCTTGGGAGGTGGAAGCTCTTATGATGAAATTGGGGCAAAGAGTGGTAAAGTGACTTGTCCAGTGTCATACAGCTAGGCTTTAACTGAGACTAAAATGGAATTCAGGTCTTTCTGACTCCAGGCCTGGCACCCTATTCACTGCGCCACCTAGCTGCCTCTTTAGGGTGAAGGCTATTGCAATAGTCCAGAGGGACCTCATCTCTAAGTACCTAAAGTTTTAGAGTTTCTTGGGGGCACTGAGAGGCTTAGTGACTCATAATAGTACTTCAAATCAAGAAGTACTCTTTGCTATTTACTAAATACTTATTATGAGTATGCTAACTGCTGAGAATAAAAATGCAAATGAAAATTAAGGATCCTGCCCACAAGGATCTTACATTTTAATGGGAGAAGGCAACATATAAAAGAAAGCTGAAAAAAAGGTTGAGGGAGGAGGAGAAGATGAAGGTACCCTACTACCAGGGCATGGTAGAGAAAGACCAGAGAGTTAGGAATACAGCCTGGAAAGGAATGAAGACATGGCTGGTCTGATGTCATCCTCCTTAAAATAGGGGCTCTGAGAGGAATCTGTCAATCAGAGGGAAAGGCCACAGGGCAGAGGGTATTTCTAGTGTGAGAAACCCAAGGGTGAAGCAAACTTCCAGGATGAAAAGGTTTCTGAGACATGGCATAGAAAGTCTGGAGAGTGTACACGTATTATGATCCTCATTTTACAGATGAGATAATAGAGCACAGGACCTGGCATCAGGAAAACCTTAGTTCAAATCTAGACTCAAACACTTAGTAGCTGTGTCACTTAACCTTTCTCAGCCTCAATTTCTTCATCTGTAAAGTGGGAATAATAATAGTCCCTACCTCCCATGGCTGTTGTGAGAATCAAAGGAGATATTTATAGGGTGTTTTGCAAACCTTAAAGTGCCACATAAATGTTATCTATTATAGATATTATTATTCTTGTTGACTTTCCTTGCTCAAGACCACACAGCTAAAAAGAGAGCTGAGATTCAAACTCTAAGTCTTAATTATATTGCTTGAAACCACCAATACCTCAGTCACGCATGGTTAAAACATGAGTCACCTTTGCTGGTGGCGGTCCCCACACTCCATCAGTCACAAAGTCTTTTCAATTCTACCTTCAACGGTTCTTCCCAAAGTATCATCTTCCCATTCCCACTGTAGTCACCCTACTCTAGGTCCCTCATTACCTCATTCTCGGGCCATTGCAATAAATCCCCATGGGTCTCCCTGCCTCCAGTCCACCCTGCCAGGGTAATATTCCTAACACAAGGTCTCAGCAAAATGGTACTCTACTGCCCCACTGCCTACTGAATGAAGTCCAAACTTCTTTGCCTGGCCTTCAAAACCCTCTGCAACCTGGCTCCAGTCAACATTCCCAGTTTCATCTCACACTATTTGCCTTCACATAATCTACATTAGAGCCAAACTGGACTCTTTGCCAAAGCCCTTCCACTGTACCAGCCAACATCCTATTGAAATGCATATCCTTCAAGATTCAGCTGAGCTGTTATCTCTTCCACAAAGCATTCCCCCATCCTTTGTCCTCTTCACACCTTGCCCAGAAAGGTTCTTTCCCTCCTAGAATTTCTCACTCTACTTTCTTTGTCTGTACTTTCATGCAATCATCACTTTCAAATGTCTGTTATAGCAATAATAACGGATTAAATGCCTCAGGTACATTATCAAATCTGATGCTTACAACACCCCTATAAACTTGGTGATAGTACTGATATTATCACAGAAGTTAACAAACATCAGCACCCACTATGGGCCAGGTATACATACACTTAAACCCTAATTTCACAAAGCCTTAATGAAAGGTTCAACAAAAGTGCCAACTAAAACCTTTGGGAAACTCCTGACCTGGAGCAACCCAAGTTGCAGCAGATTGTTGTTCAGATGCTGGCTTAGGGCACTGTGCAGTGGAAAAACGGAACTCATCTGCAATAGATTCATTTTGCCATACTGGGAGCCTGCCCTTCGCAAATTCTACATGCTTCCACAGTAGGCAATCCTTATGGCCAAACCCAACAACAGAAACTATAAGTACCCCCAATCACTGGAACAGCTTTGAGCTTGTTGACCCTGGTTATTATGTGATAAGAGTAATAGAGTAACATATAATAAGTCTATGGACTACCTAAGGCTAATGCAATATAGTTTTCTAAAAGATACACATATTCACACGGAATTCTTCTCTTTGGAAGTTCTATTGTTTTCTGCCTACTCTGGAAAAAGCTAAAATTAATTAGCTCAAATACTTGGGGACTAGTTAATCAATTTTCTAGTGAATACTCAGCTGAGAGTTCACCAAAAATCCTTTTAAATTTAAATTTTTTTAACAGTCTTTCTAAATTGTCTGAATCTCTCTTCTTGCTATAGTCAGGCCAGGATACTGAACTGAGCTAGAGTTACGATACTGAGGAAAGCCCATGGGATTTTTAATTAAAAAACAATGGAGTTAGAGTGTTGGCTCTGTTCTTTGTTTGCTGTGTGATGTTAGACAAATCACTTCATGTTTCTGAGCCTCAGTTTCTTCACTTCTAAAATGGAAATAATAATACTTGCCCTACCTACCTTCTGGTGAGGGTCAAATGAATCTATATAAAATGTTTTGTCAAACACTGAGTAAAAGTCATTGTCATCAGATGCCTTTGATGACTTGAGATTCTGTAGTACAAGAATCATCAGTGTGGACAAGCCTAAAGGTTCTGGTTACTGGGCTGCATTTGCATTGACCCTGGAATGCATCCTGAAGTTGCTTTTCTGATCAAATCCCTCTTAGTAACTGTTTTCTTGTGACAAGTTACTTTGTCATAAAAGTATGAAGATAAGGGGAAAAAATTCAGCAACTCAAGGCTGTACTGAGCAGCAAAGGCCTCAAAGAGAAAATATAAAGTATAGCAACCTTCTCAGAATGTGTCAGTGTGAAGCTCAGGAAAGTACTCTGGGGTGGGGGTAGGAGGGTGGGGTGCCAGTAGCTTCTACCCCAGCCTTTTCACCGATCTAGGCCAAGTCTCTTACCTCTTGTGTACCCTGCTTGAAATGAGGAGGCTGATCCAGGTGACAGCTGAAGGCCTTTCAGTCTGACATCCTCTAATACCATGTTCTCTGGCTTTCTTCAGCACACAGTGGGCCTCCCTGACATTTCCTATCTTCCAATAAATCCTAGGGGTTCTTTTCACATTACTGAGACACAGATTTCCCTTTCTATTTAACATTATGGCTAAAAGTCATTCACTCCTTCCTGTTTTGGTCCTAATTTTTATTTTTCCAGCCTAACCCATTCTATTTTAAAGAAAAAAAAAATCAGGAGGCCACTAACCCAGACAGATGGGTAGCTAGAGGAAACAGTGGAGGAAATATAGGCAGAATAATGTATAGTTACACTACTCATATGCGGAAATAACAGAAAAAGCAAGGATAGTTTTGAAATTTGGGTTTGTGAGACAGCACTATATGGTCATCTCAAGGATGAAAGAACTGAACACAGATTATTTCAGAAAAATGGGAGAGTTTAGCAGATGTCCTACATTTACACTGTTGCTGATCATCAAAGAACTGGTTAAAAAAAAAAAGGCAGACCACAATGTATCCCAAATCATCCAAGACAGAATTAGTTATAAGAACAGGTAATTTATATATGGAGCTCTATGGTTCATAAGGATTTTATAGACATTCTTTCATGATTCCCTCTAGCAAGACCTTACTGAATTGATAGACATGAGACAGTCTAGTCCAGTCCTGTTTCAGTTCCCTGGTTTATGGCCTTCAGTAAATTTCTTGGCCTCCCTCAGCCTAAGTATCTTCCCTTGGAAAACAGAGAATAATCTATCTCTTCAAGCTCTTGGGAGAGCCAAATGAGATAATCCATGTTTCCTGGTATTGTTAATAGAGGAAAGAGAGGATCAGGACATCCTGGGCTGGTGAGCACCAGGCAGCATCCCCCTACAGTTATGAGGAGGAGAGTAAGCTGAGTGATTTGCACTGATTTGTATTGATTGTAATGTACTTACATTGACTATTTACCACTATAGGGCACTGAAATACCCGTGGTCCCTTTTTTCAGAGAGAGCAAAGGATTAGACAGCAATCCATGCTCAAGTTATGGCTGAAAGATACAATGAACCCTGTCTTTTGTCCTAAAAGCTAAGGCCACCCCCACCTCCCCTCCATCCCTCCTGGGCCATTAGACAAGGACATCAAAAAGGAAGTTGAGTCAACACCAAATACTCCCAATCTCTAGATACCTAGGGATACTGCAAGATAAACCCAAGATTACCTACCAACTCTTTTTAATCCAGCCAATACAATGGAGTCATATTCCTGACTAATACTCATTGTCAATCAAGATTTGCTATTCCCTAAAACCACAACCAAAAAACCAAGTACTATACTTACTTGAGTACCTCTTAGGGATGAGGTAAGGGGGACTTGAAATCATAAGAACAAAGATTAACATTTTTTGTAGGCTTTCAAGTTTGCAAAGTGCTTTATATCTATCATCTCCTACAGATGTGTAGTATGGAAAAGACTGAAAGGAAGCATGAAGATGAAGGGCTATCACAAAAGTTAGAGTGATTACTTATTCTGCTGCTGCAGAGGAAGGTGAAGCAGAAAGCCTTTACACAATCAACACAATAAAAGACAATAACACTGAAATATTTCAGAATTCTGACCACTGCTTGATTATAAAATGTGAAGCCAGCCCACTTCCTGTCTAGGTGGTAGGCAATAGGTACAAAATGAAGCCTACACTGCCAGATCCTAGCAGTGAGGTGACTGACTTGGTTTGATTGCACTTACGTGTCATAAGGGAGGGAAAAAAATCACTGGCAGTCGCAGCAATTTTTTCAAAAAGCATTAATAAAACATTTTTTAAAAAAAGACTTGTTCTGCTACATTTCAGAGAGTAAAACTAGGAAAAAATGGGTGGAAGTTGTATAGGAAGATTCAGGCTCAAGGGAAGGAAAAATTTCCTAACAACCAAAGCTTTCCAAAATAGAAAGAGGCTGGCTGGGAGGGTAGTGAGTTTTCCCTCCCTAGAGGTTTTCAAGCACAGCCTACATGATTGGTGCAGAGAAGACTCTGGCATGAGTGGACCTGATGACTTCTGAAAGCCCTTTCAGCACAAAAACTCTGTGATTGTTCTGCTGTGCTCCCAAATGTGTAAGGAAGGTGGGGAGGGTTATAAACCAGATGACTAGTCAATTACTGACAACAATGCCTTTGACTAAAGTGTAGCTTCTAAGGTTTAGCAACCTGACCTCACCTGAAGCTCTTAGCCTTCCTGTTTGGGTTAAGAAATAAAAAATAAAACCCATCAGCTACCAAGACAACACTTTCCATCTAGGCTTTCACATTATAAATGGATGAGGAGTCAGACCTGTCTGTCTGTCATGAGACCTGTCTGATACTAAGTTATCATGTGGACTTAGGCAAATAACTTTCCCATTCTGGGCTTCGCCACCTATAAAATGAAATGGTTGGACTGGTTAAAGTCCCTCCCACTCAAAGACTGGGCTTCCCTGATCACCTTAGCTTATCCTTCCCAGCTTCATATCACTGCAAGCTGTGATAAGATGCCCTTCCTGACCTTCATCTGAAGTACTCATTGAAATGTTGAACAAGGCAGGGACAGGGACAGAAATCTGTGACTCTCTACTAAGACCACAAGGCCCTCATGTTAACTGCCAAAAGTTTTGCTGACACTTAAGTTTATTCCATTCAAAGACAGGTGAGTGAAAGATTAAACAACTGGAAAGTTACTAGCTCTGGCACTGAAGGCAGCTTCCTGTCTTCTCCCTTCTCCTGCTCCACTCTGTGTTCCATGTCCTTGTGAACACACTTCTAGATCATATTCTCCTGCTACTTTTTCCAAACTGTGGCACTTTCCTTGACCATACTGCCAAAGACTGCCTTGGGGCCCCATCAATTATGGAGCCACGCTTTGGGTAAATAGTGGTAATTTGCAACGGGGCAGCTAGAAGGAAGGCCTGGTATACAAGCCATATCCAATGCTAAGACTGAAGCATAGCCTTCTCTAAACATACACTTGTCAGTTGTAAGACAAACAATCCCTCGTGTTGGGAAAATAATGCCCCATTAAGGCTCTGGGTACCACAGTCTCTTTTCAAACAGGACTAAGGCCCCACTGGCCAGGAAGCCAATCTCTACTGGAAATGGCTACTATGTTTTGGGGTCATGTAGGCAATACTAGTCAGAAAAAATAACTCCTAGTAGTTCAGAAAGAAATGTGGTTTCCCAGATGCCCAATATCCTCAATGCTCTCTACCAAAGTTGATCCAAGATGCACCACACCTGGATTGGGTATTAACAGCACTCCTGTCTGGCATCTGGGGTAACAGAACAAGCAATATTCACCAAACTGCTGAAAGAGCAATGAGACCAGGAATGATTCTTTCTTCTTTCTCCTGGATATCAGCAGAGAAAACCTGGCTAAGTAAGGGCCCTATACAGCCACATCACACTGCCCAAGGGAAAAGAAACTGCCCTGGCCTGGTTGCTGAATGTTCCAGGGGCAATGAAGGAACAGATATTCAGGGACTTAGGGGTTAGGGAAAAGGTACGATCTGCTGGAGAAATGATTAAGACAAGCCACAAGAAGCTCGTAATGTGAAAGGACTTCCTCCAGTGATTCAAGTGGCTTCACTCAAGACTCAGCTCAAATCCTACCTTCTTCAAGGAGCTTTTCCCATCCTCCCCCCACTCCCCCCATGATTATTTCTAATTTATCCTGTATATATTTTGTATGTACGTAGTTGTTTGCATGTTGTCTCCTCCATTTGTTCAAATGTGACTTCCCTAAAGGGAAAGACTGATGTTTTTTACCTTTCTCAGTATCACAAGCACTTAGCACAGTATCTGGCACAGAGTAAACACTTAATAAATGCTTGTTAACTCAATCTGAAGTTCAACCCATTCTCTTAAGTTCTATAACAAACAGGACCAGGAATAGGCATCTTTGGAAGCTGCCTAGACCCCAACCCTGTACTTACTAGGCACTTATCACATGTTTGTTGAATTAAACTAATGAAAATGATCAAAAAATTGTAAAGCACTTAGCCCGATATCTGACACATAGTATGTGCTATATAAATGTTAGTAATTATTATCATCAATAAACTGACTTGGATATGCTGGAGGCATGAGAGAAAGGCAGAAGATAAGGACACTTTCTAAGACTTTTAAAAAATGTACTTATTTTTAATGCTAGAAAATTCTACTTTCCAAGGCAGGAACATACATGCTTTGTGAATAAGTGTCCTCCATTGAAGGCCTTTCCTCCTCTGCTGCTTTGGAAGGTGACCATGGGTTCTCTCAAAGGTTATGCCATCAAAGCAGGAGCTGAGAAGGCTTCCCAACAAATGAGCCCTGGGATAGACTAGGTTTCTGTTATCTGAGGACTTCTTTCACTTGTGTGCACGTCGGCACTACAGGGCTGGCCAACAGGTGAGGAAAATTTTCCACCACAGTAACTCACAAAAAACTATCTTCTAAAGTATGGAGAGATAGCAATCTTCGACATGGGTGTATCCCCTCACCCCAAAAGTCTGGAAAAAGTGCCATCAGCCAAGCTCCAGGTTAGAGGGATGGCTCCAAGGAGGCTGAGCCAGACCTACCCCTTACAATCCCCTACTTCAGGGACTGGGGGCTTCACACAGCCACACAATCCCCAAACCTCAGACTTGGGAAGGCCCCTTTGGTCACATCTTGTCTTCCTTAGCTTTTTTCTCCACCAACTTCAGTTTGTGACAACTTTCTTACAGGATCATGCCTTGCTTGGTAGCCATCCTGTTTACCTATCCTTGCTTCCATCATGTCTTTTTAAAAACTTTAAGTACGCTGACCGAGTTCTACCTTCAACCATATCAGAATCACTTTAAACACCACATCCTGGTCCTATCCCCATCCCCCTCATCAGAGCTGGTTTCTCTTTGGGTGTTTGTTCCTGAGAGTTTTCCATCGCTCCTGGGAATAACTAGCCCTATGAAATTTTGGTTCATGTGACCTTATCTATCCTCCCTCTGGACTCTTTGAAATATGCTCACCTAAGTTCCACAGTGCCTCTCTCCACTTCTTTGCAGAAGGAACGTGTCTATAGGTATGGAAGGGTGCATATAATGTCTTTTTTTTTTCCATTGTATTGATTGGTTTTGCTGACTTTTTTTTTCTGCTTCCTTGTTATAACAGGGAAGAAACCTCTACCAAAGTTGATCCAAGATGTGCCACATCTGGATTGGGTATTAACAGCACTCCTGTTGGCATCTGGGGTCACAGAACAAGCAATATTCACCAAACTGCGAAAGAGCAATGAGGCCAGGAATGTTTTTTTCTTCTTTCTTCTAGGTCTCAGCAGAGAAAACCGGGCTAAGTAAGGGTCCTGTTCAGCCACATCACACTGCCTAAGGGAAAAGAAACTGCCCCAAAAGATATTTTAAAACTCCCAAAATGTAGGATGCAGATCAGACCAACCCTAGTTTTCACCTCCTCTCTCTCTTTTTTTTGGGGGGGGTGAGGCAATTGGGGTTAAGTGACTTGCCCAAGGTCACACAGATATAGTAAGTATCAAGTGTTCGATTTTTTTTTTTTTTTGGTTAGGTAGTCAGGGTTAAGTGACTTGCCAGGGTCACACAGCTAGTAAGTGTCAAGTGTCTGAGGTCAGACACAAGAGTCATATTTGAACTCAGGTCCTCTTGACTCCAAAGCTGGAGCTCTATCCACCTTTCACCTCCCTCTCTCCATGTGTTCTTAGATGGAGCAGTCACTTCCTTCCCCCCCCCCCCCCAAAAAAATTTCATCATTTTTACAACAGCAACTAGGTTCTTTCCCCTTAGTGAGAATCAGACCCAGAATAAACCCTTACTGGTTTTTTGCCTTTTTGAAGGATGAAATTAACATCAAGACTAGCCGATAAATTATTAGTTGCTCTCCTTTTGAGAGCACTATAATCAATATCCAGATAAAAATTCCTCCTCTAATTCCTGGATTTGCTTATGTGAATATAGCTTATAAAATATATCTTATATAATACTACTACTACACACACCTTTTTTACCTATCTTCTGTCTTTAGAATAAGGTAAACCCTTGTAGGGCTATATTGCGATCATGTCTCATCCCACCAAATAAGTGATACCGAGGAGGTCAAATCTATTTCCTTGTGTTAAGCTCTCTAGTGCATCTAGTTAGTCACTCATACTTTTGGCAAAAGGTTAGCATCTTCAAGCCTTACTCAAGAGTCTGCATAAAAATATGAATATCTAAAAATCAATCCCCACCTAAAGCCTTAAGCAGATCACTACTCTATGTGCTTCAATTTCTCCACCTGTAAAACTCCTAAGGGTGCTCACAATTCTAACATTTTAAAGCTTTAATCTAAGTCTTTATGAGAATACTTCAGATAGCTTCTCTTTTAAGAGGTAAAATCACATTCATATTTTCGATGGAGAAGGTAGAGCTGCAATTTAAGAATCTTGCCAAAAGACTCAAATGTATTATCTCCACAGCCCCAGCCCTGCTAAACCTGTCTAGATTACCCTTGTTCACAGTAATCATGCTCTTGGGAATCCCTAGCTTCCTTCAAGACATAGGTCAGGTGCCCACTACTACCTGCACAGAACTCTTCCTGATTCTCCCAAATCTTTAGTGCTTTTTCTTCTTAGTACTCTTGCTTTTTTGAAATTTGTATTAAAGTTTGCACAAAACTTTGTATTTCGTATTTACTGATCTACATACATGTTGTATTGCCTCCCTGACCCAAATCTTCCCACCCTAATAAATTAGAAGTTCCTTGAGGGCAGAGATTGTTTTTTTTCTTTTTTTTTTGGTCATTATAGCTCCAGCACCCTGCACCATACCTAGAACACACAGGCACCTCATAAATGTCTTTTGAATTGAAATTCTATTGCACTGTCAACGTCACACAGTATATCTGCATTTACTAATGATTATCTTCAATCTGTCAGGAAATTAATTTTTAATAATCTACCAAGACACACAAAGAACTCTATCAAGAGATATACAAATGGGGGTGGGTTGTTGGGGTGGATACAAAGCAACACAAGACATGATCCCAGCCCTAAAGTTGCTGGCAATGTTATATTCTCCTGCCCCAAAAAGTTCCTTGCATAGTAGTGGGAAGGGGGAGATATAAAGCCAGGTAGTTGTTGAAGGGGGTGAAGCAGAGGTCCCCAAGTTACATAGATTTTTTAAAAATATATTTTTTTTATTCAGAATTTAACAAACCCCAAATGAAACAAGCATTTCCATATCCACTGTGGAACAGGAGAGGGTTGTATGTAGACCTGAAAACGACTATTACATAAAGCTTGCTTTTCTTTTTTAAGTACATAACAACTTTGTATAACTTTAAAAGTTGTCCTGTGATTCCTTCTGCTCTCTTCTCATTTGGCGGATAAAGGTGGGTGGGAGGAGACCTTATTCCTAACTTTCCTTTCCTTACCACCTCCCCCAATCAGAAAGTTAAGAGAAATAAAAAACAAATATGCACAGTCAAGCAAAACAACTGCCAGAGACTTTCCACTCATTTGAATTTCCCTTAATTTTAATCTAAAAAAATCAGATTTGACTTTTAACTGCAATCCAGCTATTAAAAGAATAGTAAGACTACAAAACAGAATAAAAACAAAGTCAGATAATTCAGAAAACTATAACCAAGTAGCACCTGACCAACAGGAGACTCCAAGTACAACATGAGTAAGAGAGATGGTCTATTACTTCTGGTACATCCTGTCATACTTGCTCTCACCTCTCAAGAATTAAAAAAAAAAAAAGTTTTTCATTTTCAGATGTGCTAGAGGTGATTTCTGCGATATTGTAGTTTTCTGGTCTAGTAAAAAAAAGGTCATATTTGTATAGTACTTAAGAGGCTTTATAATCTCCTTTGATCCTTCGTAATAACCATGCCAAATAGTGCAAATGTTATTATGTCCATTTTACAGTTGGGGAAATTTAGGCTCAAAGGTTAAGTGATTTGCCAAATATCACACAACTATCATACCCAAAAGCTTTAACCCTAACCTTTTTTTTTTTTAAACCCTAACCTTTTAATTGCAGTACTCTTTCCATAGCACACTCTCTCTAATAAAAGTGCCAATAGGCCCACTTTTCAAAAAGCACAAAGGGAAGAATTGCTTAATGACATCCAAACTATCACTGCCCCTCTGAGATTTAAATTTCAGAGCTATCTGCATTTTGCCCCTCACCCTTGGGGCCCTAAAGAGCCCAGACCCAACTTCACACCATCCTCCCTGGCAGCCTAGCCCTAACCCTCATGGTCATCCTCAATTCCCCCTATATACCCACTCCACTGCCAAAGCTTCTCATTACTACCTTTACAATGTCTTCCCTATCAGCCCCCTTCTTTACTTACAGTCACAACCCTATTTCAAAGTCTTTATCATCTCTTAACTGGACTATTCCAATAACCTTCTACCTGGTTCCTTTACCTCAAGTTCCTCCCACTCTAATATATCCTCCACTGAGCTACTAAGGTTATAAAGTCCTCTGCCTGGCATTTGTATCTGTTCACAACCTGGTCCCTTACTCTGAGCCCTATCTTCTTATGCTTTCCTCTCCTCCAAGCATCCTACAATCCAGCTACACTAGCCCATTTGCACTTAATCAAACATGACTCCCTGTCCCTTTCTACTGGCTATCAGCCATGCCTGTAATGCTCTATCTTCTCACTTCTGCCTCTGAGTTTTCTGGGCTTCCTCCAATATGCAGCTCAAACCCTGCCACCTCCTGCAGGCCTTTCCCGATCCTCTCAGCTGCCATTGTCTTCCCCTCTCACATCACCTACCATCTACTAAGCAGATAGCTTGAACGTGCCTCTGTTACAGGCATATTGTCTCTCCTACTAGAATACTCCTCAAGGGCAGGGACTGCTTTTGCTTTTCTTCGTATCCTTTGGAGCCTAGCACAGTGCCTGGAACATAGTAAGTGCTTAAAAAAATGCTTGTTAGACTGCTTTGTTGACTAAAAAGCATACCACATTGCTTTTCATCACTGACAGCTGTTTCTGACATAATGAATATACTCCTTTTGGGGGGGAGGAGGGCAGAAGGCTTGAATAACTGGGATCCATGAAAGCCAAGGGACATACAGAAGGAAGGCTGAAGACAGTGGATGTGTAGACCCTACAACTCAGGAAAGCAATCTTTGGCATGGACGCAAATAAAAACCAGGTACCCGAAATCAGGGCTGAGCAGGGCAGGGCTTGTTTTGTAGTAGCTCACATACAGGGTGTTTCAAAAGTCTTAGTGCAGTTTTAAACTGTTAAAGCCTAATACTTTTGGACATCCTGCATACTAAGTGCATGGCAACATATATTGAGTATTTCAGTTACTATAGCACAGAAATTTAGAAGTGTGCAATCAAATTCTTTTTAAAAACATTTCTAAATCATTGTTACTGAGAAAATTTGGGGGAAATCAGACTAATTTCTTTTCTAAAATGTTTCATGTGAACTCTGGCAAGTACAGATTACTTTAAAAGATTCTTATAAATAAATGGCTTTAAAAAAATATTTAAGTAACTAACATTTCAGTACTATGAAACAGAAGGATTTCCTGAGTAGTGCTTCTCAAGTCAGCTGTGAAAAATGAGCCCTTTCCATCTAGGGTCTCTAGGAGTTTGAGCAATAAAGACAATGTTGAAAAAGTAGAGAGATGGTGGGGTGGAGAGCAGAGGAGGTATGACTTAAGCAAAGGAGCAGAGGCTGAGAGGATCTGTAGTTCAGGTAGACCACGGTGAACAAGGACTAATATAGTGGTCGACCAGTCCTAGGCACAAGAAAAAGAAATCACATCTTGGATTTAACTTGCAGAGTCTCAGATGAAAGAAAAACCAGGGAACAAGTATTTTGAAACACAAACAGTCCAAGGTACTGGACCCTGGGATAAGAAAAGTAGAAATTTTCCATGTCTACCTAGTACTTTTTTGCTGGGACCCTTGGGCACTTCCAGGCTACCCTGCTGGCTACTCAATGGTAAGAACCTCATTTTAGGAGGTCTAAAGCCTAGCCCTCTGGCTTCAGGAAAGGAAGCTTGCTGGGGTTCCTCCCCTTCAGATCAGTCAGAATCAGCACCTCCATCTCCAGGTCAAGGAGTTCTGAGTATATCTGAGATGTAAAGGTAATGAGGGAAGGATCTCAGTTAATTTGGGAATCCCTCACTCTAATCCCCTTGATTCTTTTGGCTCAGAGAAGTTCGTCTTTTATCTAGAGTACAAGGTTGCCCAGACATCCCTCTCCAGGAGCAAAGTCCTGTATACCAACACCGGATAAGTCCCATTACATGGGACATATATAAATCACTCCACATTTCCTTTACCTTCAGCCCTAACGCTCTCTTTCCATCCTGTGAACCTTAGTCCTCTGCCTTTCCCATATCTGATACAATCGCTCCTCTTAAATGAGTTCCTCCTCCATTCAACCTGCCTGGCCCAATCTCCAATCCTCTTTTCTATCCATACTCCATTCAAGTCTCTGCTATCCTTTCCCCATCTCTTTCCCTTCCCCTCTACTGCTCCCTGCCTCTCTCCATTCTCTAATTTTTTCTCCCTCTCCCCCCATTTTCCTTCCAGGATATCCTCTCTATTCCCTCCCCTCAACATCTGGTCCTGCTCCCCAGTATCTCCTCCCTTCACTCTTTCTCCTTTCTGGATCCTCAAGAGTCTTCTCCAATGGCCCCAACCCACCATCCCCTACCCATTTGCTTGTTTTTCCTCCTTGGTCTCCCCGGCGCTTAGCACAGTGTCTTTCACGTAGCAGGGACTTAACTGGCCTAGGAAGCCAGGCTGGAGAAGGCAGGAGCTAAGAGTCCAGTCAATAAGATGTGCCCGGACTCAGCCCGTCTTGTCTCCGGAGTCTCTTCCTGGCCAAGAGTCGCCTTCCTGAACATCTTACACAGCTCTTCCTTACCCCCGGTCTTCTTCCTCCTTCTCGCGTCCTCGAAGCCCCCCTCCCAGGGCCCCACCAAGCCTTCCGACCCCTATCCACACTCTTTTCGGCTCCCAGGTCCCCGCCCCCTTTCTTCCCAGGCTCCTTCTCGAGTTAAGGACCATCTCCACGGTTCCCAGCCAGGTGTCATACCTACCGCGCCCCGCCCCCCGTCTCCTTTTCAGAAGGCACCAGCCCCCTCCCCACTAATCGCAGTCCAACCCTCCCCCCACCTTCCAGTCCGGGCCCCGCAATCCCTTGTTCAGTAACCCCGAGGGCTCAATGCAGCCGCCCCCTCCGGGCCCGGCACCCCGGGTCAGCTCCCCTTCGGCCTCGGCCCCGGTCCAGGCCTCGGCTTCGGTTCCGCCGCCCCCGCCAGGGCCTCCGGGGTCCCCTTCCAGCCGGGCCGAGAGCGACGCTGGGACTGAGGCCCCCGGTGGCGCCGGAGTCCCACTCTTCGAAGGGCCCGCCCTCCTACTCAGCCCTCCCCGCCTCAGCCCTGGGCACCTTTGAACAGGTAGTCGTACTCGTCGTCCCGGGTCCCCATTGTTTCGGCTCTTCCGGCGGGATCGTGCCCGTCTCCGCAGCCCCACCACAAACACCCGACTGGGGGGCGGAGCCCAGCCAGCCGCCGAACGACAGTTCCGCCGGCCTATCGGTCGCGGGGCGGGGGCGCGATTGACACCGCGGTTGCCCTATCAGAACCAGCGATCAATGTGGGATCAACCCACTGCTCCCACCTACCGCGGGCCTGAAACCGACGGAAGGGGAGGGGAGGGGCTTCCTGAAGTGACAGCGATATTAACCTATAGGAGACGGGCACAAGAGTCGGGAGGTAGACTCGAGGAACGGAAGGAAACTGATGGTCCGCTAAGCTAATGAAAGGCAGGAGACCGAAAGGTTTATGGGAGGAAAGGGGCGTAGGCTGGGGAAGGGCTGAGACTGGAAGGGGAGGAGCCTGGAAACGGGAAATGACCTATTAGGTCTGAGAACTGAAAGGGGGCAACGTTGCCGTGACGTCACTCGCAAGGCACAGGTCCTTCCTCTAGGAGTACTTTGACGTCACTAATTCAGGGAGACGGAAAAGACTTGCAGACTACTACCTCTGAGTCGCTATGGCCACCGTGACAGCTGAGCATCCCCTCAGAGACCACCCATCACCCTCCTGCCGACCGCCACCTCACAGTCTCACTAGCCACCATACTGATGACCCCTTCCTAGACCACTGCATCCCCTCACTACCGAACGTCATTTCAGGGACACACTGGTTACCCCTCTGCTGAACATCACCCCAGAAATCCACCAGTCACGTTGTCCAACACCCCAGAGACCCATATGTCACCGCACTCCATCTCACCATCTCAGAATCCCGCTCATCATCCTGCTATTGACCATCACCCCAGAAACCTTACTTTTTTACTGCCACCTTAGACAAATCACCTAACACTCTGAAGCTGATCATCAATCGTCATCTCATATCCTCCCTGGTCACTCCCCCACTGACTTCCACCTCTCACATCCACCCAGTTGATGCTTCACACGACCACACACGCCACACTGCTTACTACCACCTCACATACTTGCCTGGACACCTTGACCTGACCCTACCTCACTGGTCATCTAGCTCCTGATCACTATCTTGTCCAGTCATGTCCCCTCCTTCTCAGAGACCTACCTGCCAAGCATATTAGGTGGCAGTCAGTGGCGGGCATGACTTGGTTAAGTGTCTGGTGGGGCAAAGAGTGTCACAGTGAAGTAGAGATAAAGCACGTACATGAAATAACCATAATATAAATTAGATGATAGAGGCAGTGCAAGTCAGTGGTAAGAGGGCTAGAATTGAAGTCAGAGGACCAGCCTTAACCATTTACTATGTGACCTTCAGCATGCCACTTATCCTCTTCCTCTGTGGGCCTCATTTTCTTCATCTATGAAATGGGGAAGAGGAAGTTTGGACCTCAGAGGTCTTGTCCAACTTTAAGTCAGAGAAACGGGTCAGAGCCCCGTTAGTATTAAAAAAAAAAATGAAACCTAAACAATCACATTGCTACTGCTGAGACCTGCCTGGTCACCATTTACCATTAACATGGGCTCCACTCTTAAGCTTGGCATGGGCAGATAGGTGGTTCAGTGGATAGAGAACCCTAAATTCAAATCTAGCCTGACACTGAATTGTGTGACCTGGGGCAAGTCAATTAACCAGACTGCCTCAGTTTCCTCACTTATAAATGGGAGATAATAATATCACCTACCTCCCAGGGTTGTCATGAGGACAAAATGAGACATTTGTAAAGCACCTTTCAAACCTTAAAGCTCTATATGTGTTTGTTATTATTGCTTGCCTAAAATTTTATTAAGTCTCCTACCTCTAGGGAACTACAGAAAGAGGAATCAGATAAGCAGTGCCCTCCCAGGTAAGTCTATCTAACCTAAGATCTAGTCACTGCCTATGCCACCTGTTTAGTTGCCTATACCACCTGTTTGTTTGAGACTCTAGATCCTAAGTGTTTATATAGATTAGTACACCATGAAGGAGGTTAAAAAGGAAGCAGGACCTTTTTTCCTTCCTCAGATCATTGAGTCTGAAGTGGTGAGCAGCAGAGTCACCAGGCAAATATGAAAGATGGTAGTAAGGAGGGGTGGGTGCAGGGAGAGCAGGCCAACCTTGCCTTATGGTGTTTTCTGTAGACTGAGGGGACTCTAGCTAACTTCACCCTGGTTAACATGGGTTATTTTTTCCTGCCCTGCTTCTCTTTCAGTTGTTGACCTGCATAATGTCGTGAGTACCCACATATGAAGCACAGTCCCTGACACATATTAATCAAGGCTGGTTGATTGATTTCTCAAAAGCTGAAATGCATCCAAGGAATTCAGTGAGACACATGGACTCCATGTCAAGCTATATGAGGACTGGTTGAAGGACCTGGGGATATTTTGACTGGAGATTTGGGTGGGTGGGGGTTTGTGAAAAGGAAAGACATTACTTGAGAAGGGCTGTGATGTGGAAAACAGAGCGTTCTGCATGGTCTTCTATAGCAGGCAAATTTCAGCTTGATATAAAGAACCTCCTCACTAGCAGAGCTGTGTGAAAAGAGGTCTCTTTGGGATGAAGTGGTGAATTATCCATCCCTGAACATCTCCAAGGAGGAACTAGGTGAATACTTCTGGAGATTACATTAGTGATTCCTGTTTGGGCTGGATGAATTGATGACCCTTCCAATCTTGAGATTCTTTCATTCCTTTTATTACAAACAAATCTGAGGAGGCCTGGTAATCCCAGCCAGACCCTACAACCCAACAGATAGTAAATCTTTTTACAAGGCAGTTATTTACAAATTACCCTGATTCCTCACTAGGCCCCAGGGCTGGGCTTTGAAATAGAGACGCTCTGAGGTCACCATTCTAGATCCCCCAGTTCTTGGTCCCATTATCCTAGTCCAGTCAATATGACTGAAGACAGCTAGGCAAGACTCCTAGTCAGTCATAAGCCCAGAATTTGGGCTTCTTCCCCACTAATCCCCAGGGTTAGGCAATCCAGCCCCTTCCATTCACTTGTGCATAAAACTCCTCTGTGTAACAGGGTGGGTGGGGAGAGGGAAAGCCCTTGCCCATTAGCACTGTTGGTACCATAGGTTTACCCTTAAGAGGGCAATAGATTAAAGAAGGGGAAGAAAGGAGTAAACAGTGTCTCTTCAAGAGGGAAGGGCTAGATTTCAAGGCTGGGCCTGGATCCTCTCTTATTCCTTTCTCAGTGAAGTACCTTTTTCAGTCCTGACCCTGGCCCAGGCGTATGTCCAAGGAGACTGTTGTCACCATGGGTGTTGGGAAAGGGGAGCGTTTTTGCATTTATGTTGAGTCTTTGACCCACTGAGCTCTGGCTCTTTTGTTAGCCCTGCAAAGCTCTCATAATGAGGCTAGGAGGTGGTACTCTCTGTGGGCTGGATTAGCATAGTGGTGGCCTGGAGAGGGTAGTAGCGTCCCCGCCAAGTCTTCCAAAAGATGCCCTGCTTCCTCTGGTGCCGCTGCCGGGGAAGGGAGTGAAAATACTTTCCATTGAGGTTGGAATGGCCACAAGTACTGAACCACCAGCCCCCTGAAAAAAAATGAAAACCAGAAAGCGGGGTCAGGAATTGTGTGGGGAAGGTAGAGATACAAGGTACCAGGTCTGCTGTAGAGTTCTAGGTAAAGGGCTGTGGGAGTAGAGTGAGAACTCAAGGAGGTAGGCATCATGGTAGAATGAGAAAAAAATACTGACTCAAAAAGTCCTAGACTGGAAGTCAGGAGCCTTGGGTTCTATTCCCTGTTCTCTGTGTGACCTTGGGCCTCTCTCTCTGGTCTTCAATTTCATCATCTGAAAATGAGCAGTGTGGAATAGTAAAAAGAACTCCAGATTTAGAGTTACATTCAAATCCAGGTTCTGCTCCTTGTTACCTGTATGACCTTGGGAAAGTCCCTTAACTTCTCTAAGCCTGTTTCCTCATCTGTAGAATGGTAGGGATTGAAGCAGATGACAGGTTTAGAGCTAGAAAGGTAGAGGTCATCTAGTTTAACCCCCTCATTTTACAGATGAGGAAATGGGGGCCCAGAGAGGTTATGTGGTTCTCCCAAAGTTGTACAGGAAGTAAGAGGCTGAGCCAAGATTTGAACTCGAGTCCTCTGACTTCAAATCCCGTGCTCTTTCCATTGTCATACCATGGTGACCATCAAACTCTTTTCCAGCTGTAATGATCAATGGTCAAGCTTTGTGGCACAGTGGAAATGGCCCTGGATCTGCAGTCTGAGGGCTGAGGCTCAAACCCTATCTCTGCTACTTATTAGCTGTTCAATCTTGGGCAAGTCACATCACTTCTCTTGGCCCTAGTTTCCCCATCTGCAAAATGAGGGGTTGGACTAGATCTTCAAAGTCCCTTCAAATTAGAAATTCTAAATCCATGATCCTATCCATGATGTAGAGTTTCCTATCTATATGTTGATGATCATCTTTTTAGTTATAAATGTAAGTTGAATTGATTTCATTGTTGATGAAATTATTGCAGTGTATAGAATGCAGAACTTGGAGTTGGGAAGACCTGCATTCAAATCTGGCCTCAGTCACTTTCTAGCTGTGTGATTTAGGGCAAGTCACAAACTCTGTTTGCCTCAGTTTCCTCATTTATAAAATGGGAGTAAAAATAGCACCTACCTACCAGGGCTGTGTGCGAATGAAATGGGATGCTATTTATAAAGTGCTTTACAAACTTCAAAGTGCTATATAACTGCTAGCTATCATTATTATTATTATGTAATTATTGTATGTATGAACAGGGTGGGGGGGATTCTGTTTCTGCATCTCCCTTGCCCACCAAATCAGTTGATGTAGCCCACAAAGTAATCGCGTAAGTGGATAAAGTGCTAGGCCTGTGGTCAGGAAGACTCCTCTTCCTAAGATCAAATCTGGCCTCAGACACTTCCTAGCTGTGTGACCCTAAGCAAGTCACTTAACCCTGTTTGCCCCAGTTTCCTTATCTGTAAAATGAGGTGGAGAAGGAAATGGCAAACCACTCAGTACCTCTGCCAGAAAAACCTTAAATAGGGTCATGAAGAGTCAGACATGACTGTAACGACTAAACAACATTCTTATACATACATACAAACACATCTGGGGGTGGAGTTTGAGGTTGAAACTAGAATTTGATTACAGATGGAAGATTAGGGATGGGTTTAAAGCTATATAGGGTTGGGGGTTTGTTTATAGTTGGAGACTGAGTATGGTTTCATGGCTTTCAAGGAGGGAGAAAAGGTCAAACAGCTGAATGTGGGATTTTATTTAAGATTAGAGTGAACCCTAAATACAGGTTTTTGACTGAGAAGTTGCTATTAGAATTGAGATTGTAATTCAGGATAAGGTTTGAAGCTCAGATATGGGCCATATTTTGGGCATGGATAAGAATTGGGGATTTGTGGATGGGGCAACAAATGGGGCCATTAATTCAGATAATGATTGAGTGCCTACTATGTATAAAATTCTGCATTAGGCACTGCAATTGAGAGCCAGGAATGCATTATTATAAAAGTTATTTGAGGCTGGGTTTGGAAAATAGAGTTGGAGTAAGGGAGAGAATTGAGATTGAAATTGGGATAGTTTGGAGACTTCACACTTACCAGAGAGGTTCTTGGCACAGTTCAGGTCTGTCCTGAGGTCATGATCGCGGTCCCAAGTGGAGAAGGGTAAAGATAGTCCATCCTCTGTGGCTGGACCCAGCTCTCCAGCAACTGGTCCTGTGAGCTTCAGGCTATATGCGGTGTCCTCTCCTCCCAAGTGGAAGGGGATCTGGACAGACTGGGCATTGCCTTCCCAATCTAATAGTTGTACAGCAAGACGACTTCCTCGATCTCCAATGATATGATGTACCTTCTCCAAACCCAGCCAAAATTCTCCTGAATTCAGAAACAACCACTCAGCATGGGAACAAATACCAGAGAATGCACACAGGCAAGTATAGCTAGCTCCTTGGCTCTGCAGCATTATTAGGCCCAGAATGTATGCAGAGAGTGTGGAGAAATGTATAGGAAAAGGAGAAAAACACCAAGAGGATTCTTGGACCCCCATCAGACAAGGCCTAGCCTAGCAATTGAGTGTTTGCTTGGTCTTATAGACCTCCATGTCCCCTCCCCCTCCATCTCCACCCCTCCTCCCAATTTGGTGATTATTCCCTTGGGTCTTGATTTGTACCCTGGAAATGCCTACCATTAGGGTCTCCGAAGCCTGATTTGTAGGCCTCCCAGGGCTGGTGAAAGTCCACTGAGCCATTTAAGCGTCTCTGGATCACTGTCCAGCCACCCTCTGCCAAAAGAAAGCCTGGTTACTAGGATTTATCTATCTAACAAAGAACAGAAACACCACAGCTAGCCTAGGAAACCCAACATTTCCCAAAGGTTCTACCAGGAGTTATAAGATCATAGTATGTGGGTGCTGGAAAGGATGACCTTAGAGAACAAGCTTCACTTCTTCATTTTACAGATGAGGAAAAATGAGGCCAAGGCATAGTTAGTGATTGGCCAAGGCCAAATAGAGACCAAATGAAAGCACCAGAGTCAACCCTCTGTCTCCCAACTCCAAATTTGGGGCCTTTCCTACTATACCATGAAGTCACAGTTTATAGTTTATAGTTTTCAAGGCATATTACACTTCACTGTCAAGGTGATTTTCCTAAAGCATAGGTCTCACTATATCATTCCTCCTATACTCACTAAGCTCCAGGGATTCCCTGTTACCTCTCAGATAAAATAAAAGCTCCTCTATCTGGCACTGAGAGCTCATCACAACCTGTCCTCTTCCTATCTTTCCAGTCTTCTTAGAGATAACTCTTTGTCACACACTCTATGGTCTCCAGGGGTGTG
The DNA here is from genome assembly GCF_900497805.2 of Vombatus ursinus. Lineage (NCBI taxonomy): Eukaryota > Metazoa > Chordata > Mammalia > Diprotodontia > Vombatidae > Vombatus > Vombatus ursinus. Next base: position 1,201,565 of record NW_020954713.1, on the reverse strand, counting down.
AAGTTTGGATTTAGTCAAAGGCCACACTTGAGGACCTACAGGGCCGTGTGTGGCCTCGAGGCTGCAGGTTCCCCACTCCTGGATAGGCATACTGGCCTGTTTGCTGTACGTTACATGTGGCACTCCATCTCCTTTCTTAGTGCCTTTGCACTGGCTATACCCTATGCCTGAAACACTCTCCCTCCCCACCTCTGACTCTTAGAATCCCTGGCTTCCTAGGCTACCCATTTCCTGACAAGGTGCAGAATTGGATGTAGCCAATATGGAAATTTATTTTGATGAACTATGCATATTTGTTACAATCAGATGGTCAACTTCCATTTATTAACTGTTTACTATGTGTCAGACACATTGCAAAGTGTAAAAAGCAGTCTCTTCTCTCATGGACCTCACAGTCTAATGAGGGAGATAACATGCAGATAACTATGTACAAATGATATATATTGGACAAATTGGGGGTAGTCTTACAGGGAAGACCCTAAGATTAAAGAGGACTGGGAAAGGCTTCTTGCATGAACAGGATTTTAGCTGAGCCTCAAAGGAAGCCAGGGAAGCAAAGAGGTAGAGAGAAGTGAAACGTTTCAGGCATGGAGGACAGCCAGTGAAAACATGTGGAATCAGACAATAGAGTAGCATGTGGGAAGAACAGCAAAGAGGCCATTGTCACTGGATTGCAGAGTAAGTAGAAAGGACTAAGGTATAAGAAGTCTGGAAAGGGTCAGGTTATATATAGCACTATAAAAGCTCAACAGAGAATTTTATATTTGATCCTAGTGATAAGGAGCCATTGGAATTTATTGAATGGGAGAGGTGGTGATATGGTCAGATCTGTATTTTAGGAAGATCAATTTGACAGCTTAATGGAGGATGGATTGGAATGGAGAGAGATTTGAGGGAGGGAGACCAAGTAGAAGGCTGTAGACTAGGTGTGAGGCAATGAGAGACTGCACCAGGGTGGTGGCAGTATGAGAGGAGAGAAGGAGGCATATTTGAGAGATTGTGGCAAAAGTCAAAACAAAAGAACTTGATGACATATTAGGTATGGGGGGGAGAGTGAGGAGTCAAGGATTACACCTAGGTCGTGAACCCGAGTGACTGGGAGGGTGGTGGTATTCTCTATAATTATAGGGAAGTTTGGAAGATGGGAGGGTTTGGGAGAAAAGTTTAACTTTGGACATGATGAGTTTAAGAAGTCTGTAGGGTATACAGCTCAAGATATCTAATAGAGTTTAGGATAGAACAAGCATATAAAATCATCTGCAAAGAAATAATAATTAAAACCACAGGAGCTGATTAAGCAAATCAAATGAAATAATACAGAGGGAGAAGAGAAAGGGGCCCAGGATACAGCCTTTGGAGACCCCCTACAGTTAATGGGAGTAGTCTAGATGAAGAAGGAGAAAAAATAGGAGTGGTCAGATAGTAGGATGAGAACCAGAAGAGAGACATGTCATGAAAACTTGGAGAGATAGGGGCATCAAAGAGAAGAGGCTGATGGACAATGTTGAAGCTGGAGAGAGGTCAAGAAGAATGAGGACTGAGAAAAGGCTATTAGGTTTGGCAATTAAGAGATAAGTCATTAGTAACTAACACTAGTAACTTTGGAAAGAATAGTTTCAGTTGAATGATGAGGTCAGAAGGCAGACTGCAAAGAATCAAGGAGAGGAAAGGAAGTGAGGTACCTGTTGTAGATGGCCTTCTTAAGGAGTCTAGCACAAAAGGAAGGAGAAATAGAGGATGATAGCTAGCAGGAATGAAACAAGGGGAGGAGTTTGTCTCCCCCAAATTTGGGAATGAGAGGGGGAGGGAGAAAGGGAGTGAGTTAGGGCTGCCTCTCCAAAAATGAAAGAAAAAGGTCATTGAATCATGTTTAAAAAGATGAACAGGGACAGCTAGGTGGTGCAGTAGATAGATCACTGGCCCTGGAGTCAGGAGGGCCCGAGTTTAAATCTGGCCTTAGACACATACTAGCTGTGTGACCCTTAACCCTGTCACTTAACTGTGATTGCCTCAAAGAAAAAAAGAAAAGAATAGAAAAAAAAAGCCAGAAGGAAACTTTGAAAGTTACACATTAAATTTAGTATATACTTAAAAGTAAAAGCAAACTATAAAATGGAAATTTGCGTATCATGTGCAATCCTGTTTTTCCATCCTCCTATATATAACACCTTGATATGGAAATGCTTATTTTGCGTTGAAGTTCTGAATGAAAAAATTTTTTTTAAATCCTTGTCTTCTGAAGGCTTTTCCTGATTCCCTTTAACAGCTAATGCTTTCCCCCCAAGTTACCTTATGTCTATTTCTTATGTATCACATATTTGTATCTCATGCCTATATAAATACATGTTGTCTTCCCCATTAAAATCTAAACTCCTTGAGGGCCTGGGCTTTCATTTTTAGGCTCTGTATCCCTAGCATGTAGCACAGGGATAGTGCACATGGTAGGTGCTTAATAAGTGATTACTGGTTGATCAAGAGGGCATATAGCAGAATGGATTCAAAGAATGTACAGCTTCAAAGACCTGTCACCTCCTCGAAAGTATATTTATTCTAGAAGCTGAGACTTTCCAGCTCTATTAGATAATATAGGTAGAAGAAACAGAAGTTTAACAGATGGAGACTAGGGCACTCTAGACATGCCCTAGAGAGTTAAACAATGGGAAAGGAGTCAGTTTCTGAAATCCCTCAAGCTTGCTGATGGCCATCTTAAATCCTCCATCCCTACTTTCAAAGCAGGCTACAGGGATGTTACTCTTTTTCTCCCCTCCATGGTAACATTTCTCTGAGCTTAAAAATTAAATCATTGGGACAAAAGAATTCACCTTGCTAAGGGGACCACAGCTAAGGGGACCAGGCTAAGTGCAAGTTAGACTTTTTCTGCTAAGGGCCATTAGAATGTGACCTCCTTGAGAGCAAGAACCACATCCCTATCTAGGTATTAACTCTTAGTGAGCTGCCTCACACATAGTAAACACTTCAAATGCTTGTGGAGTGATGGTCTAGGCCTTACTATAGACCTCTCCTCCCCAATAGACCCTTCATACCTGGGGTCATTTTGCAATTCACCAGGAAAGGTGAAGAACCTTGGGGTTGAATTTGGAAGAGTCCACTCTGGCGTTCTCCACCCAGAAAGAGTTGATGGCAGTCCTGAGGCAACTCTGTAAAATAGAGAGATGGACACGGAGGTTAGAGAAGAGAGCTACATTTGATCCTCAATCTACTCCCTGTGTGTGTACAGAGGAACGAGAGAGAGAGTTTTATATAAAGTTATATGTATATGTATATAGATATAGATATAGACATATAGTTTTATATATAGTTATGTATCTTTCCCAAGAGGAGATAGGTTGGGGGTTAACTCCAAAACTCTGAAGGATGGCTTCTTGCCTGGGTCATAATTAGATCTTCCCACTCTTGACTAAGCTGAGGGCAAGAAGCCATGGATCTCTGCCTTCCCTCCCCCTCCTCCTCCCCTCCAACCAAATACACACATATTCTTTGTCTGGAGATGTGTGCAGAAAGGCAAGGTCAGAGATTTTTCAATTTTTTCCTAGGGCCCATTTACCTAATTTAGGAGTGATTCATATCAGAGCTTTTCTGGACAGGAAGGTTTAACGTGGGAGAGAGAATATGAGGGCCCCAGGGCCGGAAGTGTGTGATGTGTGTGTGTGTGTACATGCAGGTGGGTGTAAAGACAAACTTGCCCAACTTTATGATTTTTCCTGGATTGTCCCAGACCCAGACCCCATCAATGCCCTTAACTCCCTAAGGATATAGGTGACCCTATTGAAGCCCTCCCTACCCCCCTTCTGGGGTTGGGGCTTATTTTTTCTCCCATATCCCTCATTAGAGCTCCAATATGGCGAAGGTAGTTAGGCATTGAGGGGATGTTAGAAGGAAAAACCCTGGGAAGACAGAATCAGGCAGGCCCTGGGAGTAGGGGAAAGGTCAGGAGGGGGATGGGATTGGAAGGGCTGAAGCTATTGAAGGACAGTGTCTACAGGGGGAGGAAGAGTGTTTAGGAAAGAGTGATAGGAGGACATTTCCTGGCGGTTCCCCTTTCCCCTACTTTCCTCTCTTCCAATCCCAGTGGCTCACAGCCAAATTCCCAATCTGGCCTTGATTACAACCAGAATGTTTGTCTCCACAAGCTCTGAACTTTCCCCTACTTGGCTACCACTCTAGGAGAAACAGGACCCTGTCTCCCCAGGCTCTCCTTGCCCCCCCCACCCTCATTCCTCCTTCTCCTGTTCCCCTAAGTAGACTAAGTAGCCTAGGCCACTCGATTCTTCTTGAGAGAGCTACCCCCTCCTCCAGCCCCAGCTTTGACTAATAGATTCTTCCCAGGAACCCTCTACAGAGTGGGTCCCAGTCAAGGAAAATCCTGGGTCAGGAGAAGCCTGAGACCCTGAGAAAGAGTAGTTTAGATCTGCCTCCTCAGCTGCCATCAACCTTGGCCCCAGTAGGCCAGGATAGGGATGGGGAAACCAACAGAGGACAACGAGGCCATCAGGAAGTCACCAAGAATTGCTCCAGGCTAAGTGAAAGGAGAAAGGCAACTTTCTCCCAAATGGATCCCTGTCTCAGCCTTGAGACATAGGCATATTATGTATGGGAGAGATACAAAGTAAATATATCAGTGAAGGACAATACATGGGAGAGAAGGAAGATGGCATTTGTGACAGATGCTCTAAGATTTTGTGTGTGTGTGTGTGTGTGTGTGTGTGTGTGTATCTGTGAGACTGTGCTGAGAATCCTGAGGAGGTTTCCATCATCTTCTACAGTTGAAGTGGTGTTTCTTCCCTTATGCCTCTCATTTCCTCTCCTTCCTGTCCACTCAGGAACTCATGCTAGATGAGTCTTCCTAGGATATGATCATGTCACTCAAAACTTACAGCGGTTCCCCATTGTCTTTTGGATAAAACCTGAACTTAGTGTAGCCTTCAACAGGTCTCCCCCAACCTTCCCCTCATTATTCCCCTCTACAACAGGTTTATACTTCAGCTAGGCCGTTATACTCTAGGCAGGGTGTTAATTTCTCCTTGAAATTCACTCAACCTCAAGTGAATATCTATAGCATTTCACTTGTTCCATTTTGGTTTTCTGAAACACCCTATTGACTTCTCCCTATCTATCCATGTGTATCACTTCCTTTAAGACCTCATCTAAAAAGACCTCCCTGATCAGCTTACTGATCACTTCTCAACTTGTATTCAACAAAAGTCTATGTGGTTGGAATCACATTTATCCTCCCTCTTGTTTCCTGGCTGTTCTATACGCATCTCTGCTCTATAAGACACCGAGGGCAGAAAAACAGGCCTTATTTCTCTCAAGGCATGACCCTGGACACACAATGGGTTCTCAGTAAAAACTAGGTGAGTGGAAACAAGAGATGTGGAGTTCCTACTGGGACTAAGTATACTTTATTAGAGGAAAGGCAGAGTAGAAGCTGCCTTTGTTTCTCTTCTCCCTGATTAGAGGGAAGGGCTGGAACAGATGTTTAGGTAGGGTAGGACTGGCCAAGAGAAGTATCCAGGAGTGGGAGCAGGACATCCTGCAGATGCTAGGCAGCAAGGGAGGTGGGTGTTTTATAAGACTTCTTCCCAACTCTAGACTAGCAAGGCTTCCCCAGGACTGGCTGAAGGTAAGTCCAGACACTCATCATGTTCTTGGGGGTGGGGAGACCTCTCCATCTTCTCTGCTTTCATCTTTGGTGGGGTGGCCAGGCTTTGCCTAAGCCACTTCAGAGTCCTGGCTGCATCACACTTACTGACTGAGACAATCACCTTGCTGCCTGCTGGCTGTCACCCAATTTCTGACATTCCTTCCTAACCAGTGCAAAGGGAAAAGTCACTGGCAGGAAAGAGAGGCATATGTATGTGTGAAGAGGAGAAACTGAGGCTGGGGCAGAGGAGGTGTAGGAGCTGGGAGTCAGATGAGACCCAGCACTTACTAGGCTTGTCACTGCTGTTGGGGACTGGGTGAATGTGTCGAGCCATCTTCAGGGCATTCTTCTTTCCCACAGGCCTTAGTGGTATCTGCCCCAACTGTAAAGGAGCCAGGCCCTGGAGCTGCAGACAGAAGAGAAATAACAGGTAGGTCCAGGATGAGGAGAAATGGATCAAGCAAAGAGGGAAGGTGGGCTCAGAGCCTGTTTGGGAAACTGCAGTTCTCAGTTCTGAGCAGCAGAAGCTGAAAGGCCTCTGAGAGCTGCCTCCACCCCTACCCCATCCCTACCTAGGTTCCAGTCGGATCAGGAGCTCACCTTACTCTGCAATGTTTGAATCTTCAAGTTCTGCTTTTCCAAGTGCTGTTGTTGCTGGGCCACTTTCTGAAACAATTCCTCAATTCTGCTGTTCTGAGCTCGAAGCTGGGTCTGGGGACATGAAGGAAAGGGAAATGGGCTCATGGGGTCAGTTGGAGGGAGCTGGTGTCATGGATAGGGAAATCTCTCTTGTGACCTGAGGGTAAATCCAGGCCAGGGGTGGATTGAAGGGGCAAAGCCAAAAGAACCCTGGGGGAGCAATCTGATTTCGAGGGGTTGGGGAGCATAGGACCCAGGGAGAGCAGATCGGAGCAGATGGAGAAGGTACTGAAGGAGTGAAAGAGGGGAATCTGAGGATTTGTAGCATCAGAGATTTAGAACTGGAAAAGAGTCTAGTAGAAAGAACACAAGCAGGCTAAAATAAAGTGCCAAAAGGACCTTGGGAGGATGTCTAAAGGAAGATCAGCCAGCGTCGGAAGGAAAGACGTGGGAAGAGAGTTCAGAGGGAGCGTCCCTTACCTGCAAGCTGTGCACAGCTCTCCAGGTGGCGCCCCCAGTGCTGGTCTCTACCCCCTGGCCATCATTCCCTTCCAGGTGCTGGAGCTCGGTCTTCCGTTGGGCCATATCTTTCGGCTCCAAGTGGCTGTCAGTGCCTTGGACGGCCAAGTCCACGGGGCTCTCCTCGGGGCTTTGCAGTTGGGTGCCCTCAGGGCTGTGACGGGCACGGCGCAGAGGGTCTTCGCAAGCAGGGTCACGGGCTTGGAGACGACGGTAGATGTCGTTTACCTGGCCCTGCGTCCGCTCCACGTGCTCCCGAAGCCCGTGTCCGAGCTGCAGGAGCCCGTGAGCGATCACGTTCACCTCTTCCCACGAGGCATACTTGGCCTCCGGCCCGGCGCGGGGCACTCGGAGCTCTGGGGCCCCCGGACGGACCTCGCTGCGGCTGGCAGCGGCTGCGCCCAGTAGCCCCGCAGTGGCGGCACATAGCACCAGCGCAGCTCCTGTACTTGGGGCACAGCGCATCTTTCTATTAACTGAGGTACTGGGCTCCAAGAGAGTGGCCTGGGCGCTGTAGCTGGGATGGAGGCTCGCTAGGGATCCCACTCTCCTTTGCTCTCAGGTGCGCCCAGGGCCCGTCCTGTACTGCAGCTGTCCACTCAGTGAAGGAGCCCCATTTTATGAGCTGTAGCCAGGCCCTGGGGGACGGGTGGGTGTGTCCTAAAGCGGGGCGGGGCTCAGGTTTCCAGCTTCAAAGAGAAGGGGCAGAAGTGTCCCCTCCCTCCCCCAATACCCTCCCTTTTCTTGGAGATTGAAAGGGATTCGCAGCTCCTCCCTCTAGTTGAGATGTGGGGACTCCTGGCTATCCCCCAGACCTCCTAAGAAGGCCAGGGGAGCCAGGGAGCTAATGTTCTTCCCCTCCTCGGAAAAGTGCCTCCCCCCAGGGTGGAGATGCTTGGCATTGCCCTCCTCCTCCAGGCCCAGGGACTCAAATACCAGAGCTCTTTTCCCTCCCCTCCACCCCCCACCCCCCACCTGGGCTGGCTCCTTCCTCTTAGCTTGAGAGGCAGATGTGCAGTCCTGGCAGCCCAGCTTAGTAGGGGAAAGGTCACTGCTGTCTGAGCCACACGTCAGCCACTGGGAGGGCCTACCCCCATCCCCAAAGCCTTCACTTGGAAGCAGCTGACTCCGGAAGTTTGAGGGAAGGACCAAAGGGGCTGGAGCTGGGGCTGACTCAGCCCCAGCCTACGTGCCCCAGACCCTTTACCAGAACCAAAGCCCAAGGCAGCAACTGGGCCTTGATTTAATTCAAAGAGGCTTACTGTGTGCAGAACATGTAAAGAGCATCACATGTTACCACTTCTAATAACATACTTCACATTTCTGTAGAATTTTCAAATCGCTTTCTTAACAGGCCTGAAGGGTTGTAGTACTAATATTATTGATCCCATTTTACAGCTGAAGAAATCAAGGTTGGGGGCAGGGAAGATGAGATAACTTACTCAGGATCACACAACTAGTAAATGGCAGGGCCAGTACCTCGATATTCTGACACCAAGTCCACTAAAGAAAAGAACAGTAATTGCTCACATGTATATGGTGCTTTATGGTTTATAAAACACAATCATTCTTTGAGGGAATTATTACGAAGCTTCATTTTACAGATGAGGAGATCAAGTGCCAGAGAAGGGAAGCGATTTGTCTCACGGCATCAATGGCAAATCTGTAGCCAGAGCCAAAGCTAGGGCCTCCTGGACTCTTCTGACAATCAATCAACCTAGCCATAGGTACCAGGCTGAGACTCTCTTACCTTTGCAGATAGTGAAACTAAAGTCCAGAGAAAGGCATGTGTTTTGTCTTTGATGACAGTGAGTTAGTGGCAGAAATTGGATTAGATGGCAGGTCTCTAAACCCAAGACTATTCTTCCATAGGACACAAATGAAAAGAGTGAAATATGAATCTCTTGGAAAAGACCATAAGGGAAAAGCAGTAAGTTCAGAAAAGATCTGAAAAGGCAGAATGACTGAAAAGAGCTGGTTATACAATGACTTTATTGAGGGTAAGTAAATGCCTTGACCTGAGTGGACCATGGTAAGCCAGAAGCTGGTCACAGTATTGGCACATCTAATCCAAATTTTCTTTGTATTAGAAGTATCTGGGAAATGGGTACAGAGACCAATCATAAAGCATATCCAGAATACCCTGAAGTCATGCTCAGGAATTTCTGAGAAAGTCTCAGAAAATGTCCAAGTTTCATAAGAGAGTAGGGAGGTGGAGAGAAGTTCTGTGGCTTTCTCTTCTCTGCCAGCCCCCATCTCCTGGGACAGCCTCATCAAATTCTTTTATCCATAGACCTACACTAGGCTCTCACCTCACCTTTTTCATGTTGCTTTGTCCCCTGGTTTTGTGCTAAGTTCCACCACAGTGTCCAGGATTGTATCTGCTGTGTCTGTACGTCTTTCCCTGCCTTGATTGCCCCCCTTTCAGCTTTGTGCTCCCAGTCTTAAGAAGCTCCAGGGTTGTGCCCTTCCAGCATTCTGCCCCCTCCTCAACTTCATGCCTTGGCCTTTGGAGGTTCCGGGGCTTTGCCCAGCTCTCTGTTCCTGAGCTCGGTGGCACAATGACCTCGTTTGTTTTGGGGATGAGAGGGGACATTGGATTCCCTCCTACATGTTTTCCCAATGACATTCTGTTGTCCTCCCAGTCCCAAGTCTGGGCCAAGGTGGAGGCCTGGCCTGGCCTGGCACTGGGGCCAGAGGAGAAGGCGGGGTGCCAGCAGCCACAGCTTCTGGCCTCGCCTTCTTCCTCATCCACATCTTCCCAGCAATGGGTGAGAGTTCAATTTCACAGCAATTGAACAACTATGAGGAAGATGTTGGGGAAGGGAGAGGGTGGAGGGAATGAAGAGGTCATGCACGGAGGGGAGAAAGAGAAGATGGGGAGTGGATTGGAGGACCGTCGATCCAGGGCTAAAATGAACCTCAGAGGGCGTCTACTCCAACCTCCTCACTTTACAGGTGAGAAATCTGATTGAGGACGCGGCTAGCACCAGCCCGGAGGAAGCTGATAATTCAGAGGGAGGAGAAATTCTGTGCCAGGGTTGTGGGTTCCCACATGCTGAAAAATGGAGAACAAGTACAGAACGCTTTCTTCTTCAGCCTTCTCTGTTGCTAAGAGGCCTTGGGGGCACCTTCCTCTCTTACCTCTTTTCCTTGGAAAGATGCCGGTGTGGTAACAACCCATTCTCTCCCCAGGGTCTAAGGGCAGGAAGTCTTTCTGCAGGGAGACAGACAGAATCTGGTGGGGTTCAACTCAGGAATCCTTCAGTCTTTATCCCTCTCCATCCTTTTCTTCCACTCCAGGTCCTGGCTCTCCATGGTCTCCTGTATGGTTTCCTCTGGCTAGCCCCCTGCTGCTTCCTCAATACATTCCCCTAGTTTGAAAAAGAACAGTCCATAAATCCTTTTTTTCCTGCCTCTTCAAGGGGCTGTTTGGCCCCCTCCCACCTTGGTCCTAGGCCATACAGAATTCTCTCCCACTCCCTCTCAATGGAACATTTGGGTTATACTCATCTTTTTTTTTTTAAGTTAATTTTTGGTATGGTAACATTTTTAATGTGTTATATAAATGTCGTACGATGACAATGCACTTGAAAAAATCTCTAACAAAACAATCAATAAACTCCCAGGAGCACTTTAATAAAAATTCCTCTCATATAACTGATTCAAGGTCATGATGATGTCACCTTATATAAGTCACTCCCCTTCTGGACTTCAGTTTCCTAACTGGCACTATAAAATGTGAAAATTCCCAAGGTCCGTTCCAATGCCAACACTATAATTCTACGAATACTGTTGTATTCTATGGTATATTGCAGTATATTCTACAATACTATTGTAGTACTGTTACTATATGACTAATTTTTCCCATTTACATAGTTTTGAGAAGTTTCTTTAGATGTGACCCTGGACACTAGGTTAAATTTCAGTGGCATATGCCATATTGGTGTGACCCAAGCCATATTTTGTATTTAAATTCGTGGCACTGGCCCTATTCCCTTCATTTTGAAAGCAGAGCTAGCCCAGGCAAGTCTGTGTAAGATCTGTCCACCTCCCCTCTTTCTTTCAGTTTCTTCTCTCTATGATTGTAAGTTACAGGATATTTGTAAATTTGCATTGGAAGAAGAAATTGCTGTACAGAAGCTTCCTACACCATTAAATCACAGGTCTAAATTTAAAAAATACAAGGTAATTTGAGGGGGGAGGTAGAATCAGGAAAGAGATGGAAAAGGATAGGATCAAGGATACAAGAAGAGTGGTCAGCCGTGGCAAGAAGAAGGGATACCTCTTCATTTTAAGATAGAAGTGAAGGAGGAGAAAATGAAGGATGATTTCTAAGGGTTATAAGATTTAAAATTAGGGAGGAGACCTTACAACAAATAGCCTCTATTTTGGATTTTGAGGAGGACCTTGAACAACCTATTAACCTGCTTCCCTTTAAGGGACCTTTGTCCAACCACTGATACTCTGCCTGGACTGATTCCTCAATAATTAGCATACTCCTGAATCCTTATACTTTCCCCATTCCAGGGATTCTGAACCCCCAGCTACCAATGGACAAACCCCTGTCCTCATCCTCAAGTGCCGCTTCTTTACTCTCATCTACCTCAGCTCCATGAATTCCTTATTCATCTCCATCTCTGATGAAGAGCTAGTCCTTCTTTTTACCAAGGCCCATGCATCCTTGATCATGTGCCCTCTTGTCTTCTCCAGCACTATCATCCCTGCTCTCTCTCTAAACTTCAATCTCTTTCTACTTATTGGCTCCTTCCCTGCTGCCTACAAACATTCTCATGTCTCCCTCGTCTTAAATAATCTCATGCTTGAACCAACCATCCTTTCTAACTACCATTCTATACTTCTCCTCCCTTTCATGGCTAAGGTTAAAGTCTTAGAGAAAACCATCTACACTAGTTGCCTCCACTTTCTTTCCCCATTCTTTTAATTCTCTGTAATCTGACTTCTATCCTCACCATTCAACTGAATGATGAAATGGTGAAACTGTCCTCTGGACCGAGCTGCTCCAACACTAAATTTCTCTTTGCTAATCTGGTAGGTATAAGGTAGAACTTCAGAGTAGTTTTAACCTGCATTTCTCTAATTAGCAGTGATTTGGAACCTTTTTTTTTCATACGACATATTCCAATCAATCCAGATTAGATTTCTTTATTTGATAACTACCTGTTCATATCTATTTGGAAAATGGTTGTAATTCTTAAATATTTGAATCAGCTCCTTATATATCTTGGATATTAAACCTTTATCAGAGAAACTACAAAGATTTTCCCCCCCAGTCAACTGTTTCCCTTCTGGTTTTAACTACATTGATTTTGTTTGCACAAAGACATTTCAATTGTATATAGTCAAAATTATTCACTTAATTTAGGCAGCAAGATAGTGCAGTGGATAGAGTTGGACCTGGAGTCAGGAAGATAGGAATTCAAATCTGACCTAGCTGTGACATTTACTAGCTGTGTAACTCTGACTAATTCACTTAACCTCTCTCTATTTCAGTTTCCTCCTCTGTAAGGTGGTGATGTACCTATCTCCTAGGGTTGTTGTGAGGATAGAATAAGTTAATATTGGTAAAGCACATTGCAAACCTTAAAGTTCAATGTAAATGCTAGCTATCATCATCATCATCTTTATCATCATCTTCTTTGATCATGAATTTTACCCCATTCATGGTGGTAAAGGGTATTTTATTCCTTGCCCCTATAATTTTTTTTTTTTTTTGCTTTTTGGTGAGGCACTCAGGGTTAAATGAAGGCTGGATTTGAACTCCAGTCCTCCTGACTCCAAGGCAAGCACTCTATTCACTGTGCCAACTAGCTGCTCCTCTTGCCCCTCTTGCCCTTCTTGCCCCTCTAATTAGCCTCAAAACTCAAGCATGCTTCCTCAAATTACCAAAAATACAAAGTCTCTGTAACCCTAATTCTATTTCTTCTCTTGAGCCCTCTTCGTGAGGTTGCCCTACCCTCTCCTTAGTTATAGCTCCCCTATTCATAGGATTCAACAATTCACACTTTAAAAACATACATTTATATCAATATCTTTTTATTTTATACTCTCTATATTTTCCCTCACATGTCAGCCTTTTCCTCCTTCCAGGAAGGTATCCTCTTCCTCCCCACTTAAAAAAAATTAAGAGTGAAAAAATACAGCAAAATCTATCAACACATTGAAAAAAAATAGGACATTATATATAATATGCCACACCTATTGACTCCCATCCTCTGCAAAGTAGCAGGGGGAGGTCAACAATTCTATTTTAATAACTATGTGATTTGTTGAAATAATCAGGTAGCATATATATGCAAATAAATTATAAAAGGCTTTGAAGTAGCAAACTTCAATCATCAAAACTATTTGGTACTGTTTAAAAAAATAGAAAAGTACATCAATGGAGTAGGCTAAACAAGGAAGAATCAGTAATAATTGAATTCAATAAGTGAGTATTAAATAAACCTCCACATATAATTTATTTAGGAAAACATTCCTTGGAGGGATTGCTGGGAAAACTAGAAAACAATTTGGCATGAATCAGGTTTAAACTAAGATCTTACACCACATTTTATAATAAATTCAAAATGGCTATGTGATTTGAATATCAAAGATCATACCATAAAAAATTAAAAGAAAAACAGATCGTATACCTCTCACAGGTAGAGGTAGGAGGTGAATTCTTTATAACAAACAAAAGATAGAGTCAATCACAAAAGGTAAAATAGATAAATTTGCTTGCATGGAATTGAAAAGCTTTTGCATGAAGAAAATTGATGCAACTAGGATAAGAAAGGGTGTTGTTGGCTGGGAAAAAATCTTGGCATTTAATATTTATAATGTATTATTTATACTATACTAAGGTATTAATATAATATTTATAATATAGGGGTCTGATATGCAATATATACATTTATAATCATACTATATATAAAACAAACATATAATATAAAAATTCATTCTCTAAGAGAAAAATTTGTTCATATCAAAGGATATGAACAAATAGTTCTCAAAATAAGAATTGCAGACTATTAATAATAATTTAAAGAATGTTCTAAATTAATAATCAGAGAAACATGAATAAAACAATCCTGAGGTTTCACTTCACATCTAGTAAATTGAAAAATATGAAAAAAAGAGAATATTAATGTTGGAAAGATAGGTACCCTAATACATTATTGATGGAGCTGTGAAGTGGTCCAACCATTCTAGAAAGCAATTTGGAATTATGCAAAGAAAGTGATTAAAATATACCTAAGTATAAATTCAAGGAAGCCAACGACAAAAAGAAAGGTCCCATATGTACCAAAATATTTATGATGGTTTTTTGTGGTTCCAAAGAGTTGAAAACAAAATAGATGATCATCAATTGGGGAGTGGATAAATAAATTATGCACATAAATGTAATAGAATATTACTATTCTGTAAGAAATAATGAACATAATGAATACAAAGAAGGATGGAAAGACATGTGAATGGCTGCAAAGCGAAGTAAGCAGAATAAAAAACTATACATAATGATTACAACAATGTAAATGGAAAGAATAACAACAAAATAATGACAACTGAGTGTTGTGAAATTATATTGACCCAGTTTGACCCCAAAATAAAAAAAGAAGAAACCATAGAAGTAAAGGGTCATGGGCAGGGAATACTGCACATAGCATCAGACTTTTTTGATATATTGGTTAGTTTTCCAGAACTTTTTGTCTTCCTCTTTTCAAAACTTTCTGTCTTCCTTTTTAAAAAAATTTAGCATTATAAAAGACTGTGGGAGGAGGTGGGGGAGAGACACATTGGAAAATGTAGATGATGTAAAAGGAAAATATGTCACCTCCCCTTTCCCTCACCCCTTCTTATAGCTGGCAAAAGGCTGGGGTGGAGAGGGATGAAAACAAAAGGATGTGGCAAGTGTTTGTAATTCTTGGAGATTTCCTCAGCAAATTTTCTGAGGGAACAGGGGAAGAGGAAGGTCTCTTTAATCTCACCATGACTATTTCATGGCAGGGTTCTGTCTCTTTTCACCCTGGTCAGACTTGAATCCAGCTCCACCTCTAGATAGATTCCCAGGTCTCTTTGCAGCTCCATGTTCTCTAGGAGCAAGATCTCAGTTCTTGCCAACCTGCATCTTATCCTGCAGCAGCATGGAGGCATCCTGCCCTATTTCATCTGATCTGAAAGAAAACCCCAAATGGAGTTGAGACACCCATCTTTCAGACTAAAAGTCCATAGAAGAGCCAAGGTGTAGGATTCTAGGACCCAATCCCATATGCCTATGTGGGCAGTCCAGCCCTTTTTCTCCTTCTTTCGTGGTCTTCTGGTATCTTGAATACATATTTGAGGGTTGAGGGGGCTGCAGTGGGTGGGGGATAAACCTATTGCACTGAATTATGGTTGAAACTTCTTGTGTTTCATAATTGAATTTTGTCCTCTCCAAGGAGCATGTATGCTCCTGGAAGATATATACTGGGTAGGTATAGTTACTTTCTATGCAAAAAATGCCCAATTTACAAAAACCTGCTTTAGAAAATACAATCAGTTACTCTTCCCTCTCTCCCAACTCTTCCAGCAACTTCCAAAAACAACTAGGCTGTCCTGGGCCAATGGCAACACCTGGTGGCCAGCTTTGGAAATTTATAGTCCAACATCTCTTCTACCACCTTTCCTTTCCACTTGGGGATTTTGTACACAGGCCTCTAGGCTCTCCCTTCACCTTTACATTTTAAACATCATTTAATTCCACTTCTAACACTTTATTTCTTATGAGTGCATACACATATGCTCAACTCTCCTTTCCCGTCTCAGCTTGTGTCTGTTTGCTTTTCTCCATATTATTTCTTTATCTTGTCTTTCCATGTCCTATTTGAGTTCTCTGCATTTAATACTGCTAAGCACTGGGAACTGGGACATTTCCAAGGCCAGGCAAAGTGAGGGACAGGGCAAATCATTGGGACTGGGAGATATCAGGAGTGTGAAAAGGTTGGGACCTAAAGTTGTGAAAGTTGGTCTGGGAAACAACCTCAGTGGAATATAGCCCTGCCATAACTGCCACAGCCAAAACAAACCACCCCAGGCTGACTAATCCTTTTTTTTTTTTTTTTGTGGTCTAGGCAATGAGGTTAAGTGACTTGCCCAGGGTCACACAGCTAGTGAGTGTTATGTGTCTGAGGGTGGATTTGAACTCAGGTCCTCCTGACTCCAGGGCTGGTGCTCTATCCACTGTGCCACCTAGCTACCCCCTCAGGCTGACTACTCTTAACGGAGCCTATGCATTGAAATACTGAGAAAGAAAGGAGGTGAAACAAACAAGGTAGGCAGAATGACCAGCAATTTCCTTCAGAGCCAAATCAAATCAACAAGTCAACAAGCATTTATCAAGCATTTGCTATGTGCCAAGCACTGTGCTACTTTGTAGGAACAGAAATAGAAGAAAAATGAAAGACAGTACCTGTCCTTGAAGAACTCACATGGCGAAAGACAACACGTAAGAAAAGAAAATTAAAGAAGGGGAGGTAGCCCAGCAGGGGCATGGTAGAGAGAGAAATCTGCTTCAGAGTCAAAGCCTAGGGAAGATTAAAGGAGTGAACATGGCCAGCCTGGGTGCTCTTCCTTAAAATGGAAGCTACCATGAGAGAGGGGCCATCTCCAGTCGTCCTGATCTATATCTTGCCACTGGACCCAGATGGCTCCAGAGGAGAAAGTGAGGCTGGCGACCTTGCACAGCCCTCCCTCACTTATATAAATCCAATTCACTTGCAAGTCATGGCATCACCTTCCTGATGTCATAATCTTCTTCTAGAACTAAGGACAAACAACAACAACAACAATGACCAATGAGGGGAAAGTACTGGAGGGACAGAGGTGTATTCCAGACTGAGAAGGCTGCTGAAGGCTGGCAGTGAAGGCAATTTCCATTGCCAGAAGACTACTGCAGAATCTAGAGTCAGGTGCAGGGCCTCAAAGCAATGAAAGGGAACCTTGACCCCTTGCTCAATCACCCAGTGAGTAGCAGCATCTCCAGGCCATCCAGGGGAGCAAATCTAATAGAGACACAACCCACTAACTGCCTCTGTGAGCACTGAAGTTCCAGAAAAGAAAATTCTCAACATCAAAGTCCTTGGCACTTTCAAAAGTCTCAATGCCATAAACTAGTATAATTTTATCAATCAAAATGATGCTAAACAAGATTTGCTTGTTCAAATCTTATCTATGAGATAGGCAAACTAAATTATTTGAGGCTGGATCGTTATACTTTGCCATCTGTCCTGCCACTGAGTCACAAAGGAACACCAAACCTTTCTGTGAAGCTAAGTCTTCCTCTATATGTTGTCTCCTCCATTAGAATATGAATTTGATGGGAGCAAAGACTCTTTTTAATCCCTATTTCTGTCCTCAGCATTTACCACAGTGCTTTGCTTAGCTCTTAATAAATGCTTTTTTATTTGTAATGTGCTTCCCCTTTAGTATTTTGGTTGTTGAAAGGGGAAGAAAAAAGAACATTTATGAAAACAATACTGATAAATCATCTTGAGAAGAGACAGCCCTAGATAAAATGTTAAGGAGAGATACAAACTGTTCTGAAAACCAGAGGGAAAATTTCCCCTCACTTTCTAAAATGAGACCTGTTTGAAGGCAGAGTGCTAACTTAAAGATGACTGCAGGGTGTTATGGTCCATCAGTTCCTTTGCATGTGATTGTTTTCAGTATTTTAAAGGATGTAGTTGATAAATTATAAATCAAATAACTGGGGGCTGTGGGGAAATTATATAAGGATTGTTGGAGTCATACTTGACAGAAATATGGAACTTTTGAGTTTCAAATCATAAGTTAGAGACAGGTCACTGCTTATGAGGAGATACGTGTTTCAGGCATTAGAATCTGGAACATGGAAGAGGTAGTAAATGAGCAGGTGGAGATAAAGGCAGGAGATGTTGAGTGGGAATGACTGGGGACACAGACACAGGAAATAATGAGAGAAGTTGGTTAGAGAAGACCGACTGCAGTAACTGAACAGGAGCTGATCAAAAGCTGACAAGCAGGACCTGAAAGTATTTTGCTGAGAGCCATGCTGATTGGAAGAGGCTCTGCTTTGCTGAAAGCAGATTGGGTGGTGAAAGGAAGACTTGCTCTCTAGTTTCATCTACAGCATAAGAGAGGAGATCCTTTCACGAGTTTCCCTGTGTTACACTTTATTGCCCTTTCTGGCTTGAGAGTGAGAAACACAGGGAGACAGGTTTTGGATCTGTTTTGCCGAGAGGAGTGGCTTTGCTGAGAGATGATTGGAGAAAAGAATCCTTTACTATTTGAAGAGCTGACTAGGGAAAGGATACATAGCCCTATTGCTAGCTATAGCATGAGAGAAAAAATTCCTCAAAGCTCCAGAGCAGATCTTAGGAGCTTGAAAATTCTCTGATTGACTCAAAGAGTATAACACTTTCTTAGTACCTTGCCAAAGGTGGCTGTGTACTAAAAGAGTTTGTCATTGTCAGTATCCTAGGAAGTAGCAAAGATTTGGCTTTGCTTAGCAGTAGTACTGTGAGAACCAGAAAGGGAGCAGATAACAGAGAAGTGGCTTTTCCCAGTAAGTAATACGTGGCACAGACAAGAAAGTCTTTGGTCCATACTTGTGAATTGTCCATGACTCATGAGCTTCTTTATTCTTGTACCTCCCTGCTAGGGTTCTGTAAGTGTGTACCCACTCTTCCCCACAGATATTGTGTACAATGGTGGGACCTAGGTTTATGAGTAGACTGTTATATTTTGATTATTCCTGTTCTGGTC
This sequence comes from Vombatus ursinus, assembly GCF_900497805.2. Classification (NCBI taxonomy): domain Eukaryota; kingdom Metazoa; phylum Chordata; class Mammalia; order Diprotodontia; family Vombatidae; genus Vombatus; species Vombatus ursinus. Next base: position 1,182,958 of record NW_020954713.1, on the reverse strand, counting down.
TTTTACTGAATAAATGTTATGACTATTTTGGCCTTTGCTTTCTGTTGAGTAAATATTATGGTTATTCTTGCATTATCTTTAAATAAATATTTTATATTTCAGAGTTAATAGTATCATTGTGACTGATTATGTAAATCGGAAGCACACCTGTCAGGGATTAGATTCTACAGTAATCATAGTGTATTTCACCCCGCTCCCCAAGGTAGCCTCTAGGACTGAGTTTGAGTAGTAGTTGCTAAGCCACCCATTTTGGGGACACCATTCAACCTGACAGAATGGGTCCAGGTTAGGTGTGTGCATGCCAGGCTTATCCTAAGAGAAGGAGAGAGGGCCTGAGGAAAGTTGGAGATCAGTGCCATGCCCCAGGCCACATATTAATTTATTCTGAAGAAACTGAACTTTCAGAGAAAGTCTGGGTTTAGAAAGGTGGTTTAGGAAACAGATGAAGAGAGCCAACCCAGGATATGCTAATGGAAACTGGGGGCTCAACCCTAAGGGGTTTCTATAGGCAGGGGAAGGATTCTGCTGCCTTTGAGGAGAACAATTCCAATTTGAAAGTGAGGAGGTAAAATTGGGTGAAGGAAAGGACCTTGCTCTTCTATGGACATAAGGAGCCTTTTTTTTTGAGATAAGGGTGATTGGGAGCAAAGCCAGGCCTCCCAGATCTAGAAAATGGGCCAGGTCCCCTAATGCCACAGTCCAGGAAGGAGTTTCTACTTTGCCATTCCCAGACTTTTCACTATTTGGGTCACTTATTTGTGCCCCAAGAATGAGCTTCCTCAGGCCTCCTGCAACCTGTCCTTAGGATTACTGTTTTTAGAGCTGAAAAGGACCTTGAAGGGGCAGCTAGGTGGTGCAGTAGACAGAGCACCAGCCCTGAAGTCAGGAGTATCTGAGTTCAAATTCGGCCTCAGACCAAACAGTTGACACGCACTAGCTGTGTGACCTTGGGCAAGTCACTTAACCCCTATTGCCTCACCAAAAAAAAAAAAAAAAAAAAAGGACCTTGAAGATCATCTGGTCCAACCCCTGCATTTTACAAATGGGGAAAGTAAGGCTCAGAGAAATGAAGCAATTTGTCCAAAGTTATTCTAGTGGTAAAGCAGCAAAGGGAGGATTCACTCCTAAGTCTCCCAACTCCAAATACTTTGCTCTTTCCATGTCACCAGGCTACCTCCTGATTATGTCTCTGAGGTCCCTTCTAACTTTAAATCTATAATCCTGTGGGTAAGACCCTCAAGGGTTCATACAAATCTACTTCTGGCCTTTTTCCCCTCTCCACTCCCTGCATGGACCTCAGTAAGCAGGCCTGGGCAGAGGAGGAGTCCAAAACCAGCCATAAAAGGAATGGATTACTTTGTTAAATAGTGAGCCCCCTTCCACTGGAGGCATTCAAGTAGAGATTGGGTGGTCCTCTGTCATCGAGGCTTTAAAGGGGATTTTGTCCCTGGGAGAAAGCTTGAACTAGGTGCCCAGCTCTGAGATCCTAGGATTTTGCATGAGACTGTGAACACAGATATTTTGCTCACTGGTAAGATCTTGCTGTGCCTGGTGTTCCCACCTCCTCTGAGGCTTTAGACTAAGCCACAACTCTAACATGTTCCCCTCTCTCTACCCTGCAGGGGGATTATCTCTTTGTACTTGTACAAGTAAGTACACTTGGCTGTACTCCTTTGGACTTTTCCATCATGCCCTCAGGAACCTCATCACCCTGCAATAAAGGGTACCCTTCTCAGTGAAAGGTGTAGTAGAGAGCTCCTCCCTAACCCTTCACTTGAGGGGGGTACTCAGGCCAGTCATGTCTCTTCATTTCCCATCCGACTCTATTCCTTTGGACTTCATTATAGCCCCACGCAAGTATCTTCTCTACACCCCGCCCCACCCCCTTTAGCTTTATTCTATCAGATTTCAAGCCCTTTGAGAACATGGCTTGTCTTTCTTTTTCTGATTTGTATTCCCTGCACTTAGTACAGTGCCTGGCATATAGTAAGTGCTTAATAAGTGTTTGTTGACTGACTGACTTACATGGTGTAGTATGTGGAAAGAGCCCTGGAATTTGGTCAAGAACCTAGGTTTTATTCCTGGTTCTGCCACTGATTCTCTCTATAATCTTGCTCAAATCCCTTCCTCTCCCTGAGCAAGGATGTTGGATTAGAGGGGTAGGGAACCTGCGGCCTCAAGGCCACATGTAGCCTTCTAGGTCCTCAGGTATGGCCTTTTGAATGAGTCCAAGTTTTATGGAACAAATCCTTTATTAAGGGGTTTTTTTGAAGTTTGGATTCAGTCAAAGGGCTGCACTTGGAGACATAGAGGGCCACATGTGGCCTCAAGGCCGCAGGTTCCCTACCCCTGGTTAGAGGATCTCTGGGGTCCATATGGTTCTATGATTTTTTGGTACCACCTCAGCCTCAGGCCTACCCCCTTGACATTTTTCATCTCTTTGCCATGTCACCCAGTCCCCTCCAATCCCAGGGCAATATTCCAAAGCTGTAGATAGAAGCAATGCTCTCTGACCCCTCCTCCTGCCCTGCATGGTCTATTGTCATAATTCTGGGTAGAAGGCTCCTTCCAGCATCCACACTCACACTCATTCCCACTAACTCACCCCACCCGGCCTCTCAGGGACATTTATGCCCTCCTACAAGCCAAATGCACTGCAGCTGACCTAGCTTTCAGGCTCACATTCTCAAGCCCTCTCTCGACTTTCAGTGGCACTTCCAAAAATACTCTCCTCTAACTCCCAGGCTCTACCTTTATCCTCCCTCTAGCACAAAGTGCTTTCTTGCTTTCTTGCTTTCTTGCTTTCTTTCCTTCTTTCTTTTGAATCTCCCATAGAACTTTCTCTACTATTGCTAATGCAGATGGCCTCCTTCTCTATGACTAAGAACCTTGAAGAGTTTCTTGGGGGCACTAAGAGGTTGAGTGACTTGCTTAGGGTCATACAGCTAGGGTGGGACAGAAGTAGGATTTGAACTCAGGTCTTCTTGGCTCCCAGTTAAGTTCTCTATCTACTATAATATGTCACCTCTCCTGCTTTTCTTTTCCACTCTCAGCACTATAGTAACCTAGGCTCCTGACTTGGAGAGAGTATGATAACAATGTTCAAACATTGGAAGGATTGTGCAGAAGAAGGACCAGCCTTATGCTGTTTGGCCCCAACATGCAGAACCAGGAACACAGGAGGGAAGTCACAAAGAGGCATATTGAGGCCTTATGTCCAGGAGAGTGGGGGGTGATTTGATTTGTAGGGGCCAGCCCAAGGAGCATGCTCCAAATTATCCTCTGTCCCAGTCATGGGAGCAAGGCAGCTTCCTCCTAGCTATGTGGTGACCCAGGGTTGAAAGAAATTTGCATTTTGGGATGATGTGACAAAACTCTTCATGGTCTTTTCCCAACCCTCCTCCCTTGATGGGGGTGACAGCAGTTAAAAGAAGGCTCAACTTGCAGTTTGTTCTTTCTTCCTTTGACTCTCCAGGGGACGTCAAGTAACTATGAGACTTCCAGTGAGGGGGGCAGCATAGTGGTCACTGTGCCCATGAGGAAGTCACTTCAGAGGGATTCAACCGAGGCAAATTTACATCCAGACCGCCAGTTGCCTTTTTTGCTTTTGTGTTTGTTCTAGACAGCTAAATGTGGCAGTGAATACAATGCTGGACCTGGAGTCAGGAAGACCTGAGTTCAAATAAAACCTTAGATACTTACTAGATGTAGGACAGGGCAGCTAGGTGACACAGCAGATAGAGCACTGGTCCTGGAGTCAGGAAGACTCATCAACCTAATTTCAAATCTGGCCTCAGACATTTACTAGTTTTTGACTCTGGGCAAGTTACTTAGCCCTGTTTGCCTAGTTTCCTCATCTGTAAAATTAGCTGGAGTAGGAAACAGCAAACCACTCCAGTGTCTTTGCCAAGAAAATCCAAAATGGGGTCACAGCTGAAAACAACTGAACAACAAAGCTGTGTGATCCTGGGCAAGTCACTTAACCTCTGCCTGCCTCAGTTTCCTCATCTGTAAAATGGGGATAATAATCACACCTACCTCCCAGAGTTGTGAAGATAAAATGAGATAATACTTGTAAAGTGCTTTGCAAAAGTATGATATAAACACTAGTTGTTGTTATCATTATTGTTATTCTTTGATCACAGATGAATGAGTGACCAGGACAGACGTGACCAGGATTGGAGGTGATTTTATGAGTGTGAGAAATCTTGGGCCCTGTCTGGTCAGGCCTGAATGGCAGCAGGAGAGGGGACCCAGGCAACCATTCTACTGCTTGTGAAGAAGATGGTCACTGACAAAAGGACTGGCCCAAATCTGGTCATTTTATTAGTCAATGTATACCAGGGGTTGTTTGGACAGTATAGAGCCAAATTTTACATTTCATGTAAAATGTCTTAGTCCTGCAAAATACTTTGTATTCTAATGAGGTTTCATTAATCTTCTAGCAGATTTTCATAGTAATAATAGTCACGTTACTCCATCCCACTTTAAGTCATTTTGTTAATGTATTTTGTCATGATTAGCCATCTTTTTGTGTTTGGAAATAAAGTACCTGTTTTATACCTGATTCATATCATACATTTAATATCTTTTGGGGAAACCCTAGATGTGAGCTATAATCTAAGCTACAAGTAAATTTGTCCTGAGTTGGCGGGGGTGGGGGGCTGGTGTGTTAACAAGCCAAAGAATATAAGAAAAAGAGAGCTAGCCTTCTTTTCATTACAGGCTGGACTCCCCCAGGACCAAACCAATCCAAAGCACATGTCTGGGTCTAGAACAGTGGAGAAGGGAATGATGCAATACTCCGGTCCCTGTTGACACCCAGAATTGGTTTTCAAAGAAATCTTCCTAAATTGGGCTGCTTCAGAAGGTGGGGAGTAAAAATAGCCATATGAAAAAATGCTCTAAATCACTAATAATTAGAGAAATGCAATTAAAATAACTATAAAGTACTACTTCGTATTCATCAGCTTGGCTAAGATGACAAAAAAGGAAAATGACAAATTCTGAAGGGGATATGTGAAATTAGGTATACTAGTTCAATCACTCTGGAAGTTAATTTGAAAGTATGCCTCAAAAGCTATTAAATTGAACATACCCTTTGACCCAGAGATGCTATTATTTGGTTTATAACCCAGAGACCAAAGAAAGAAGAAAAGGACGTATATACACAAAAATATTTACAGCAGCTCTTTTTGTGATGGCAAATAATTAGAAGCTAAGAGGATGCCCATTAATTGGGGAATGGCTGAATAAGTTGTGGCATATGAATGTGATGGAATACTATTGTGCTATAAGAAATAATGAAGGGAATGGTTTCAGAAAAATCTAGGAAACTTTGTATGAACTGATGCAAAGTGAAGTGAGAAGAATCAGGAGAACAAGTTACACAGTAACAGCAATATTGTAAAGATAATCAACTTTGAAAGACTTAGTAACTCTGATCAACACAATGACTCACCACAATTCCAAAGGACTCCTGATGAAACATGCTATCAACATCCTGATGGAGATCTAATGCAAATTGAAGCTTAATCTTTGCTCTTGGGGCAAACTAGGTGGTGTAGTAGGTAGAGCACTGGCCCTAGAGTCAGGAGGACCTGAGTTCAAATCCAACCTCAGACACATGATGCTAGCTATGTGACTCTGGGCAAGTCACTTAACCCTGATTGCCTTGCAAAACAAAAAAAAAAACTTTGCTCTTTCTTTTTTTTTTTTTTCCTGGAACAAGGCTAATGTGGAAATTTGTTTCACATGACTGCACATATTTCTAATGGTTTTTTTTTTCCTTCTCAATGGGTGGGGGAGTGAGAGGGAAGAGAGACAGAATATGAAACTGAAAATAAATTGAAAATAAATAAGTAGAAGATGTGATTGAAAAAATGACAATATATAGCCTTGTTATACTCCTTTTCCAATCTTAAACCAATCAATTGCTCCGTGTTTGGTTCTAACTGTTGTTTCTTGGCCTGCATACATGTTCCTCAGGAGACAAGTAAGATGATCTGGTACTCCCATCTCTTTGAGGACTTGCCACATTTTATTGTGATCCATACAGTCAAAGACTTTAGTGTAGTCAATGAAGCAGTAGATGTTTTTCTGGAATCAAAAGCTGGAATTAAGGTTGCTGGGGGAAATATCAACAATCTCAAATATGCAGACAATACCACTCTGATGGCAGAAAGTGATAAAGAATTAAGAAGCTCCTTGATGAAGGTGAAAGAGGAGAGTGTAAAAGCTGACTTAAAGCTCAACATCAAAAAACACTAAGATCTTAGTAACTGGTCCCATCACTTTCTGGCAATTAGAGGAGAAGAAATGGAAGTAGTGTCAGATTTTATGTGCTTGGGCTCAAAGATCACTGCAGACAGTGAATGCAGCCATGAAATTAAAAGATGCTTGCTCCTTGGAAGGAAAGCTATGGCAAATTGGACAGCATACCAAAAAGCAGAGACATCACCTTGCCAACAAAGGTCTGTATAGCCAAAGCTTTGGTTTTTCCACTAGCAAGGTATGGCTGTGAGAGTTGGACTATAAGGAAAGCTGAGCACTGCAGAATTGACACTTTTGAATTGTGGTGCTGGAGAAGACCTTTTTTTTTTAAAAAAAAATTATTTATTTTTAATTTTCAACATTCACCTTTATAAGATTTTGAGTTCTAAATTCCCCCGCCTTCCTCCCTTCCCTCCCTTCCCAAGATGGCTTGCAATCTGATATAGGCTATACATGTACAATCATCTTAAACATATTTCCACATTAGTCATGTTGTGATAGAAGAATCAGAACAAAAGGGAAAAACCATGAGAAAGAAAGAACAAAAAATAAACAAACAAAAAAAAAAGAGAAAATAGTATGCTTCGATCTGCATTCAGACGCCACAGCTTTTTCTCTGGATGTGGGTAGCATTTTCCATCATGAGTCTTTTGAAATTGTCTTAGATCATTGCAATGCTGGAGAAGACTTTTGAGAGTCCCTTGGACAGCAAGGAAGTCAAATCAGTCAGTACTTAAGTTAATTCAGCCTACTCACTGGGAGGTCAAATACTGAAGCGGAAGCTTAAATACTTTGGCCCCTTTATGAAAAGACAGGATTCATTGGAAAAGACCTTCATCTTGGGAAAGATTGAAGGCAAAAGGAAAAGGGGACATCAGAAGATGGAATGAATAGATAGTGTCATGGAAACATAAAACATGAATTTGGACAGATGTCCAGAGGTACTGGAGGATAAAAAAGCCTGGCATGCTATGGTGCATGCGGTAATGAAAAATAAAACACAACTGAACAACTGAACAAGAAAAGAAATGAAGATATGGAGTTGCACAAGAAATCGGGGTCTTCAAGAAAAGGCTCCATGAAAAGTCTGGCAAAGGGCAGTCTTGTTCAGATACAGGTTGGGCTGGAGAGACCTCTAATGTACTTATTCCATTCTAGATGGACAGACAGAGAGCAGAGAGATTCTGAGACAGTTCCCTCCTGCAATCCCTCTCCCCTCCTTCTCTCTGGGGAGGGGGTGGTGGGATCATGCTTCTTCACATACCTCAGAGAGCAAACTCTATTTCTTCTGAACTAGTGGGTCTATACAAAAAAAGGCCTCTGTAGTTTGCCTAAGTGTTTCTTTCTATTGCTCCCTCCCTCTGCCCTTCTCTTTGAAAACTCAGTTATGCTGAACACGACTGTATCTTTCCTACTGTCTGTCAGCCTAGAATGGAAGCCTGCATTTAAAGCTCTTGTCCACTAGCATTTCTTTCCACACTCCTCCACCTCCAAAGTATTTCAGATGTCCCTCTCTCCCCTTAGGGCAAGAAGGAGGTTAATAAAGTCTTTCTTACACCCACGCTTCATTCTGGCCACTTATAGCCTCTTCTGCCCACCTGTACTTGCATCAACATGGCATAGGTATATCGTGGAGCCAGCTCAAGCCAGATTGTAAGAACCAATTGTTAAATTTTCAGTGTGAGCAAACAATGAGGGGTTAATTTATTGTTTTGTTGATTTCTGGATTTAAGAAAGCATGGAAAAAATGTTAATAATACAGGTTAAACTGAAAAGTGTATCCTGCAGTAAAATTTTTTTTTGAGGCCCATTTTTCAAAACATTTGCCAGTACAATGCTGACACGGGATTCTTATAAAGAAGGATACAGCTACAGGTTGTACTAGATGACCTTTGAGGCTTCTTCCCATTCTGAGATTCCTTTATTACGGTAGAATCATGGGAGAGGTCTCTCCCTCGTGCTTATCTGGGGGTGGGATATTGCCCAAATCTTCCATAAAGAGGTTGTCTGTACTATTGGACCAGTTGCCATAGGCCCACCAGCGAGGAACTTGGAAGGGCTGGAGGACAGCACAGGAGAACCCTGGGGAATTGAGACCTCAATCTGACCTCTAGTGGACATTTCCCCAAGCTTTCCTTTTTCTTTAGACTCCCTTTTCCTCTACTGAAAAACAGACACTGTTAGCTGACTCGCAGTTCCACACTCAATATACATACATGTCATGCCCTGTACTTCTTTCCCCCCCCTTGAATAGTTTATTTTTATTTTTCAAGTAATAAGTATTTTTTAAATTAATCTCTCCCTCCCACTACCTCCACATTGAGCAAATTAAAAAACAAAAACAAGATGCTGAAAACAAATCTCTAAAAATACAGCTGCACCGTCCAGCAGAACAGATTCCCACAGTAGTCCTATCTGAGAATGTGTGACTTTTCCTGCATTTTAAGCTCATCACTTCTCTGTCAGGAGGCTGGAGATGTGTTCCATCTTCATTCTTTCAAACTCAGGATTTATCATCATTAGCGTTCTAAAGTCAACATTGTTTTTCTCTACAATGTTACTGTCATTGGACAAATTGTTCTGCTAGTTCTGTCTACTTTGCTTTTCATCAATTTATAAAGGTTCTTACAGATTTTTCTGGAGCAGTTCCTTTAGTCCTTTCTTAGGACACAATAATATTCCATTACATTTATATACCATGATTTGTTTATTCACCTCTCAACAGGACGCCATACCTTGTACTTCCAAGTCTGGAAGGGCCAGCATGGGCTCAAGAGTCTGTTGTCTTTCCAAAGATCCTTCTCCCTACTCCCACCTCTTGGATCCCTGCTCACCGCATTTTCTGATATTTCAATCTGTTGGGCAGCTAGATGACATGTCCATTGACCCTTGGTATGCCTCTTCTCCTGCATCAAGGGCTTAGTCCAGTTAGATACAGCCCAGGAGTATTCTGGAGTCACCTCTACCTCACTAGCAACAGCCAATTGTTAAATTTTCAGTGTGAACATTTATATCTCAGAAATTACAAGTGTTTCAGATCAGGGTTTGATGTATTGTTTTGTTGATTCTCCACCCCTGGGCCCTAGATTTAAGAAAGCGATGGAGAAAATATTCATAATGAAGATTAAATGTAAAAGTATGTGTGCTGAAATACTCATTTTCAGAAAATTGATTATTAAATATTAACCAGTCAATTGTTAATGTTTACCCTGATGCAGCCCCTACGTTTGTCCCAATGATGAAAGCTATGCTCACCTGGTCAGCTGAAAATTTGTCCCAAAGAATAGATGGGAAAAAACACATACATACACACAGACACACACATGCACATGAGAAAATAATACTACGCCAGAAAAGCAGAGAGCAGGGGGCAACTAGCTCTCTTCTCTCCAGATCTCACCAACTCTGCCTTTTCCTTTACACAGATGGTGGGACATTGATCTTCACCAATAAGGAGAGAGTTCCACACCAGTGAGCTCTGGGACTAAGGTTATACACGCATTTCTTTGATGATCCCATGTCCTTTATGCCCTGTCTCCTCTGTAAATCCTTGTTTATGGAGTATTGCAGGCCCACCTTGCACCTCTCCAGTGTCCTCTGGGGGGAACCTCAATATCAATTTTTTTTGTTGTCTTTTTTTTCCCTTTTTTTGGTGAGGCAATTGAGGTTAAGTGACTTGCCCAGAGTCACACAGCTAGTGAGTGTTATGTGTCTGAGGCCGGATTTGAACTCAGGTCCTCCTGACTCTAGGGCAGGTGTTCTATCCCCTCCGTCACCTAGCTGCCCCTCAAAATCAATTATTTGGAGACTGTAGTGTTGAATGGCCAGGGATATGTCACTAAATGTATAGGTATTTGTTTCAGGAACATGGCCTCGGAGGTCCCTTCTAGCTCTTTATGGGCTTATGATCCCCAACAAGTGATTATTCAGTCTTTACTTGAATATCACTAGTGAGAGGGAACTCCCTACTTCTGCAGCCATTCTGTTCCACTTCTGGATAATTCTAATTATGAAGTGGAGCCAAAATCTAGCTTCTTTGAAACTTCTGTCCATTGTTTGGAGTTCTGCCCTCTAGGGCCAAACAAAACACATTTAATCTCTCTTTTATATGACAGCCTTTCAAATTATTGAAGACATCTCTCAAGGCCCACCTACCTAGCCATCTTTTCTTCTTCAGGCTAAATAAACATTTCCAGTTCTTCCAACTGACCCTCTTGTTCTATGATCTTGAAGTTTTTGCTCTGCTGGTTGCCTTTTATCTTATCAATGTCCTTCTTAAATCATAACACCCTGAACTGAACATAGAATTCCAAATGTGGTATGGCTAGGGCAGAATATGGTGAGATCATTACATCCATCTTCTGGACACTCATATCTTCAAATGTAGTCCAAAATTGTATTGATTTTTTAAAAATTAATTTATTTTTAGTTTTTGACATTTACTTCCACAAGATTTTGAGTTCCAAATTTTTTCCCCATCTCCTCCTGCCTACCCCAAGATGGCACAAATTCTGATTACCCCTTCCCCTAATCTTCCCTCCCTTCTATCACCTCCCCTTCTCTTATCCCCTTCCTCTTCTATTCTTCTGTAGGATAAGATAGATTTCCATACCCCATTGCCTGTGTATCTTACTTCCCAGTTTCATGTAAAAACAATTTTTAACATTCGTTAAAACTTATTCATTAAAACTTTTAAAACTTTGAGTTCCAAATTCTCTCCCTTCTTCCCTCCCCACCCACCCTCATTTAGAAGGCAAGCAATTTGGTATAGGTTATGCATGTGTAGTCATGCAAAACACTTCCATAACAGTCAAAGACTAACTATATTTCCTTCCATCCTATCCCCCAACCCCGTTTATTCTATTCTCTCCTTTGACCCTGTCCCTCCTCATAAGTGTTTGTTTTTGATTACCCCCTCCCCCAATCTGTCCTCCCTTCTATCACCCTCCTCCCTCTCTTATCCCCTTACCCCTACTTTCCTGTAGGGTAAGATAGATTTCCATACCCAATTGAGTGTGTATGTTATTCCCTCCTTAAGCCAAATCCAATGAAAGTAAGGTTCACTTGTTTCCTCTCACCTCCCACCTCTTCTCCTTCATTATAAAAACTTTTTCTTTCTTCTTTTATGTGAGATAATTTACCCCATTCTACCTCTCCTTTTCTCCTTCTGTGCTGGTCGGGCCGTGCACTCTCCTTCTAACAGGAGCAGGCTGCCAGGGTCATACTTACCAGTCTTCGGAGCCCACCTGGATAAACATAGAGACGAGCCGATCGGGAGGTGCAAGCACTCGAACTTTATTCAGAGGCCATCACAGCAAGGCCAAGCAGGAAAGCAAGAGCAGGAGCAAGAGCAAGAGAGAGCGAGCTCCGACCCCTACCGCCCCTATATACCTTCCTAGCCCCTCCTCCTCAGCCCGCCTACCAGTGAATGATTGTAGGATCAGATACCAGAAGGGGATGTCTGGGGTTAGCACTGCACCAAGGGAGAGGACGTGACAAAGGAAGCTAGGCCCGGATACCGGAAGGAGACGTCTGGGGTTAGTGCTGCACCAAGGGAGAGGACTAGACAAAGGGAGCTCATTCTCTGCCATCCCACTCCCACGTGGCACAGCCCCCTGCCTCAGGAGCATGAGCTCCGGTTACTTCCCCATATCCTGTTCCTACCCCAGTTCACCACAACTCCACATGGCACAGCCCCCTGCCTCGGGAGCGTAAGCTCTGGTTACTTCCTAATATCTTGTCCCTGCCCCATCCTGCCACAACCCCCACGTGGCAGTAGCCAACATCATACAATCCCTCACATCCTTCCCCCAGTATATTCCTCTCTCACCCCTTAATTTTATTTTTTAGACATCATTCCTTCATATTCAACTCACCCTGTGCCCTCTGTTTATATATATATTCCCTCCAACTACCCCAATAATGAGAAAGGTCTCATGAGTTACAAATATCATCTTTCCATGTAGGAATGTATACAGTTCAACTTTAATAAATTCCTTGTGATTTCTCTTTCCTGTTTACCTTTTCGTGCTTCTCTTGAGTCTTGTATTTGAAAGCAAAATTTTCTATTTAGTTCTTGTTTTTTTCAAGAATATATTAGATTCTCTACATCATTGAGTATCAATTTTTTCCCTTCATTGATTACACTCAGTTTTGCTGGGTAGATGATTCTTAGTTTTAATCCTAGCTCCTTGACCTCTCTAATATCATATTCCAAGCCTTCTGATTCCTTAGTGTAGAAGCTGCTAGATCTTGTGTTACCCTGATTGTGTTTCCATGATACTTGAATTGCTTCTTTCTGGCTGCTTGCAATATTTTCTCCTTGACCTGGGAACTCTGGAATTTGGCTATAATATTCCTGGGAGTTTTCTTTTTGGGATCTCTTTCAGGAGGTGATCAGTGGATTGTTTCAATTTCTATTTTACCCTGTGCTTCTAGAATGTCAGGGCAGTTTTCTTTGATAATTTCTTGAAAGATGATGTCTAGGCTCCTTTTTTTTTTTTGATCGTGGCTTTCAAGTACTCCAATAATTTTAAAATTATGTCTCCTGGATCTATTTTCCAGGTCAGTTGTTTTTCCAATGAGATATTTTACAGTCTTCTATTTTTTTAATTGTTTGGTTTTATTTTGTAATTTCTTGATTTCTCAGAGAGTCATTAACTTCCATTTGCTCCATTCTAATTTTTAAGGAATTATTATCTTCAGTGACCTTTTGGACCTCCTTTTTTATTTGGCCAATTCTGCTTTTTAAGGCATTCTTCTCCTCATTGGCTTTTTGGACCTCTTTTGCCATTTGGTCTACTCTTTTTTTAAGGTGTTATTTTCTTCAGTATTTTTTGGGTCTCCTTAAGCAAGCTGTTGACTCGTTTTTCATGATTTTCTTGCCTTACTCTCATTTCTCTTCCCAATTTTTCCTCTACTTCTCTTACTTGCTTCTCAAAATCCTTTTTGAGCTCTTCCATGACCTGAGACCAATTAATATTTTTCTTGGAGGCTTTGGATGTAGGAGCTTTGACTTTGTTGTCTTCTTCTGAGTGTATGTTTTGATCTTCCCTGTCACCAAAGTAAGATTCTATGGTCTGACTTTTTTTGAGCTGTTTGCTTACGTTCCCAGCCAATTATCTGACTATTAAACTCTTTGTTAAGGTAAGTTCTGCTTCCAGGGTGGAGGGTGTACTGTCCCAAGCTTCATGGATTTTGTACAGTTGTTTTCAGAGCTGCTTCTAGGGACCTATAAGTTTTCAGTTCTTCCAAGGTGGTATGATCAAAGGAGAGGTGTTTACTCCTCTCTTGGCCTGTGCTCTGGTCTGTGAGTGACCACAAGCACTCTTCTGCCCTGGAACTGTGAGGAGGGTTCCCTCTCCACTTCTGCCGCAACCTCTGCTATGCCAGTGCTCTTCCTTGCCCCAGGACCACCACCCAGGACTGCGACCCAGATCCAACTATGGACAAAGCAACAGAATCCTGCCTCCGTGCCAGCAAAGAGACCCCTGTAATCTCCTTCTGATGAGTTGTTTGATCCCCTTACCTTCTGTCGGTTGAGAGCTCCAAAAGCAGCTGCTGCTGTTGTGCTAGGGCCTGGGCTGGCCTGTGCTCTTCTCTCCCTCAGGTGTGACTGACCTTTCCTACTGACTTCCTAAGTTGTCTTTGGCATTTGTGGGTTGAGAAGTCTGGAAACCACCACAGCTGCCTGCAATTCATTCCCCCAAGGCCTGCTCCAGATTCACTGGTTCGGGTCTGCGCTGGACTGCTTTCTTCTCCCAGCCTGGAGCAACAAACCTTTCCTGTCGACCCTCCAGGTTGTCTTGACCTGGAAATTTGTTTCACTCTGTCTTTTTGAGGGTTCTGCTGCTCTAGAATTTGTTTAGTGTAATTTTTTATAGGTATTTGGAGGGGTTTGGGGGAGAGCTCAAGTAAGTCCCTGTCTTTACTCCGCCATCTTGGCTCCTTCACCCTTGATTTTTTTTTTTTAGCTACCATATTGTGTGTATTGTTGATGCTTACTGAGCACTAAAACTCCTTGAACCTTGTCAAACTGATGTCTAATCATGCCTCTCTTATCTTATTATCCTCGAAAAACTGGATTTTTGAATCAAAGGATAGAACTTCACATTTCTCAAATTTAACAAGCATTTATCAAGTACCTAGTGTGTGCCAGGCACTAGGGAAAGAAAGAGAGAAAATACAAGGGGAAAAACATCCATAGTAATGAGGAAGAGGAGGAGGAAGAGAAGGCAGAGGAGGAGGAGAAGAGAATAAGTACAGGGAATCAGGAGTGGAATAGGAGCTGAATCTGTCCAGCTGTTCCCCAATCGATATTCACTTCTTAGTTTCCAGATCTTTGCCACCACGAAAAAACACTGATACATTTTTGCATTTATATAAAATATTCCACTCCTGGTTATGCTTCTTAATTTCTTCAAACTTTGACGCCATGACTGCCTCTTTCCATGGAACTTTCCTTTGCCATGCCAACTCTCTTCTCCCAGTTTATTCAAGGGCCTCCATTTTGGGGACAGAATGGGCCCAGGTGGCCATGAATGCTTCCCCTCCCAACAGTGCTCTGCACTCTTCAGTCTTCATCAACTCTCTCCTTACCTTTTCAATTCTCTTTTATGTGCTGTCTTCCCTCATTACAACATAAGCTCCTTGAGGGCAGGAAGAAAACAAAAATCCCCAGTACTTAGCACAGTGTCTGAAGCTGTAAGTACCCCTTCCCTCCCCCATTGAGAAAATGAGAAAACCAAAACAAATCTGGTCTCAGACACTTAGTAGCTGTGTAATCTTGGGTAAGTCACTTAACTGCTGTCTACCTGTTTCCTCATCTGTAAAATGGAAATAATAATAACACCAACTTCCCAGGGTTGTTGTGAGAACCAAATGAGGTAATATTTATAATATGCTTTGCAGACCTTAAAGAGCTATAGAAATGCTAGTTATTGCTATTATGTACTTGTTTCTATTATGTGCTTGTTTCTATTGCCTCTTTGCCTGACTGATCCTTTGTCCTTTTCTTCTGTCTCGATCCCATTGGGTTATAGACTAAGTCACGGTATGGCTGGGCCGAGAGTGTAGGGTTTAAGTCCATGTCACATAAAGATATGTTGAAGAACCTGGGGAAAAGAAAAGATTTAGGGTGAACTTGACATCTGTCAAGTATCTGAAAGGCTGACATGTAGAAAATGAATTAGCCTTGCTCTGCTTGGTCCCAGAGAGCAGAACCAGGAGCAATGAATGGAAACCACAAAGAACCAAATTTAGCCTGTAAGTGAGGTCAAAACTTTCTGACAATTAGTGCTGCCCAAATGTGGATGGAATAGGCCACTTTGCAAGGCAGTCAGTGGGCTGTTTTTCACTGTAGGGTTTTCAAGTAAAGGCAGGATGACCACTTGATGGACATGTGGTAGAGAGCATCCTTGACCAAGTACAAGCCGGACTAAGTGGCTTCTGAAGTCTTCTCCTACTTTGAAATTCTGGGATTCTATAATGTTTGATAAATGAATGAACAAATTTGTTTCTCCCTCCCAAATAGGAGGAAAGAAAGTGTGTCTTCTCAAGCTTCACCAGTAGGTGATGCCCTCTGACACCTAAAGGTATATTTCCCAACCCCCCCCCCCCCAGCTCCAGGTGGAGGGTTAAATATTTAAATTCTCTACTGTTGCACTCTCAGACCTCCCCCCAACCCCACTCAGAGGGCCTGGACTGAAAGGAAGGAGTTAGGGAATAAAGAGGCAGCTGTGATTATAATAGTGCTCTGGGTACTAGTCCCAGCACTGGCATTTACTGTCTGTGTGACTTCAGGTAGTGGGTACTGTTGCTGGGGGTGCAAGGAAAAAAATGAAGCAGCTCCTACTCTCGAGGAGCTTATATTCCATCAAGAGAAGCAACACATTCTCATATAAGTAGAGACAATATTTATAGGATGTATTTCCCCCCCAGGGAGAGATATTAGCATCTGGGATTTAGGGCTCAAGAAAAACCTTATGCAGGGTGTACTTGGTACACAGTAGGCACTCAATACTTGTTGGTTGGTTGGTTGGTTGATTGATACAGAAGGTGGCACCCAAACAGAACTTTGAGGATAAGTAGGGATTCTTAGAGGAAGAGGTAGGGAAGGAGTTGGAATGTATTCCTAGTTATGGGAGATAACCCCCTGTGCAAAAGCATTGAGATTGTGAGGAATAGGAAGAGGAAAGTTTGGCTGAACCACAGAGTAAATGAAGGGGAGTAACTAATGTATAACAAGCCTGGACAGGTAGGTTGGAGTCAAACTGTGAAGAACTCTAAGGACCAAAGCAGAGAATTTGCATCTGATTCTAGAAGTCATAGGAAGCCACTTACAAACCGAAATCCATCTTCTCTCCCTCTCACCCCTTCCCTCCCCCATTGAGAAAATGAGAAAACCAAAACAAATCTGGTCTCAGACACTTAGTAGCTGTGTAATCTTGGGTAAGTCACTTAACTGCTGTCTACCTGTTTCCTCATCTGTAAAATGGAAATAATAATAACACCAACTTCCCAGGGTTGTTGTGAGAACCAAATGAGGTAATATTTATAATATGCTTTGCAGACCTTAAAGAGCTATAGAAATGCTAGTTATTGCTATTATTTATAGTCAAGCAAAGCAAATTCCCACATTGGTCATGTCCAAAAGAAAAATATATCTCAATCAGCACTCTGAATCTGTTAACTATATGCAACTCTGGAGGTGGATAGAATGTTTCATTATGAGTCCTTTGGAATTGTAGTTGGTCATTGCTTTGATCAGAATTCCTGAGTCTTTCAATGTTATATTATTTTTATTGTATAAATTGTTCTCCTGATTCTGCTCACTTCACTATGCATCAGTTCACACAAGTCTTTCCAGGTTTCTCTGAAACTACCCGCTTCATCATTTCTTACATCACATCACAATAGCATTCCATTACATCCATATACCATAACTTGTTCAGTCATTCCCCAATTAATAAGCATCCCCTCAGTTTCCAATTTTTTGCTACCATAAAAAAAGAGCTGCTATAAATATATTTGTACATATGGATCCTTATCCTCTTTCTTTGAGTTATAGACCTAGTAGCAATATCACTGCATCAGCTGGTATGTATAGTGTAATAGCTTTTGGGAGCATAGTTTTAAATTGTTTTCCAGAATAGCCAGACCAGTTCACAAATTCACCAACACTATGTTAAAGTATCTGTTTTTTAACAATCCTTCTAGCATTTTTCATTTCTTTGTTTTGCTCAACCCTGCCAATCTGATGAACCTCAGAGTTGTTTTAATTTATATTTCTCTAATTATTAGAGATTTTGATCATTTTTTTATATGGCTATTGGTCACTGAGATTTCTTCCTCTGAAAAATGCCCATTTATATTCCTTGGGCCATTTATCAATTGGGGAATGTCTCTCATTCTTATAAATGTGAATCAGTTCCCTATATATCTTAGAAATGAGACCTTTATCAAAGAAACTTGCTGCCAAGAATTTTTTTTCACCATATATCTTCTACCAGCTAGGTGGCACAGTGGAAAGAGTGTTGGGCTTGGAGTCAAGAAGAAATCTAGCTTTACACACTTGCTAGCTATGTGACCCTGGGCAAGTCACCTAACCTCAGTCTGGCTGTTTTCTCAACTATAAAATAGGGATAATAATAGCACCCACCTTGAAGGGCTTTGAGGATCAAATGTGAAAGTATTTGTCAAAAAACAGCACAGTGAGTGTCACATAGTAAGTGCTTTATAAATGCTTATTTCCTTTTCTTCTCATTTTAACTGCATTGGTTTTGTTTGTGCAAAAACTTCAATTTTATTTCATCAAAATTGTCTGTTTTGCCTTCTGTGATCCTTTTTATCCTTTGTTTGGTTATCAACTCTCCCTCTATCCATAGATCTGACATAATTTCTTCCATGTTTCTCAGATTTGCTTATGATGTCACCCTTTATGTTTAAATCATTAACCCATTTGGAGCTTATCTTGGTATATGACATGAGGTGTTGGTCTATACCTAGTTTCAGCTGGACTACTTTTCAGTTTTCCCAACATTTTTTGTCAAATAGTGAGTTCTTGCCCCCCCCCAATAGCTAGGATCTTTGGGTTTATCAAACACTGTACTTGTTTGCTTCTGTATATTGTATACCTAATCCGTTCTATTGAGCAACATCTCTATTTCTTAAGCAGTAACAAATTGTTTTGATGATTATTGCTTTGTAGGATACTTTGAGATCTGGTACAACAGAGGCCCCTGTTCCTTCACACTTTTTTCATTCTTTCCCTTGATATTCTTGACCTTTTGTTTCTCCAGATGAATCTTTTTATTTTTTCTAATTCTATACAATAATCCTTTGGTAGCTTGATTGCTGTGACACTGATAAGTAAAATTAATTTAGGTGATATTACAGTTTTTATTATATTGACTTGGCCTACCCATGAATGATGAATACTTTTCCAACTATTTAAATCTATCTGTATTTATATTAAGAGTGCTTTGTAATTGTGTTCCTATTTCACTGAAATTTATGAAGCAAGGGAGTGACGTGATCAGAATATTGTGCGTTCAGAATATCGCTTTGGCAACTGCAGAGAAACTAGATTTCAGATGGGAGAGACAGGGTAGAGAGAACAGTTGAGACTCTGTAGGCCTCAGCTTTCCTCTATGTCAAAGAAAAGGGTTGTACTCCATGAACTGTAAGATACCTTTCACCTCTGACATTCCTGTGATTGTTAGCAGAAACAGGGAGAAACAGGACCAGTCTGTTTAGAGGCTAGAAGAGGTAGTGAAGCATTTTATGGTTGACAAAAATTTGCTACAGATCATCCAAAAATCACAGTCCTTCTGGGTTTGGAAGAAGAATTGCTGCCTGACATTATCAGTCCTTTTGTCTGAATTTCTGTAGGTGGGGGTTCTTAATCTGGGGTCTGTAAAGTTTTTTTTTTTAATTGTTTTTCAAAAACTGAATTTCAAAAATTGGTTTCTTTTGTAATCCTCTGAATTTCATTTTATACACTAAAAAATATTATGAGAAGGGATTCAGAGTCTTTACTAGGCTGCCTAAGGGATCCATGACAAAAATGGTTAATAACTTCTGCTGTAGAGAGAGCCTCCCTGGAATGAAAGATCTTTTTTTTTTTGAACTTCTCAGATACAAGTACAAGTTTAATAGTAGAACATTTAAGTGTGAAAAGTTCCTTAATTCAGGGGGCAGCTAGGTGGTGCAGTGGATAAAGCACCAGCCCTGAAGTCAGGAGGACCTGAGTTTAAATCCAGGCTCAAACCAAACACTTGACACTTACTAGTTGTGTGACCCTGGGCAAGTCACTTAACCCCAACTGCCGAAAAAAAAAAAGTTCCTTAATTCATATCATACACAAACTTACAGAGTAGGAAGGCTCTCCACCATTACTGAGTAATTCAAAGCAGGGCATGTTGGGGTCTCCTGTATGCAAGACATGCTGGGAGGATGGAGGTGATGGGGCAGCCTTTTCTTCACACACCACCTGCATCAACTGAATTGAATCTCCTTCCCATATCCACAATTGTTTCTACATCATTTCTCTGATCCCATTCCCTCCTAGCTGTCCATTTATGTCAGCCCCATCTCCCCACAATGCTTGCTCAGATCCGCATTACTGGGGTAACTAAATTCTACTGTATATGTCATCAGAAGGTCAATCATTTATTTGTTTTGAGGGTTACCAAGTACTTTCTGAGCTAGGAGGGATTTTAGAGGCTGCCTAGGCTAATGTCCCTTATTCTATACCTGAGGAAACTGAGGCCGACAAAGGAAAAGGGACTTATTCAAGATTATAAAATCTAGTCAGCCTCAGTCCTCTGTCTCCAAATTCAAGGTTTGATCACTGCTTTTCAGCTGGTGACTTGGCAGCTCAGCTTAGAGAAGAGGTATTATGGTAAAATAGAAAAGTCAAGTCACCCCAAAAAGCATTTATTAAGCACCTACTATATACCAGGCACTGTGGTAAGTACTGGGTACAAATACGAGCAGAAAGATAGTTCCTGTCCTCAAAGAGCTTACATTCTCAGGTGGGGGGGGGAGAAGGGGACATATGAAAGGGAACTGAAGGGCAGCTGGGTGGCACAGTGGATAGAGCTCCAGCCTTGGAGTCAGGAGGACCTGAGTTCAAATCTGGCCTCCGACATTTGACACTTACTAGCTGTGTGATCCTGGGCAAGTCACTTAACCCCATTTGCCTCACCCCCCTCCCAAAAAAAAGAAAGAAAAAGAAAGGGAACTGAAAAGCAGGAAGAAGCTTACCTGTAAGGGGAATGATAGAGACTAAGTCTGGTGTGTCAAACATGGCTGGCCTGGGTGGTTTCCCTAAAATAGAGGTTCTGGGAGGAACAAGAAAGTCAGAGGAATGGGACACAGAGGTGAAGCGTGCTTCCAGGGTGTGCAGGCTTTCGTGGGGTGATAGAGAACATACAGAGAGACAAGAGAAGAGCCTGGGCAGGAATGAGAGATTGAATGCATAAAATGGATAAAAGCTCAGGCCCTGGAGGCCGGAAGATCTGAGTTAAAATATGTGCCTTAGATACTTACTAGCTATGTGACCCTGGGCAAGTAATTTAACCTCTCTCAGCCTCAGTTTTTCCATTTGTAAAATGGTAGTAATGAAATAGAGCTTCTTCAAGATGGGTGAAGGATTGAACACGGAAAGTGAGTGGGGGGAAAAGGAATAAGAATTTATATAGTTCCTATTATGTGAGAGGGAGTGCACAGGTATTCAGGGAAGACTTGTACTTCTGGTGTGACAGCTGCCAAGTGCTTTTTCGGGGCTGCTTTCCACCTTTAGTGTCTACCTGCCACCCAACTCTCACCTGTAGCTCCAAGAATCTGTAGCATGTGCAGGGGACACACCCCAGTAAACCATTTTGGCAGACTGGCTAAATCAGATTGAGAGTAACTGACAGGCCTCAAACCTATCGGTGAGTTACGGGGTTGTCTACCTCAAGCATGTGAAGACTTCCCCCAGCAGAATGGGCAGATGTTTGTTCCAATGGGCCTGAAGGCAGTGGAAGCAGGTGCTGTGGAGTGCTTAGAGCTTGGTTAGACATCAAAGATGCCAAGGTCATCCGCTGCATCACGAGCCATCGCCAGTTGTCTTGACTTTTGTCTTGGCGCTGAACTCTGATGACTTTGTGCACCTTCGCCTCACTTAAGTCCAATTTATGCCTCAGTCAAAAGACATTACCCGTACCATGTTACCATTTTTACCTATCTCAAAGTCCTGTGGCATCAGGCAAATGGGCAATGGGCAAACAGTGAGGATACTCTGAGAGCTGTAGTCACAACCCTGCACATAGGCGGCCAGGCCATAGGGTCCTCTTCTTACTGGACTGAAGCAGCGGTGGCATTCAGTAGCCCCTGGATATCGGAGCAGCCTTTTTTAAGGACCAAAATTGTCTGCTTCACCTAACCTAATCCTGGCTTACCACAGCAGGCAGGGATCCTACCCTGTGGTTGAAACAAAAAAAAATGTATAAAAACTTTTGCAAAGATGATTCCACTCATCATCAGTACATAAAATGTGTACGTGCTTATGGATAACACTAAATCCAGTAGACCTGAAAGACAATCAGCTCTAGCTGAGAGAGAACTCAGCAGGTTTCCCATCTAAATGGCATCCCTGAGTGAAACAAGGCTGGCAAATGAAGACCAGCTTACCAAAGCCAGAGCTGGATACACTTTTTTCTGGAGTGGTCATCATGATGAGGAGCTCTGTGAAGCTGGTATGGGTTCTGCAATCAGATCTAATCTAGTCAATGAGCTTGTACGCCTCCCAAATAGAGTGAATGACAGATTCATGACAATGCATTTGCCACTTGCAGGAAAGTGCCACGCCACCATCATCGGTGCATACACTTCCATCATGATGAACCCTGATTAGGCCAAAGAAAAATTTTATGAAGACCTGAAGACCTTCATCATCAATGTGCCAAAAAAGGACAAGCTTGTAATTCTGGGTGACTTTAATGCCAGAGTAGGCACAGACTATCAGAAATGGCAGGGAGTCCTTGGGAGGAATGGAGTTGGAAACAGCAATAGCAACAGTCACTTACTACTGAAGTCTTGTGTGTCTCGTAACCTTCTCATCACCAACACTGTCTACCTGAATGCAATAAAACTTCCCGGATGCACCCTCACAGCAAACATTAGCATTTGATAGATTATGTATGTCATTGTAAGGAGAAGGGACAGACAGGATGTGAGAATGAAGAAAGTGATGTGCAGAGCAAGGTGCTAGACCAATTCTAGACTTATCCTCTCTAAGCTAAACATTTGAACAAAACAAAAGCAATGGCCCTGAGACAAGACTACTAGAAGACTTAATGTCAACAATTTGGAGCACTTCTCTGAATATGAACAGTTTGTTGATTCTCTTAGCACTTTCTCAGTCACCAGTGGAGCACAGCAAGTCTGAGTGCTTGCTCCCATGCTTTTCAGCCTGATGTTTTCAGCGATGTTGTCAGATGCCTTCTGTGATGATGAAAACAGCATCAAGGTCACTGATGTAAATGATTTGATTTGAAAAGGAGAGGAGGGAGAGTTGGTGTTTGACTTTTTGTTCACAGATGAACAATTGCACTTAATGCAGCATCTGAGTCTGAGATACAACAAAGTACGGATTGGTTCCCTGTTGCTTGTGCTAATTTTGGCCTGACAATGAACACCAAGAAGATAGGTTCTCCACCAGCCAGCACCACATGGAATCATCAGTAACACCACATGGAGAAATTTTGAATGTTGTGAATAAGTTCACTTACCTTGGCAGTATACTTTCCAGGGATATACACACAGATGATGAGATTGAAGCCCACATTGATAGAGTTAATGCAGTGTTTGGGAGGCTCCAAAGGAAAGGGTGGGAGAGAGGAGGGATTAGGCTGCTTACCAAACTGAACGTCTACAGAGCCATTCTGCTGCCCTCGTTGTATGCCTATGAAACTGGACAGTCTACCAGCACCATGCCAGGAAACTGAATTGCTTCCATTTGAACTGTCTTAGGAAGATTCTGACGATCACCTGGCAAGATGAGGTACCAGACACCGAGGTCCTTTCTCAAGTTGAACCGCCAAGCATTCAAACGCTACTGCAGAGAATGAAACTCTGATGGGCTGGTCACATTGTTTGAATGCCAAACATACATTTGTCTAAAAGATTATTTTATGGAGAACTATGCAAGGCAGGCGCACACACAGAGGTCAGAAGAAGTGATATGAGGACACTCTCAAGGTCTCTTTGAAGAACTTTGGAATTGATTGTGTGACATGGGAGGTACTGGCACAGGACCGTCTAGCATGGCATGCCCTCATCAAAGAAGGTGCTGTGCTCTGCCAGGGAAGCAGAATTGCAGTAGCTAAAAGGAAATGTGAGATGCATGAATTTAGAGATGGCTTCACTCCAAACGTTCACATGGACTATTTGTGCCCCACTGTGGTAGAGTTTTCCGAGCTCATACTGATCTGATCAGCTCCATTTGGACACAGTGTACCTTGACTCCAACACAATGATGTCATTTTGGTCCTCTGAGCACAAAAAACAATAACCACCTACGTGAGAGGCTCTGTGCTAAGTGTTTAATAAATATCTCATTTTACCTTCATGTTATTATCCCCATTTTATGGATGGGAAACAGGAAAACTGAGGTTAAGTGACCTGCCCAGGGTTAGAAAGTTGGTGCATATCTGGGGCTGAATTTGAAATCAGGTTTTCCTGACTACAGGCCTAGTGCTCTGTGCACTATGGGGCCACCGAGCTGCCTTCCTTTGTACATTTCACACTGTAAATATCGGTTATTATTAACCTAACTAAAGGAGAGATAGGTTTAGAAGAAAGAGGAAAGTGGGGAGTTGGGGGGGAATAGAGATGGCAGTCTCATAAAATAGCAGAAAGAGCACTGGATTTGGAGTCAAAAGACCTGACCTAGACTGAGTTCTGTCACTTACTGGCTGTGTGAATGCTAAGCAAGTCACTTTTTAATCCTGGGCCTCAGTTTGTTCATCTGTAAAGGGGGGGGAGTTGTATTCAATGGTCCTCCTGCTCAAAATCCTTGTTGTTCTTGTTTGGTCATTCAGTCATGGCTGATTCTTTTCCTCTTGATTTCAGGGCCGTTTTTTTTTTCATTTTGCCACCTAGCTGCCCCCTTTTTTTTTTTTTCATGGCTGATTCTTCATGATCCCATGGACCATAGCATGCCAGGCCCTTCTATCCTCCACTATCACTGGAAATGTGTCCAAGCTCATTTTTGTTGCCTCCATGACACTGTCTATCCATCTCATCCTCAGCTGTCCCCTTTTCCTTTTGCCTTCAATCTTTCCCAACATCATGGTCTTTTCCAATGAGTCCCATCTTTTCATTATGTGGCCAAAATATTTAAGCTTCACCTTTGGTATTGAACCTTCCAGCAAACAGTCTGAATTAAGTTCTTTAAGTATTAGCTGATTTGATCTCCTTGCTATCCAAGAGATTCTCAAAAGTCTTCTTCAACACCACATTTCAGGGCTCAGCTTTCCTTATGGTCCAACTCTCCTAGTCATACATTGCTACTGGAAAAACCATAGCTTTGACTATATAGACCTTTGTTGGCAAGATGATGCCACTGCTGTCCAGATTTGCCATAACTTTCCTTCTGAGGAGCAAGAATCTTCTAATTAGATCTCCACCATTTTTGTCTTTTATCATATCCATTTATGCATGAAACTTTCCTTTGATATCTCTAATTTTCTTGAAGAGAGCTATCTTTTCCATTCTATTGTTGTTTCCGGTCCCTCCCCTCCATTTCTTTGCATTGCTCATTTAAGAAAACCTTATCTCTCCTTGCTACTCTCTGGCATTCTACATTCAGTTGGCTCTATCCTTCACTTTCTCCTTTACCTTTCACTTTCTTTCTTTTCTCAGCTATTTGTAAAGCCTCATCAGATAACTATTTTGCTTTCTTGCTCTTCTTTCTCTTTGGAATGTTTTTGGTTGCTGCCTCCTGTATAATATTGCGAACCTTTGTCCATGGTTCTTCAGACACTCTACCTACCAGATCTAATCTCTCAAATCTATTTATCACCTCTACTTCATATTCATAAGGAATATTATTTAGGTCGTACCTATATGGTCTGATGATTTCCCCTATTTTCTTCAATTTAAGTCTGAATTTTGCAATCAGAAGCTCATGATCTGAGACAGCTCCAGGTCTTGTTATAACTGACTGTATAGAGCTTCTTGTTTGATCATAGGATCAGTGGTTATCTTGACAAAACTCTAGTAGTCTCTGCCCTGCTTCAAGGCCAAACTTGCCTGTTATTCCAATTATCTTTTGATTTTTTACTTTAGCATTCCAATCTCCTATGATGGCCTTTTTTTGGTGTTATTTCTAGACGATGACGTAGGTCTTCACAGAAATGATCAACTTTGGCCTCTTCAGCATCAGTGGTTGGATTACTGTGATGTTGAAAGGTTTGTCTCGGATTTGAACTGATATCATCGTCATTTTTGAGATTATACCTCAGTACTGCTTTTCTCACCCCCACCTTTTTTTTTTTTAACTAAGAGGGCTACTCCATTTTGTCTAAGGGATTCTTGCCCACAGTAGTACATGTAGTGATCACCTGAATTAAATCCACCCAGCCCCATCCATTTAAATTCACTGCCACCCAAGATGTCGATGTTTAAGCTTTCCATCTCCTATTCGACCACATCTAGCTTACCGTGGTTCCTAGATCTTACGTTCCAGGTTCCTATGCAATGTTGATTTTTACAGCATCAGACTTTCCTTTTGTCACCAGATGCATCCACACTTGAGCTTTCTTTTAGCTTTGGTCCAGCTGCTTCATTAGTACTGGAGCTACTTGTAGTTGTTCTGGGCTCTTCCTCAGTGGTGTATTGGGCATTTTCCAACCAAGGGGTTCGTCTTCTGATGTCATCTCTTTTATCATTTTGGCACTGTCCATGGAGTTTCCTTGGCAGAGATACTGGAGTGGTTTGCCATTTCCTTCTCCTGTGGATCATTTTTTGTCAGAACTCTCCACTATGATCTGTCCATCTTGGATAACCTTGCATGGTATGGCTCATAGAGCTGGGGTTCGGGTGGGGGGCTCAAAATCCTATGAGTCTGTAATTAGGCAAGAGAAGGAAGGTTCCTGAGGGAGCTAGGGCAGAACTGTACATAGGAGGCAATAAATAAACATTTGTTAAATTCAGGGTGCAGACCCGAGGGAAGGAGAAATTATTTACAAGGCAGGCAAGCATTGGAACAGATAATGAGTACAAGTCTAGCTTTGGCGATAGTTCTTACTCATCCCTATTTTAGTCTGAGTCCCAACATCTCATTCCTTAAATCTAGTCCTTTCTTAGGGTTTTATTACCTAAAAACTGAAGGTAATGGGGCAACAGGATGGGTTCTGGAGGCCTTGTCCCACTCTGCCCCTCTAGGGTTCTGACCTTCCTAGGTTGGGGGGAAAGAGAAAATCCTCTACATACATTTCTCTATGTATTTACATAGAGAAAGAATGAATAGTCCAAGTATCAAAGGTGGCTAAGTGACCTGCAGGACTGGTGAGTGCCTCTGGAGGGTGGGGTTGAGGTGATTGCCTGAAGCAAGGCAGAGAAGGAGGGAGTTATCCATGGAAGGAGGGTCTAAAATTCCAGTCTGGGGCTCCTGACTTGGTTCTGAGCTGGGCTGACTCTTAGCTCTAGAGATTCCGTTCTGGGGTAAATTCTGGGCACTGCAGTGACCCCAAATGGCCAGGGCTGAGCTCTGTCCTCCAAACTGGCATCTAGTCTGAATCCTGGTCTCTACTTTAGGGCAGGCTCTGGTCTTCAATTTGGGCTCTATTCTGGTTTGCATTCTGAACTTTCTGGGATGGGTTCTGGGCTTGACTCTGATCTCTGGTCTCCTCCCTGGACTGGGTTCTGGTCTTGACTCTGAGCTTTGGGCTCTCTGGGCTGGGTTCTGGTTTAGTTGTGGCTCCCTGGTCACTGGCCTATGCTCTAGGTTCTGAGTTCTCGCCAGGCACTCGGCACAGAGGGAATTGTAGGACTGGGATCAGTCAGTCTGGCAGAAAGTACCCCGCAGGGAGGGGCTTGGAACTCTCTTCCCTCCTCAGTTTGGGCTCACAGAAGCCTGATGAGCTTTCGGATCCCCCGCCCCTCACCAGTCCTTACACTACTATTGGTCCTTCCGGAACCCTATGGCTGATGATTGGCTGATGCAGTTGCCAGTTCTAGTCCCGGGTTTATTAAGGAGAACATCGTATTCTGTCTGAGGCTCCGGCGTCGGGGCCAGGAGCAGTTCAGGTAGGAGAGTTTGGAATTCCCGATGGGACTGGAGGGAGGGAGACACGGGAGGATCGGAAGAACCAGGGATGGGGATGTAAGAGTTGAGGGGGCAGAAGATGGGGGGCGGGGAGAGGTGGGGACCTAGGGTTGGAGGTTTGAGATCGCATGGACTGAAGATCTGGGGCGGAGAGTTGGGGGCGGGGGCCCGAAGTGGGGCTGCGCTGGGGAAGACTGGAGTGGTGAGGGCCCATGGAGTAGATGAGGGTGGGAATGGGATTGCAAGTTCAGCCCAGTTCAGGGAGTATGTCCTAGGCAGGTCGTCTTCCCTGGAAGTTTTGAGGAGAAGGGTACGAGGGAGGCCCTTGAGGGGAGTGGGCTCTCAAAGACGTTCCAGGAAGGACTGAGGAGCTGGATAGGAAGAGTCTGCTCTATTTTTGTCACCCCCAGTAGGAGAGGATGTGATTACCCATCCTTGTGACTGGACGGGGATGGGAAGAAGTGCGTGTTGAGGTGGGGGGAGGTTGTTAAGCCTTTGTCCTAAGAGAAGGAGGGGGCTGGCTGGGGTGGGGGGTGTCTTGGAAGCCTCCGACCATGTTCCTACTCCTTCCTCAGGTAAGGGCAGGGGCTTACACCTGGAAGCCTATAATGCACAGCTTCCTACCAGGGGTTGGTACCAGACCTCCTCTGCTTAAGCTAGCAGATGCTTTGATATTGCCTATCTCTTCCCCTCAGCCCTGGAGACCAGGCCTGGGGGGGGGGGGGGTGCCCTAACCTCTCCGGAAGCTGGGGCCTGGGAAGCAGCCCCAGGGGCCCTGAGAGACAATGGGCAGGCGGATGAAGCCGCCTAGCCAGGAAGGAAGAATCTGTCCCTTCCGTCCCCTCCCACTCCGAGGGATAGTGAGGGAGCTCTAGGGGGGCTTGGGACATCAATGCCTGAATGGGGTGGGGCCTCACTGAGGTCAGTTCTTACAGTCCTTCCTGCAGGAAGGGAAAAGCCAGGCTTTCTTCCTCTGATCTTCAGGTGGGCAGCCTCTAATACCTTTGGGCCCTTCATAATAGGGTCTGAGACAACTATCAAGGTCTTAGGACTACAGGGTTTAGGGCTGGAAAACAGGAGCAAAGTCTTCTAGTCTACTCATGTAATAAAAGGGGAAAGGGAAACTCAGTAGGGAGAATATTTGCCTCAAAGTATTCAAATATGCAGATAGGAGATAGAAGTCTGTAGCTGCAGACACCCCCCCATTGGAAAGAATGCTAGTCTTCAAATCCTAGCTCTTTCTGCCATTTATCCTGATAAGTAATTTTGCCTCTGGAATCGCAGTTTCTTTATCTGTAAAATGGTAATAATAATATCTACTCTACTTAACTCTCTGGGTTGATGGGAGGAAAGCACTTTGTAAAACCTTGGAAGTGTGAGCTATAAGAATTCATCCTCTCATCAACAGTTAAGGCCTTTCTTCCTCCTTCTTCCTCCTTCCCCCTCCCCAACTTGTCACCCAGTGATAACAGCAGTTCAGGATCCCAAAATAGCTGGCAGGGCCCTGGGAGTCATGATGGGCTAATGAGGGGCTCTCAGGCAGCAGCATCCGGCTTCCTTGACAGCCTAGGGCAGGGGGTAGGCGGGTGAAGCAAGGGAAGCTGTTTACCAAAATCGGGGCTTGGATCCCACTCTGATACACACATATACACACAGGGACATGCTCTATAAAGTGATGGGGTGGGGAGGTGGGTGGTATCATATGACACTGACTAGGCGGCGGTGGTGGTGGTGGTGGGGAGAGAGGGCTGTGTTCTTCACACATACACCACTGAGTTCACAGAATCCTAGAATCTCAGCCCTGTTTGAGACCTCAGAGGCCTTAGTGGTCCTGTAACCTCTATTCAAGAATTCTAGTTTACTATTAGAGACAGCCAGTTCTATTGAAAGGGGTTGGCCCAGAGAGCCAGAGTCCAAATCAGACCCTGAACTCCTTCCTCCTCCCCTCCAAACCCCAAATAGGCTCAGCCCCTGAGCTGTTACTGCCAGAGACTGATCAGCTCCAGGTATTTTTGGTCCTGTTTCCTCTGGCCTTTGGCATCTGGCTTTGCAAAACCGGAGCCATCGCCACTGGGGAGCAGGGGTGCGGGGAGGGGGAGGGTCACTTGCTCTGACCAGATGAAGGAATCAGGGAGGCTAGAATGGAAGACTCCTGACTGGAGGCAAATTGAATGGGGTCAGATAATTAATTTGTCCAAATCAAATGACTTGTTATGAATCTGTTTGTTTTATCTGGGACTGTGAACTGGGGATACAAGAACGCACATTTATATAGGTTTACAAAGCATTACACATTATAACCCAGACCCTAATCCCAAGCAGCTTCCAACATGGCATCTAACTAGGGAGGAAAAAGTAAACAAATAATTCTGCTGCTAAGGAGGGTGAGAAGTGTAGAGGAGAGAGATGAAGGCACCTGGCTGAGAGTCATCCAAGAGGCACGTTCTTTCCTGCAGCTGGGTCAGAGAAGGCTTCAGGCAGTAGTTGGCACTTGAGTTGGCCCAGGTGAGGGTGGAGCTTACAGGGTGTTGGGGAGGATGACCCTTGGGAGACCCAGCATCAGCATCCATCTCTTGGGTCTAGGTCCCTCCCCTCCTTCCCCCTTGGTGCCTGCCTGTCCAGCTTCAGGGAGCTGGCACGTTTCCAGATGAGACTGGAATGTCTGAACTATGTATCACTAGCTTGGACAGGGGAGGAGTCTCAGATCCTTGTTTTTTCTACTGGCCCCAGCATTCCTGATCTCCCCCTGGTGAGGCAGGGTGGACCCAGCTCCCAAAGACTGTCTTCTTGACCCTGTGGCTGTTTTGGCTGCTTAGAGAGCGCAGGCTGCAGTTGCAAACAGATGTTCCAGCACCCTTGGCTTTGTATTGTGTGCTCAGCTGTTCCTTTTGGCCTCCTCCCTGATTCTGGGCAGTGAAGTCACTTCTCCCATTTCCAGGATGTTAGACTCACACATTGTTCCAGCTGAGAGGGCAGGGAGAGGCCAGCTTCTTTGTGTATAGATAGGGAAAGGGGCCCAGAAAAAAAAGGAGGGACTCCCCTAAGGCCAGTATTGCAGTCAGAACTGGAACTCAGTTCCTTGGGTCCCAGGCTGGACCTTTCCTTCCCTTCTAGCTGGTGAGAGTACTGGACATAAGTGCCCTTGGAGGTTAGGTCTCTTGGGAAGCCAAGGCTTGGATGTTCTCTGCCTACAGCCTTCCTCCCCTCTCCTCCTGCTTGCCTGGATGCTTCATAATGACTCATTTGTAGAAAATGTCCTTAGACCTTTCATCCCAGAATCATGAGATTTTAGAGCTGGGAGGGATCTTGAATGTTTTCTAGCTCAGACCCCTTCCCCCTACCCCACAGCTGGGGTACAGAGAAGGGGGGTGATTTACCCAAAGTTAAGGAGGTTTTTTAAGCATTTTACAGGCAAAATAAATTTGACTTTCTTTCAGAAGCATGTATAAATATGGTGACCAGTTCTTTCTAGGTCATGCAATCATAGGGGAAGGAAGGATTAGGCATTTAGATATCATGTGCCAGACACTGTGTAAGTGCTTTACATATATGATCTTCTCCAGCAGGGTCCTTGGAATCAAGGCAGAGGTATGATTTGAACCCAGGTCCTCTGCCTCCAAATCGAATGTTTATTCCTTCTGTACCATGTAATTGACAGTACAAGCATTGTAATCGACAGCATAAGCATTATGGTTCCTACTTTTCAGAGGAGAAAACTGAAGTTCACTAGGTAAATCTCCTTAGGTAAAAGGCAAGAAACTGCCAAGGCTGGACTTGAATCTGGGTGTTGCAATTTTTAGCACCAGGACAGTTCTTCCTAACTAGGCAGCTCGTGGTACAGTGGACAGAGGTGCTCAGCCCGGAGTCAGGAAGACCTGAGTTCAAATCTTTGCCTCAGACACTTACTAGCTGTGCAACCTTGGGCAAGTCACTTAACTCTGTGCCTCAGTTTCCTCAACTGTAAAATGGGGATAATATTAGCACCTACTTCCCAGGGTTGTTGTGGGGACTGAATGAGATGTTTGTAAAAAACAAAACAAAACAAAACAAAAACGACTTCACCTAGGATAGAGGAAGAGCTTTATAAATGCTCATTCCTCCCCTCCCCCTACCATACTGTGCTATCTCTCAAACAGATCAAACATTCAAGCATGGTTATAGGAGCCAGTTTTCTACCTGTGCTCTTCTACCCCCTTGGTTTCTGGCTCCCTGAAGGTGACATAAGTCCTTTGGGATACCTACTAGCCTCAGCAGTAATTGAGTTAATAATAATTGGGATGGGGGGGAAGGATCTTGGTTTTGAATCTGTGATGTCATCAGCATAGGGGATTCCTGGTGTGGAGAGTCCTTCCACCCATGCAAATTGACAGCTGTTTTGTAACTTTTAATCTTAGAGAATTTCCTGAGAAACTTTCTGAGTTTTAATTCATGAAGAAGTTAAGTGACTTACCCTTCGGTCACACAGATAGTAAATGTCAGACTTGAAACTGAGGTCTTCCTGACTCTAAGGCTGACTATTAGATCATGCTGCATCTCAGCCTTTTTTTTTTTTTTGCCAAATCTGTGATTTATTTGGAAACTGTCTACTAATACAATAATTAGCACCTGCTTTGCAACCTGTGTTCCTGGGCATTAAGTGATTTGCCAAGATTCATTTAGAGTAATATATTTTTTT
Organism: Vombatus ursinus; assembly: GCF_900497805.2. Lineage (NCBI taxonomy): Eukaryota > Metazoa > Chordata > Mammalia > Diprotodontia > Vombatidae > Vombatus > Vombatus ursinus. The sequence continues at coordinate 1,150,691 of NW_020954713.1, read as the reverse complement.
AAATGGGTAGCCATGGTATATAGGTTTGGATGCTGCATCTGGTTGCTGAGGTTTGGATTCAGGTTCTGCTGTTTGTTAACTGTGTGACCCTGAACATTTCTTTTCCCCTTTCTGGGCCTCAGTTTCTCCATATGTAAAATGAAGGGGTTGGACTCAGTGGTTCCTAAGGTCCCTTTGAACCTCAAATCCCCTGATATAGCTCCCATTTCCATGTGAGTTTGGAGCAGGCAGTGTTTTCTTTACAATAACTCTGTGTAATAGGTCCACTCCATTTTTAGAGAAGGAAAGTGGAAGTTTCCTTCCTTTAGCTAGGAAGCTCTGGAGCTAGGAATTGAACCTGGGTCTTGTGACTTAAGTCACACGTTCTTGTTGCAATGGCCAAAGGCCCAGTGTGGGGTGCGTGTTCTGACTGAGCTCTAATTATGCTTACTAGAGGTATCAGATTCTAGCTGCCAGAGACAGCCGTACCTGGAGGCCGCTTCAACCACTTAGAATTCACATCCTGTTTCCTACTTACTTTTCCAGCCCTATTATGCTTTCCTCCTCTTCATGCCTCTGTGGTCCCTCCAGACTAGCCTTCTGGCTATTTCTTGAACATGATTCTCCATCTCCCCTCTTCAAGCATTTGCACAGGCTGGTCCCTTGTCTAGAGCACATCTCCTTTTTGTCTCTGACCCTTAGAATCCTTTGTTTCCTTCAAAGCTCAGCTTAGGTTCCTCCTGCCCCCCCCCAACATGAGACTTTTCCTCACCCTCCCCACTGTCAGGGCCTCCCCTGGCCCCTATTACTATGTATTTACTTCATTAACATTTAGTACATACTCATATATGCATATGTTGTTTTCCCCCAAGGAATATAAGCTTCTTGAAGGCAGGAACTATTTAATTTTTCTCTTTGTATTTCTAGCACCTGGCCTACAAATGGTGCTTAATTAATGCTTGTTGATTGATTTCAAGGATCCTGCTGGGAATAATCCTCATGCCAGCTTGTTTCTCCTCTTCTTCAATGCTGAGAGAGGGGATCTGGGGTAGCCCTAGCGGTATAGGAATCCTTCCAAATCTCATCCCACTCTGCCCCATCAGGAGGTAGGTGACCATGTCCTAGAGGTAGCCAGGTGAGTAGAAAAGGGAACCTGGAAATTCCACTGTACTTCCTCCTTGGAGCCACGGACCTGGGACATGAACTCTCAGCTAAAATGGGAGGGAGTGTCTTTGACAGGGGTCGGGTGGGGAATGGGGTACTCCTTTTAGTCTGGCTTCTTACTGTGCTTGGTTTTAGTCATTTTTTTGGGTTTTTTTTAGGCAATTGGGGTTGACTTGTCCAGGGTCACAGAGCTAGTAAGTATCTAGTAAGTATCAAGTGTTTGGTCTGAGGTCGGATTTGAACTCAGGTCCTCTTGACTTCAAGGCCAGTGCTCTATCCACTGCGCCACCTAGCTGCCCCTGGTTTTAGTATTTAAGGGGGTTGGTACTCCCTGGGGAATCTTCATTTGTAATAGAAATGGAGTTACTGGAACATAGAACGTCAGAGCTGGATGGGACCTTAAAATGTTGCAAGTCAGAGTTGGGAGGAATCTCAGAGATGATCTCATTCAGGGATTCTTAACCCCAAGGGGCTTGAGGTTGGATTTCAAGTCTGTGAACTTGGATGAAGAAAAAAAATTATATTTTTATTTTTACTCATCTCTCACTGAAATTTATCATTTCCTTCAATTATGAGCATAGGTAACAAAACATGATTCTGAGAAGGGGTCCATAGGCTTTACCACACTGACAAAGGGGACTATGCCACAAAAAGGTTAAGGACCCCCAAACTAGTTCAACCCCTTCATTTTACAGAGGAACAAAATGAAGTTTAAACAGGTTGAGTGATGTCCTCAAAATCACACAGGTAGTAAGTGATTCAGAGCAGGGATGTGAACTGTGAGATCTTTCTGACTTCAAATCCAAGGTTCTTTCCATACCCCTCCAAAGAACGCTGCCTTAGGCCAAAAGGCCCCTGGTACTGGAGGGCTGGGGAAGGGGCTCACTGAAGACCCCATCGTTCCAGGGGAGAGGGCAGATTGGGCAGGATCAGAGTTAAACATTTTGTAAACTTGCTGACCTAGGCTAATACCTTTTTTTCCTGCTTGTTCACACAGAAAATGGCAAAGTTTGCCATGAACCAGAACCTGCCAGGTGAGAGGAATTGGGGGCAAGGAAAACTTCCTTCTCTTCCCAAGGGGCTAAAGTGGTTGGGGCTAGCGAAAAGGGCAAGGAAATTCAGGCCGTCCAGGCCATTTCCCTTCTGTAACCAGGAAGGGGAATTGGTGGGAAATGGTGGTTCAGATATTCCCAGCAGGGCATTGCTTTTGCTGTCCCTGGATATGAGTGACCTCTGGGTTCCCCCTCCCCCTAGCCTTTAGGTTTGGCCCTATATTTGTTCCCCAAGTACTTGGGTCTGACCCCATGTCTCCCTTTTTGGTCTCTAGTCCTGACTGTTACTAGTTCTGAATCATGTATCTCTCCCCGCCAGACCTGGGCGGCCCCTTTCTATACAGGGACCAGGATGGTGGGGCTCGAAGTCCATACTCAGTGGAAACTCCTTATGGCTTCCAGCTGGACCTGGATTTCCTAAAGTATGTGGAGGATATTGAAAGTGGGCAGGGTCTCCGTAGCAGAGCACCACTGCCCACCCGTCGACCCCGGGGACCCAGGCCTTCTGGCCCCCGAAGTCCCCGTAGCCCAGGACCCTGGACTTCTACGGAGTCTTTAGCCAGTGAGGATGGACGGGGGTCATCCCAGAGCCTGGGGGAGTCTGGGGGAGCCTTGTCCCTCGCCCCAGCACCTCCCCTTAGCCTCGGCATCCTGCCACCACCATCACCCCAAACAGTCTTAGGGAGAAACCCCAGAGTGGAGAAGACGCTGCTGGAGACGAGTCGGCGGCTGGCACAGGAACAGGAGCAGGTGCCTGTCGGTACCGGACTTGGTCCTGGGCTGGGCTGGAAGAGCCCGCTGAGCTCCGGTCGCAGCAGTCCCGCCCCAGCTGCCAGCCCGGCCCAACTGCAGCATGTCCGGGAGCAGATGGCGGCTGCACTGCGGCGACTTCGAGAGCTGGAGGGCCAGGTGAGATCGCTTCCCGCTCTGCAGCAGCAGCTGCGCACCTTACGTGAGGAGAGGGCTCGTCTGATCGGGGCGGGGCACCAGCTAGGCCCCGAACCCGAGCTCGAGCTCGAGCTGGACTCCGTGGCTCGGCCTGGGAAACTGGCTGAGTTACGCCGGCTGACCGAAAGACTGGCCACATCAGAGAGGGGGACCAAGGCCCGAGCTCAGGCCCAGGGGGCTTCCTGCGAGACGGGCGTGGTAGCAGTACCTGAGACCCGGGAAGTGGGCACATTAATGGCGCTCGAGACGCAGGAGGTAGGTGTGTTGGCAGCATCGGAGACCTGCGAGGCAGGCATACTGGCAACACCCCAGACTTGTGAAGAGGGCACACTGGCAGTGCCTGACACCCACGAGGCAGCCATATGGGTGACAGAGGCGCTTCTGGGAGTGCCAGATGCAGCCGAGCGGGAGCTGGAGATGCTGAAGAACAGCCTGGAACACCAGCGTGGGGTGAGTGCCTTCCTGCAGGGGCGACTCCAGGAGCTCGAGGCCGTTCAGCTCCCGAAGGAAGAGGAGGCAGCATCGCGGTCACGACGACAAGAGGCTGCCACGCAGACCCCTGGCCACACAGTGCAGGTGGCCGTGGCTGACAAGGGCATGCAGGCTGAGCTGGGGCCCCTGGAGCTGAGCCCTGGAGACACTGCCCTCAGTGGGCATGAGGCCCCATGTCCAGTGCCAGCTCAGCACAGCAGGGCCACAGCCCAAGCTGGTAGGTTTGGCTTGCCTCTTGCCTTCTACTCTGCCTGGCGGTGGGCATACCCGAGGGTGGTGCCTGGTCCAACAAGCACACTTTGTCTTTAGGTACCCTCAGATCCATCATGAAGAAGCGGGATGGAGCAGCAGAGCCTGGCTCTGGCCCCAAGAGCTTGCAATTTGTGGGCATCCTCAATGGAGAGTGAGACTCTAGAACCCAATTCCCTCCTCCTGGGCTCTGGGTTCTCTCTTGGTCCCAAGTAAAGAACACTGGATTTGAAATCAGAGGCCTGGCTTCCTGGTCTAGCCCTTCCACTCACTAGTGGTGTGACCTTGGGAAAGTCCCTTGCCATCTTTGGCCTTAGCTTCCTCATCTACAGAAGAGGGGGCTGGGACTAGATAATCTCAAAGGTCCCTTCAACTCTAAATCCTATGATACAGTGCCTGACTTTCCCTAGCTTAGATCCAAGTCCTTCCCTCGTTCTGGGCTATAGCTTCCTTCCATGATTCAAACATGGTATGGGCTTCCTTGGACAGAAGTAGTTTCCTCCTCACTAGAGAATGGTTGATTACTGGTCCGGAAGGTTGGGCAGGGGAGATGCCAGACCAGAAACACATCATACGTCATGCCTGGAAATTACATTCCCTTCTGAGACTTTGAGATTCTCTACTCCTGTTTGGCACTTGGGGCCTCTCCTCTTTGTCTTCCTCCACCCACAAGCCCTTCTCCTGTCAGGTATGAGAGCTCCTCATCCAGTGAAGAGGAAGAGGCCAGTGATGGTGACAGTGATTCAGAGCCAGGGGACCCCGAGGGCTCCTCAGATGACAGCTCTGGCTCTGCTGGCCAGTCCCCACCTCACTCCCCAGTGAGTGGTTCTGGTGTCCAGGGCCAGCCAGAGCCTGCACACGATGCCCCTGGCAGCCGGGAGAAGTGAGTAGGGGTGAAGGGAAGAGTAAGTCAGTTTTTTTCTATCTCTGGGAGGGTCTCCATCCTATCCAAAGTCTTGCTCTGCCCCCTTTCCACCCCTTTAGGAGTCTCTTCCCCGTACCTTAGGGCCCCATTCTCTTCCTTGCTTCAGGTTTGAGCTGAGTCCCCGCCTGAAGGAAGCCTGTCTGGTGCTTCAGAAGCAGCTGAGCCAGCCCAGGGGCAGCCGAGACCGAGAAGGGGTAAGTGCTTGGTCCCCCAAGACCCCTCCCATCAAGGCTCTGAGGAGGTGAGTAGGGCCATGGGCGAAATCTCCTGTTATTTTCTGCTTTTTCATCTCTCTTCACAGACTGCCAGCACGTCACGCCTGGTGCAGCAGGAATGGTTTCGTGTGTCCAGCCAGAAGCACTCCCGCCCTGGTCCTGTGGCAGCCCTCTTGGCAACTCTGAACGCACACTCGCCAGCCTTGCTGGCCCACGTGGTCAACCTGGCCGATGGTAACGGCAACTCGGCCCTGCACTACAGTGTCTCCCATTCCAATTTTGACATTGTACGCCTGCTGCTGGATACTGGTCAGTGGGGCCTGGGGCCTGGCTTGAGGCATGGAGAGCAGGGCTGGGAGCTGGTCAGTGGGCCCTGAAAGTCCAGGTCTAGCTGGAAGTTGTAAGGGGTGTCCACTGAGTATGTACTTTGAACCTGGCCATCTTGGTTCCTGTGGGGAAAGGAGCCACCCAGGTCTGAGGGAAGAGACACATGGTTCAGGAGTCAGGACCAGAGATGGAAGTGGGAGATATGGCTAGGTCTGGTCAGGGGGGGCTGAGAGCTGGGATTTCCATAATTGTCACTGCTTTTCCTTTGGGGGCTTCATTCCATCAACCAGTCTCTTTTGAATAGCTGTTTGTGATGTGGAAGAGGCAATGCCTTTCTATTATTTGGAAGTTTGCATCCTTGGACATGCGAGATGGATCTGCACAAGAGTATAGAATCCAGTGCTAGAATGGGTGTTGTGATTCAGACTCAGGGCTCCAGGAACCCAGAGGAGGGGGATCCATGAGGGTTGCTGGATTAGTCAGAGCCTAAGAGTTCCTGGATGAATCAGATTCCTAGAGCCAGAAAGGAACCTTGGAGCTCTCTACTATAACACCATTCCTCAAACAGGAGTTCTCTTTACAATCTACCCAAAAAGGAGCCCTCCACCTCTGCTTAAATAATTCCAATGACAGCGAGTTCACTACCCAGAAGAATCATAGAATTCAGAAATGGAAAGGGGCATTCAATTCAATAATTCAATTCAAGCAGGACTTACATACTCACATATAGTATATATATATCTACTACATGTCAGCTATTCTAGATGCTAAAGATGCAAGGACAAAAATGAAACCGTCTCTGTTGACAAAGAGTTTACATTGCATTGGTGGGAAACAACATATACCAAGAAAATTAAATATGAAATTTATGTGAAGTTAATTTCTGGGGATGGGCACTAGAAAATAAAAGGATGAGGATAGACTTCATTTATGAGGTGACGTGTGAACTGAGCTTTGAAGGAAGCTAGAGATTCTGAAAACAGGAGGTGAAGAAGGAGGGTATGGGAGACCAACTGAGGCTGGAGATGGAATGAGTGTTGGGGGAACTACTAGTTGGCCCATGTGACTGGATCGTAGTGTGCATGAAAGAAAGAAAATAGCACCTTATTATGCACAATAGGCCTGGAAAGGTGGGCGAGAGCCAGACTCAGAAAAGCTTTATGACCAAATAGGTTTTAGATACCACCTAAGTCCAGCGGAGACAGCTAGGCGGTGCCATGGTGCACCGAGCACTGGACCTGAAGGTAGGGGAGACTCATCTTCCTGAATTCAAATCTGGCCTTAGATTCTTACTAGTTGTGTGACCTTGGGCAAGTCACTTAACCCTGTTTGCCTCAGTATCCCCATCTCTACAATGAGCTGGAGAAGGAAATGGCAAACCACTGCAGAATCTTTGCCAAGAAAACCTTAGATAGGGTCAGGATGAGTTGGACATGATGGAAAAACAACTGAACAACAATGGAAAGTCCATTACTTTCCTTACAGAGTGAGAGCCTTACAGAAGTGAGAGCCCAAATTTGAACTGGGGTCTTCTGGCACCAAATCCAGTGCTTTCCCCCTTTATCTCTGTGGATGATAGGTATTTGATGTTGTTTCATTGTGGGATGACTTTGTTAGGAAGTCCTTCCTTCTATTACGCCAGACTCTGACTGTGTAACTTCCACCCTTTACCCCTGGTTCTGTCCTCTGGGGCCAGGCAGGGTAAGTCTTTCCTCTTCCATATGAAAGTCCTTCAGAGATTGGAAGAAAGCAATGAATCTGAGGATATATGGTTAACCTTTACTGGTGAGGTACAGGGCCTCCCCACTTACATCAGGTTGCCTTTCTTGGGCTTCATGGACTGAAGGGGTGGACTGGGGAGTGGAATAGAATCCCATTCTGTTATTGGGGTTTAGTGAACACATCTCATTTGAACCCCTTTCCAGCATTGTAGACTTACACTCTCCCCTCTTCTCCCCAGATGGAAGAGGCCTCATTCTTTTAGTTTGCCCCTATCTCTAACCCCCCAGGACTATATCAAGCCCTTTTTCCAACTCCCTTAGGTCCCCTCCCCCTTGGAGGGCAGGGCCAGATCCACAGCCTATTCCAGGTATATCCAGAGATGGAAGGATAGGAGGTAGAGCTGGAAGAGACAATCCAGGTTACCTAGTTCAATGCCAGCCTCCCCAGTTTACATAAATGGAAGACACTGAGACCCAGAGAGGTCTGTGTCAGAGGTGGATTTACAAACCGGGTTTTACAAACTGGATGCCTGTCCAGTGCTTATTCTACTATATCATGCTACCTCCTTCCCATAGTCAGAACCTCAGAGCTGGGAGAGACCTCTGAGGCCATCTGGTCCACCTTTCCCCAACTTCTGTATTTTACAGATGGGGAAACTGAGGTTGAGAAGAGGGAAGGGCTTGGCCATGTCAAAGAATTTAAGAATTGGACTTAGTGGGCATCTAATCCAATCTTGAATCAAAAGAAATCCCCCACTATAACACATGTGCTATAACATATACAAATGGTTATCTAGCCTCCTTTTGAAGGCCTCCAGTGAAAGGAAACCCACCACCTCTAGAGGCAGCCCATGCCCCTGTTGGATGGCTTTAATCCTTAGGAAGTTTTTCCTGACATCAGACCTAAATTTGCTTCCTTGTGACTTCCACCCATTGTTCCTGGTTCAGACTTTTGGGGCCAAACAGAAGAAACCTAATCCCTTTCGCACACAACAGCCCTCCTGATACTTGAAAGCAGCCACCATGGCCTCCTGAGCCTTCTTTCCTTCAGAATAAACATACCTAGCTTCTTCAATCGAACCTCATCCGATGTGGACTAGAGGCCCTTTGCCATCTTGATTGTCCTCCTGTAGACACTCCAGTTTTTCAGTGCTCTTAGACTGTGGTGCCCAGAATGGAACCTAGGCTCCAGATGAGGTCTGACGAGGGCAGAGGACGGTGGGGCTATCGTGCGTCTACTGCAAGAAGCTAGGTGCCTCAGTGCAGGCCAAGGTGATGTTAACTTTTCTGGCTGCTGTGTTACTGTGTCTGCAGCTGTTGATTGTTGTTCTGTCATTTCAGTTGTGACCACATTTGGGGTTTTCTTAGCAAAGAGGCTGGAGTGTTTTGCCATTTCCTCCTCCAGCACATTTACAGATAAGGAAACCGAGGCAAATAGGGTTAAGTAACTTGCCCAGGGTCACACAGCTAATAAGTACGTGAAACTAGATTTGAACTCAGGTCTTCCTGACCTCAGGCCTGATGCTCTCTCTACTGTATCACCTAAGTGCTCCTACAGTCCTTTACACCAATCTTTTTTTTTTTTTTTTGGTTTTGCCAGGCAGTGGGGTTAAGTAACTTGCCCAGGGTCACACAGCTAGTAAGTGTCAAGTGTCTGAGGCTGTATTTGAACTCAGGTCCTCCTGATTTCAAGGCCAGAGCTCTATCCACTATACCACCTAGCTGCCCTACACCAGTCTTTTATCAAAACAACCATTGTCTATCCGTGCCTCTCACCTTTTGCCTCCTTATGAAATGGATTTTTTTTGTACCTAAGGTTAAGACTTTACATTTATCCTTATGGAATTTAGTCTTATTAGATTTAGCCCAATGTTTCAGCTTTTCAAAAGTCTTTCAGATCCTGACTCTGTCATCCAGGGTGTTAATTCTGCCCCTGTTTTGTGTCTTCTACAGACTTGATGAGCTTGCCATCTATGTCTTTATCTGGGTCTTTGAAAAAAAAATGTTAAACAGCACAGGGCCAAGGAAAGTTCCCAAGGCCTCCTAAAATGTTGACATTGAACTAAGGACCCTTTGAGTCCAGCCATCCAACCAATTCTGAGTCCATTGGGTTGTATTATCATCTAATCTGTATCTTTCTATCTTTTTTACATCTTCTGTACTTTATCAAAAGGGTGGCTGAAACCTAGACTATACCTACAGTATCCTCATCTACTAGTTTAATAATCCTGCTAAAAAGGGCAGCTAGGTGGCGCTGTGGAGACAAAGCCAGGCCTTGAGTCGGGAAGCTCCATCTTCCTGAGTTCCAACTGTGGCCTCAGATAGCTGTGTGACCCTGGGCAAGTCACTTCAGTTTCCTTATCTGTAAAATGAACTGGAGAAGAAAATGGCAAATTACTCCAGTGTCTTTGCCAAGAAAACCCCAAATGGGGTCATAAAGGGTCAATGACTGAACAACAAACAACAACAAAAAGGAAACAAGACCAGCCTGGCCACGATGAAACCACCATGCTGGCTCTTTGTAATCACTGCTTCCCTTTCTAAATGTTTGACAACCATGTCTTTAATGAGCCATTCTAGATTTTCCCCAGGAATCCAAGTCAAGCTCACCAGCCTATAGTTTGTAGATTCCATTCTCTTCTGTGATAATTGGGACAATATTTGCCCTTTTCTCATCTTGTTTACCCCTCCCATCTTCCATGATCTCTTCATTGTTGCTGACAGTGACTCAGCCATCACATCTGCCCATTCTTTCAGAACCCAAGGATGCAGTTTTTCAGGACCAGGCAGTTAACTCGGCAGTTAAGTGCCTTCTCACTAGCTCCCTACTCATCCTGTATCACAGCTCCCTTTTAGTCATTTTTGTTCTCCTATTTCCAGTGAAACTCAGGTCTCCCAATTCCCAGTCTAGTACTCCATTGGGCATTTATTGGGTGCCATCCCTCCATCTCTATACTGTCCCTTTCTCAATGATGAGGGCAGTGTTGAACTCCAGCCTTCCAGGCAGGACACAGTGAGGTGCCCTGCATTCTGTGCTCCTGCAGTGGCAGGCAGGGCTCAGTGTGATTCTCTAGGTTAACCTTGGGTTGCTGAAGGCAGCTGGAGATACATTGGGACAATGCGCTAAAGTGGGAAGCGATAAATATGAAGTCAGAGGAACTGGGCTTTAGTCATTTAGCTATTTAGGGTCAGAGCTTTAGAGCTGGAAAGTCTCAAGCTCAGCTGACCTCAGACACCATCTAGTCCTACCTCTTCATTTTACTAGTTGGGTGGCTTGGGCCAGATTTTTCCCCTCCCTATGACTCATTTCCCCTGTCTATAAAATGGGGGAGGGGAAGGTTTGGATTCAAATGCTCTTTTAGCTCTAAATCCTCTTGTCCTGCGTTTGAGTCCTTGCTCAGGCATTTACTAGCCAAGGATAAATCACTTACTCTGATCCCCAGTTTTCTCAGCTGTAAAATGCACATGACAAAACATGCATTACCTACCTTTGAAGAAATCACTTTGTAAACCTTAAGGCATGGTGGGAATGGGAGTTATTTACAGAATCTTTTGATATCATTCACACCCTCCCATCTCTAAATCCTATGATATCTAAATCATAATCTGCAGAGGGTGCAACTGATGTGCTGATCCCTGTAGTCCTTGCCTGGAGATGACTGGGTGCTCCTTAAGGTCTGCTGAGAGAGGAAACTTCTCTTCCTCCAAGGCTCTTAAGGCTGTGAACTGTAGTCCCTAGGGAGGTGTCTACTTAGCAGTTTGCCTAGTGAGGCCCTGAGACTAGTACTCCATCCAATGGTACTGGTACTAAGAACTGGGAACTCTCCCTGGTCCTGATACAGTTCCCTGCCAATAATCGTGCCTCGCCTAGGTAACTGTTCCCTTACCTCTGCTCCTCCACTGACCCCTTGCCTCTCAAGAGTCACTGATTCATGCAAACAACAAAAATTGATTGTGCCTAATACCTGCAAGTCATCATGCCGGGCACCAGGGATACAAAGATAAAAAATGACACGGTCATTGGTCTCAAGGAGCTTCTATTCTGCTAGGCAGCGTGGGATTTAAGGGATCTTGGTGGTTTTGTTTTCATTTTATAAATCTGAGCTTAAACACCAAATAACCTGTATTTCCACATACGTAGAATAATAGAAAAAGAGGATTGTATGGAAAATTGCAGATCTTCTCTGTTATGTACAGTTTACATTTCTTTTGAAATATATAATGAATTCAACCTGTAGCTTTCAAAGCTGTCCTGCTTGTCTGTGCCCCCCACCCCCACCCCCTCCTGTTTCTTCTTCCTCTTCTCTTCCCTGCATAATAGCTCTAAATCTCAGAGAGCTAGTTTAGGGCCCTAATTTTACAGGTGAGACTGAGGCTCAGAAAAAAGAAAGGCCATTGTTTTATCTTGTCCGTGTTTAAGGAGTTCACATCTCCACCTGCTGGATCCATGGATCTTGCCTAGTGTGATGTGTGATGAAGCTTACATGCTTGTCCAGTTCTAGCCTGTGCTGTGTGCCCATTCTCTCCCCAGCCTGCAAGATGGTGCGAGCAAAGGCACAGTGACAGGAACGAGAGGCAAAACTGTCTAATTAGACTGGGATGTATAGAGTATATGGGAAGACCTGTGGTGTTGTGGATAGAGGGCTGGCTATGGAATCAGTAAGACCTGGATACAAATCTGGCATCTGACACTTAGTAGTAGGGTGACGTGGGCAAGTCATTCTCCGAGCCTCAGTTTCCTCATTCATAGAAGGGAGATGATTATACCTGCAGTACCTTCCACACAGGCTTGTTTCAAGGCTGAGATGAGATAATGTATGTGAAGTGCTACATAAATGTCAGTAACTATGTGAAGGGAAGTAATATGAAAGAAGAATGGATGGGTAGCATGGAGTCAGATCTTGGAGGGTCTTTAATGCCAGTGTTAGGAGTTCACATTTTATTTGCTAGAAACTAGGAAGATGCAAGAGAGCTGAATGAGGAAGATCCAATCAATCACTCAATTAATCAATCAACAAGCATTTATTCATTGCCTTAAATTGTGCTGGGCACTGGAGCTACAGAGATAAAAATCAAACTGTCTCTACCTTCTACAGAGGAATTCAGGTCCAGTTGTTTAGTGTCTGGGGCCTGGCAGACATGGTGGCAATACTCGAGAAAGGGTAGGTCCTAAAGCTGGGAACCTCCTACCCACATCCATATACCTTATGTATTTTGGACATTTCAGTGTTGGAATCCTACTAAGCTTAGTCCTCTAAGGCCCTCCCAGGGCCTCTCCTGGAGCTTATGGAAGATTTTCAACTCAACAAATGTCTACTGAGTGCCTAGTAGGTGCAAGGCATTGGGTTCAATGTTGAGGGGACATAGTCCGTGCCCTCAGGAAGCTTATAATCTATGGGGGGGGGCAGAATGTGAACACATATAGGACACAAACACAGCTAAGTATAATACAAATGGGGACAAAGAAAAGTCCAGATAATGTTCCTTGGGAAAAGCAGAGGTGGGAGGGAACACTTTCAGTTGGGAAAGCTTCACAAATGGCACCGGGGTTGAGTCTTGAAGGAAGAGGATTTCAATAGGCAGGGATGAGGAATGAGCACAGGAGATGACCTGCACTGTATGGAGAGGCAAAGGATGGTAGATTTAGAGATGGGAGGGTGTGAATGATGTCAAGAGATTCTGTAAATAAGAGTTTGGAGAACGAGCAGCCCAGTTGTATAGAACATGGACTGTGTGAATGGGAGGAATAAAGCTGGAAGGGTAAGTTGAAGCCATGATGAGGTGGCCCTTTTTCCTTTCCAGAGCAGACCCCTTTCCCACATGCACACAGGATCCACTGTATCCCATTTTCTCTAGCAGGTTGCTTCCTCTGTTGTTTCCACTTCAATCTCTCCCTGTCTAATGACTTATTTCTCTACTTCACACAAACATGCCCATGTCTCCCTCACCCTCCAAAGATCCTCACTTGATCCTGCCATCCCTGCTATCTATTGTCCTAGATCTCTAGTCTTTTGTGGATAAACTTAAAAAGGCTGCCTACTGTAGATGCCTTCCTCTTCTCTCACTCTGATCTGAACTCTATGATCTAGTTTCCAAACTCATCATTCAACCAACACTGCTCTCTCCAAAGCTACCAGTGATCTAATCTTCAAATCCAATGGCCTTTTCTCAATCCTGCTTTTAAGTCCTCTCTCATTTGTCCCTCAGAGTAACCCTGTGAAAGTAGATGCTCCTATCATTCCTATTTTATAGCTGAGGAAATTGAAGTTGAGGTTAGATTAATTGCCCAAAGTTACACAGCAGCATCTACCTGAGTCAGGATGTCTACATACCCCAACCACACCCAGGTGTTTCCCTGGTCAAAACCCGTGCTCAGGAAAATACGTGAATATGATGGATAAAACAGATTTTTACTGAGTTGTAATTCCTAATAAGGCAGGATCCAAATTCAGATTTTTCTGACCTCAAGCCTGACCCTCTATCCCACTATGCTACCTAAGCTGCTTACCTCCTTATCCCCATACCTCAAAATTAGAAATTTGTTATTTCTTGAAAATACTAACAGGGTCAGAAATTATGCCTTTTATCAGATGCCTTCTTCTCTGGATTCTGGCTGTGTCCTGGCTGAGGGTGAAGTGCAGGCTGGACGACCACTTATGTTGGGGAGGCTGAGGTGGCTCTTGGTGTACTTTAGACTGGAAGCAGGGCCAACCAGTATTTGGCACATTGCCCAGGATGGAACTTGGTGAAGAAGCCAAGGTAGAAAGAAGGCATTTGAATTACACAAATTTGAAGCCCTTGAGATATTACTGACCAGAAAAAACTTAGTATTCCTACCCCACCAGAAAATGAGGGCCAGAATGGGGCAATAAGGTTGCATGGTCAGTAGCAGAGCTTGGACTCACGAGCCCCGAGCTTCAAGTCCAGTGTTTATCTTCAAGGGCTGTGTGAGAAGATAGGTGTGATACAGAAGTTTGAGATCAGAGGGTAAGAGCTAGGGCATCACCCCCACTTTGTCTTTTCTCCCTTGCAGGAGTATGTGAGGTGGATCATCAGAATAGAGCAGGGTACACAGCCCTCATGCTGGCTGCTCTGGCCTCTGTGGATGGAGAGGATGACATGGATGTAATTAGGAGGCTGTTCAGCTTAGGAAATGTCAATGCCAAAGCCAGCCAGGTGAGACCCCTTCCCTGCTCGTAGAGGGGGCCACAATCTCAACATCCAAGGGATCCAAATGAATCCATCCAGGCTGCTTTAGGGTATCCAGTCTAACAGTACTTCCTTAATCTGATTGGGTGACCATCCTTGGCCCTGGTCTGGTCCCTTCCCCGCTGAGCTGGGATAGGTGCTCCTGGCCCAGACTCTACCCTTGGTTTTTTCAGGCAGGACAGACAGCCCTGATGCTGGCAGTGAGCCATGGTCGGCAGGATATGGTGGCTGCCCTGCTAGCCTGTGGGGCTGATGTGAACCTGCAAGATGAGGAAGGCTCCACAGCCCTGATGTGTGCCAGTGAACATGGGCGTGTGGAGATGGTAAAGCTCCTCCTGGCCCAGCCAACATGTGACCAGGATGTCTTGGATAATGTGAGGCTGGGGCCTGCATGGTGGGGGGAGGAATGGGATTTTGAACACCACCCTCTTCTAACTTGCCCAAAACTCCAACTCCATTTCTCACCTCTTCTCCCTTAATTCGTGGGATCACTGTGGGGCCCATATCACTCTCTCCCTCCCTGAGGCTACAATGGGTCTAGTCTACCCTCAGGAGCTGTCAAGGTCAGTCTCATTCCCCAGGTTAGCTTGTCTCAATTCCTTTTCCTTCCCACAAAGGAAGGCACTAGTGCCCTGGCTATAGCTCTGGAAGCCGGACAGGAAGAAGTCGCTGCCCTGCTGCACGCACACTTAAGTTCAGCTAAACCAGGGCCTTTGGTAAGCCACCTTTTCATGAACCCTACAAAAGATTCTTCCAGCACCCATTATCAACACCCTGTGGAGGAAGGAAGACAAGGCAGATTGTGTTAAGTGGTTTGAAGCTTTATTTGGCAGTATGGGGCAAACTGGAGTAGGAAGTCTGAAGTCAGGTGAACTAGTATAAAGAGACCATTGTAATTATACAGGAAAAAGGTGAAAAGGCTAGGGTAATGACAATGGAAGGGGCCACTATGAAGCATTTCAAAGACATGACAGAATTGGCCACTGGCTAGATTTTGAGGGTGGGGGCGGGCAGTAACATAAGAAGTAAAAAACAACCAGTTTTTTTAACCTTAGCCACTAGAATGGTGGTGCTCTATTAACTATTTTGGGGTTATTTGGTGAAAGGAACGGCAGCATTTTAGACATCCAGATGGTGTTGAACATACACTTGGAAACATGGGGATTTCAGGAAAAATCAGAGCTAAAAATAGAGGTTCAAAGAAGGGAAGCTATGGGAAGGATTGAAAACAGAAAAAGCATAATTAATAGAAGAATAAATCCTCTTGAATAAAGCCTCCTGAATATGGACAGAAAACATTTCAAATTGTTTCAAAAGTAACCTTTTTTGTAGGGATAAGTCAGACAGTTTACTTTTTTTTTTTGTAAAGGGTAGAAGACATCTAAACATATATGCAAGCAAAGGAGAAGCAGCCAGGGGAGACTGAAGTTAAGAGATCACATCTGGAATATGGTCCTAAAGTAGGAGAGGATGGGAGGGAAAAAGAGGTTAAGATTTCATATTCAACACTGCTTATCACAATAGGCACAAGGCTAGTAAATGGGTGGGTTTAGGATATATTGAGGCTGAATAAAAGATGGATGGACTTTCCCATCCCCTTCAATTCATAACTATAACCCTATCTTCCAGACACCACCAGCTTCTCCTGATTCTGAAAGCAGCGATACTGATGACAAGTGTTGTGAGAGCAAGCAGGATGTTGGGCCTATGTGATTGGCCACATCACGTCCCTGGTCCCATCTCAGCTAAATAAGAGTTTGATGCTCTGTTCTCTTTCCACTAACCCACTTGATAGTAAATAGCCTGGACCTGTATAGGCTCCCAGTTAGTGTTCCACAAAGCACCTTATAGTGAAAAGCCTTTTTAAACCAGTGGGAGCAAGCACAAGTGAATCCCAAGGTTCTCAGGAATTAGAGACCTGACTGGAAAATGGAAATGAAGTAGCTCAGGGAAGGGTGAATGTCACCCAGGAATAACTTTGCATTCCCCAGTTCCAGGCTTGTGACTGGCCAACAGATTTACATGAAGAATCTCCAAAAATTATTCCTAGCACTTTCTTATTCTGTGAACTGCGAGTTCTTATTTTCCCCAAGCGTTCCATCTAGCCACCATGCCATTTAAAATGGTTTCTTATTCTTGGTTCCTGTCAATTAAAGCCCTCTAGCTACTACACTCAAGACTCAGAAAGGGAAAAGGATGGTTTCAGTACAAAGCACACCAGTTTGGGCTCAGGTGACCTGTACTTGTGTCTTACTGCAAGGTCAGGCCTCATTTCTGTATATATTCCTCTATATAAGGTCTCTCCTGCTTTAGACCTTACAAAGGCAGAGCAGGTTAGCTCTATGGTCCTCACCCCAGCCCAAGGGTCCTGAATAGCCAGGCCTCAGTTCTGTCCTATTCTGAGGTAGGAGGTCCCCAATCCAATCTGGGGAAACAGAAACTTTCCAATAAAATGCAATTAACTGGTTACATTTTCTGATTTCTGTTTTTGGGAAAGAAGAGGCTATATCAGAATACTTGACCCTGATACTAGGTTACAAAGGATACCTGTTTACATCCTATTTGGCACTGTCCAGCATTCCATCTTCCCCTTCCTTGATTTCAAGATACCAGGTACCTCAGGGGATAAAAAGGACCTGGGTCTACCTGATTACCCCACCTTTAAAAGGTCACACTACTCAGCAGCTTAGACAAAACTCTTTATTTTACACATCCCTTAGCAGTCCTTCCACGACCAGCAGCCTAGGGGCCTCCACCTGAAAATAAAGTCAGTGTAAGGTACTAGGACTTTTCTACTAAAGTTCCAGCTCATAGCATCTACCACTGTGATCCCAACCACCACCAGCCTTTTGATTTTACTTATTTAGGACCCTCTTTGGGTCTGGCCTAAAACCAAGCCTATTTTGAGAGTCCCAGGACTACCCCCCCTTGGTGCTAACTATCTGTTGACCTTGCCCTCCTAGCTTGAACCACCAACAGCCTTCCCGAGCTCTCCCACACATTGTCTGGGGCTCTGGATAAAGTCACCTCTTTCTGGGGCTCAGTTTCCTCCACTGTAGCATGACAGAACTGAGTTGAGGCTGCAGATTCAAGGGGCATTGTTAGGGCTGTCAGACTTGACCTGTTCCTTAAGACAGTTCTGGAGATCAGGCTGTCCCCCAAGTCCCTTGCCCTCTCTGGGCCTCAGTACCCTATTCTGTCAAAAGGCGCTTTGGGGGACTGTGTGGTAGGATGGATGGGGTTCGGAAGAGGCCCTGGCCAGGGCTGGGCTCGATCATCGGCACACCTGGTCCCCCTTCCCCGGCTGCTGGGGCGGCTCGGCGGCACTCACCGGTCGGTCTCACCGCAGCCTCCGGGCCTCACGCTCCGACTCCAGCAGGGTGAGCACGTCCCCCTCCCGCACGGGGCCCTTCACGTTGCGGATGATGGAGCGGCTCGTGTCGTCCATGAACTCCACGCGCACCTAGACAGGGGGCAGAGCGGCCTCAGGGGCGCCGGGCGGAGGAGGGGCCGGGGCCGAGGCAGGGGGCGCAAGGAGGGGAGGGGGCGCTCGGGCGTGGACTTACCTGGGTGCACTGGCCCTGAGAACCGGTCCTGCCCAGCACCTTGGTGACCTGGGGACGGACGGCGGAGAGCGTGAGGCCGGGCCATCCACCCGCTCCTCCCTCCCTCCTTCCCAGGCGCGGGAGCGACTCGGGCTCGTAGCCCCTCGCTGGAACCCAGGCAGCCGCCCCTTGCAGCTCCCTTCCTCCGCCCCGAGCCCCGGTCCCGGCCTCTGCTCCTCACCCGAGCCAGCTTGATGGGTTGCACGCGGCCTGTGTCCATGATGGCGGCTGCAACAGAAGATGGGAAAGACGAGAGAGAGTCACGTGCCCCTGGCGCCTACTTTATAGGCTTCCTCAAGTCCCGCCTCCGGCGCTCGCGAGACCACGGCGCTCGCGTTCCCTCCCTCCCTTCCCAGCAGCCTTTGCGGCTGCAGTTGTTGCCCTTCAGCCCAGATGCAATATGGCGTCGGCCACTGGCTTCATCCGGTGGCTCCGGAATACCGCCTCCGGGGTGCGGCGACGACCCTAGGGACGAGGGCACGATATAATGACGCTGGGGACGGAGACCTGACGGACTGACATCCCCGTGTTCCTCCTGTGTATCCCCTGCCCCCCATCTCGCTCTTTACCTGTACCTGCCTGCTCTGGCCTATAACCCCGCCCCCTGTCTCACCTGTGGCTCTCCCGCTGCAGCCCAACCTCTAACCTTGTCCCCAAACTCTCCTCCTGCACCCCCGTTCCTGCCGCTGCCTCTGGCCCCGCTCCTCGCCCGGGACCCTTGTTTCTGTCCTCGTTCTCAGCAGCCCAATGTCCAACCCTAAGTCCTTGTCACCCGTACCTTTGACCCCATGTCCTACACCCCTGTCCCTGTCTGCAGTCCCTGTCTCTGACCCCTCTGTCCATCCCTCACTTCTGACCCTGAACCTCGGCACCCTTTGGTCTTTTGTCACTGGTCCCACCTCCGACCTCATGATTATATCCCTTCATCTTTGACTCTGTACTTACCCCAAACTCTGTCCTCCACTTCCCCTCTGACACCTTCCTTTACCCTCTCTAGTGCATCCATCCCTGTTCTAGGCTCCTTGCATCCTGTCTCTGTTCCACCACTGTTCCTGCTCTCCATACCCTCCCTCCTGTATACTCCACTTCTCCCTATGCCTAGGAATATGCTTATTCCTCCTAGGGCTTTTCCCCTCAGATTTACCATAAACTCCAACCCTGCCCTTCTCTCTTGCCCTTTCTCTTAGCTGTAACCTCCTTCTCCTTTTCTCTTGGGTATGACCTCATCCCGATCTCTACCTTCTAACCTATGGTGTACACCTGCCTCTTGAGATACTTCATCTCTTGCTCTTGGGTGTACCTCTATTCTCATTACCTCCTCTTACCCTGGGATATGCCCTCGACTAAACCCGCCTGGCACACCGAAGCTATATATTCTTTGTTCTTATCCTGTGGTCACTACTGTTTTCTCCTCATTTTCTTTTCTTCACAGCATAATCTCCAAGCAAAATTGCAGTTACGTTACCAGGAGATATCTAAGAGGTGAGCAGGTTTACTACTGTCTCTTCCAATGTCCATCACTTCCTTCTTTGTCTAGCTGTGAGGTCAGCAATTTTTGTAGCTCTGTCAGGAAATTTGCCTAAGGTTTAGACAGGAGAGGAAAGGAAGAAAAGTGGGAGGGAAGAAGGGAGAACAAAAAAGAAAGGGATAATAATGATGATTCCATACCCCCCCATTACTATTTTCTGTATGCCTTTATTTTATTTTTTGTCTTATTTTATCCAGATGGCTCTGGGAAGGAGACAGGACAGGGTGAGAAAATGAAGACTCAGAGCTAAGATAACTTATCCAAGAAGGAGCCAGAATTCATAAACTAGCTTATTAGTTACAACAAAACTAACTTACTCTGAAATATGAAATTGGCTTATTCAGGCTTAAACTAAGCTCCTTGAAGGCAGGGACTGTCTTTTGCCTCTTTTGTAATCTTAGTGTTAGCACATAGTAGGTGCTTAATAAATGTTTATTGTTTGATTAATTCTACTAGCTGCCTCTTGGGAAGAGGCTTGGTAGATTCTAGGAATTTGGTGACAGTAGACATGCAGGTCAGGCTTGAGGGCTTACATCTTTGAAATAGGATGCTAATATACTTTTGTTGGGAATTCTTATATCCAGCCCTCACTTTTGGGTTTCTGAATTCCTACCTTTAATTTGAAATGAAAAATAAAAACTAGCTCACAACTTCTTATTTCTTAAAATTTTTTAGAATGTTCTATGTGTGCTTTGAGGGTAACTTTTATGAAAATGTTAGAAAGGAAAGCAATTTTTCATAGATTTTCTATAGAGAATGCTATATAAACTCCTACATTTAGAGGTGAAAATTATCTCAGAGCCTCTAGTCCTCACTTTACACGTGAGGAAATGGCAATTTCGGAATGAGAACTGACTTGTCCAAGGTTATACTGGCAGTAAGCCTCAGGGATGGGATTTGACCTCAAAGCTACTACTCTTTCTACATTTCACTCTGCTTTTGCACCTTCATGGTTGCTTCGTTGACTGAGAGATGAAGAGAATACAAGATCTTTGTCTTTGTGTGTTGGTTACAAAAAAGCATTTGTCTTGGTAAAACAAAACACAGCCTCAAATATTCTTTTAGTAAGGTGTTTCCTATTTTTATATTATTTATATAGTAATAGAAGATTCCTTCATGGATAACTTGATGTTCAAAAGAAAAAATGAAAATATCAAGATGCAGTTTAATGTCCCAGTTGAAGCTCCTGGCTATAGGGTAGGAGAGGATGCCTCATTATAGTAAAAAAGGCTTTGTATTTTTCATGAGAAGACTTGGGTTTGAATCTTGACTACTTTTCACTTGTATGATGTTAGGCGTCATTCACTCCCTGAGGCGAAGGTCTTCTTAAAGTCTTCCCTCAAGCAGAAAACTGGGAAAGAATTTTTACAACCAGTGTCTCTGATAAAGGCCTCTTTTCTAAAATACATAGGGAACTAAGTCAAATTTATAAGAATACAAGTCATTCCCCAGTTGATAAATGGTCAAAGGATATGAACAGGCAGTTCTCAGATGAAGAAACTAAAGCTACCTATAATCATATGAACAAATGTTCTAAATCACTATTGATTAGAGATGCAAATCAAAAGGACTCTGAGGTGCCACATCACACCTATCAGATTGGCTAACAAGACAAAACAGGACATGATAAATGTTGGAGAAGATGCAGGAAAATTGGAACACTAATACAATGTTGGTGGAGTTGTAAAATGATCCAACCATTCTGGAGAGCAATTTGAGGCTATGCCCAAAGGGCTATAAAAATGTGCATACCCTTTGACCCAGCAATAGCACTTTTAGGGCTGTATCCCAAAGAGATCATAAAAATGAGAAAAGGACCCACATGGACAAAAAATATTTATAGCAGCTCTTTTTGTGTTGGCAGTGAATTGGAAATTGAGGGGATACCCATCAATTGGGGAATGGCTGAACAAGTTGTTGTATATGAATGTAGTGGAAAACTCTTGTGCTGTAAGAAATGATGAGCAGGCAGAATTCAGAAAAACTTGGAAAGACTTGTATGAACTGATGCAGTGAAAGGAGCAGAACCAGGAGAACATTGTACACAGTGACAGCCACATTGTGCGATGACTGACTTTGATAGACTTGTCTCTTCACAACAACTGAAGAATCTAAGACAATTACAAAAAGGTTCATGATGGACATTGCTGTCCACATTCAGAGAAAGAACCATGGAGTCTGAATGCAGAGGGAAGCAGACTCCTCGCTCTCCTTTTCCTTTGTTTTGTTTTATTGCTTCATTCTTGTGGTTCCTCCCATTAGTTCTCATTGTTCTTACATCTTGACTAATGGGAAAACATGCTTCGCATGAATGTATATGTAGAGCCTTTATCAGATTGTACGTCATCTGGGGTGTGGGGAGGATTCAAAACTCAAAATCTTATGGAAGTGAATGTTGAAAACTAAAAATAAATAAATTAAAAATAAAAAAAATAATAATAAAGTCTTCCCCCAAGGAAGCTGCTTAGAGGTGGCAAAGTGGATAGAATGTTAGACCTAGAGCTAGGAAGACTTGAGTTCAAATCCAGCCTCATGCATTAGCTTTGTGAAAAGTCACTTAACTTCTGTGCCTCATTTTCCTCAGCTGTAAAATGAGGATGACAATAATAGCACCTGCTTGACAGTTATTTTAAGCACCAAATAAGATATTCGTAAAGCTCTTTGCAAATCTTAAAACATTATATAAATGCCAGCTATTATTAAATCCTTAAGTCAGAAAGTTGTGAATTCAAATTCTACCTCAGACACTTGCTAGCTGTATGACCCAGGACAAGTCACTTCACCTCTGTCTGTTTAGTTTCCTGATCTGTAAGGTGAGAGTTCTTATGAAATCACATGATATTTGTAAAAGCCCTTTGCAAGCTTTAAAGCACTATGTAAATGCTAGCTATCATCATCATCATCATTATTATTATTATAAGAGGAGACTCATTGGGAAAATGAAGAAGCTGGGCTGGGTCATGTCTAAGGTCCTCCCAGCTCTAAATTGTAAGCCATTTTGTAGTTAGTAGATAAGGCTATAAATGCTATGAAAGCTTTTGTTCATTCTTTTCATTTCCTGTCCATCATGGTCACACCAAGAACACTGGAGTAAGAATTAGGAGTTAAGCCTTGTTATTGCAACTGAAGTCATCTGGGTCTCAGTTTCTCTATCTGGAAAATGGGGATAATAATTCTTATCCAGAAGGATCAAATGAGATCCTGTACTTAGAAGCAAATTAATTCATAAAATCCTCAATGGAGAGAAAATATGGGACCCTTGCCAAAGAACCTGATTTCCTGGGCCAGCGACAGTGCATGGGATTTAAGGTCTGGGGTACTGTGTGCTCTTCTGGGCAACACATTTTAGGCAGAATGTTGGCAAAGTAGAGGAAGTACAGGGCCTGGGACTGGAGACTGCTGTATGAAGGGACATGGGAAGAGCTGGGCGTGTTTGATTTGGAAAAAATGTGGAGAATGAGGGACAAGTCTTGTTTGGTTTGGCTTCAGAGAGCTGAATTTGGGTTAGTGGGGAGGGAGCTACAGAGGCAGATCTGGGGCTCAGCATGAAAGGACTTCTTGGTACTTAACGCTACCTCGGAAGACTGGAGGCCTTCACAGGTTCCTCCCAAACTGAAATTCTGTGATTCTGCCTCTGTAAACCTTTCCAGATAAAAGAAAGCTCAGCTCAGCTGCTCAGCCGCAAGAATAATGAAGAACACGATTTCGCTGTGCGGTGGGTCAGCTCCACTTCTTTGTTTTGTCCTGGATATCTGTCAGGCACTCCAAGGCACCTAGGCAGCACGTTGGATAGAGTCTGGACTTGAAGTCAGGAAGACTGAGTTCTAATTTGGCCTTACCTGCTTCATGACTCTGGGCAAAAAAAACCTCAGTTTGCCTCAGTCTTCTTATTGTAAAATGGGGATGGTAATGGTACCTACCAACCAGGGTTGTTGTGAGGATAAAATGAGATAACATATAGATGCTTTAGCATAATGCCCAGCATATAGTAGATAATAAATACTTATTAAAGGAGGCAGCTAGGTGGTACAGTGGATAGAGCACCGGCCCTGGATTCAGGAGGACCTGAGTTCAAATCTGGCCTCAGACACATAACACTTACTAGCTGTGTGACCCTGGGCAAGTCACTTAATCCCCATTGCCCAACCAAAAAAAAAACAAACAAAAAAATGCTTATTAAAATTTAAAAAGTGTAGAGGCATAGGGTGGACATTGACAGATGCATGTGAGAGCTGTTGCTAGCAGATTATCACTGACAATTCAAATGTATTATTTTCTTTAGAACTCAGCCACCTCCTAAGCTGCCAGTGGGCCCTAGCCATAAGTTTTCAAACAATTACTATTGTACTCGTGACGGACGTCGACAAGCCTCTCCTCCTTCAATCATAATGTCTACTGTGAAAGTTTTGGAGTCTGGTCTTCCTGGTAAGAGGTAAGTCTTCTCTGAGGGAGACTCAGGGTCCCTGCAGGACTAGATGACCCTGCCCAGATTCTTTTCTCCTTGGCTCATATTTACCCATTGCTTTAAGATTGGCAAAGTCTTTAATCCTCACAACCCTGGGAGAAAGGTGTCCTAGATGAGGACAGTGAGGGTCATCAAGGTGGAGGTACCCAGAGTTACCCAGGGTGGAGGTGGGTGGGATTCCAGCATTCTGTCCATTATGTTGTACTACCTTATCCTATCCTAGATTTCGTGTGTATGAACCTAAATTTGCCAACTCCCTTCCTGATTTTAAAAACTTTTGTAATTTAACACTGTCTGACCTCACCAACCACTCTCTGACCTCATTCATCTTTCAGGCAGACTGTTTTTTTTTTTCATCTTTTCTCCTCACTTTGGTTCATGCTCTTGTTCACCAGTATCATACTGCACAAGTATCAATTAAAGAAACTGGAGTGTTTAGCTTGGACCCAAGAAGATTTAGAAGGGCCTTGATGGTTGTCTTAAGGATTGCAGAAGCTGTCCTGTGATAGCCTGGGTCATATTCTGCTTGGCCCCACAGGGCAAAACTGGGGACGTGGGTTAGAAAGTGGTGAGAGGCAGATTCAGCCTAAATGCCGAGAAGAATTTCTGAACCATGACAGCTGTTTTAAAGTGTAATGGACTGTCTGGGAGTCAGGCCCTTCCCTCATTACAGTCTTGAGGGAGAGCTGGAGTCATTGCTTCTCTGGATATCCTTGTTCTGGCATGGGTTGGCCGAGAAGCTCTCTGGGGTCATTTCTAACTCTGAGATTCTGGAGATACTAGTTTGGTTTTTTTCCATTTCATAGAGCACCTCATAGTTTTCAAAGTCCTTTTACCCCTTATTTGATCCTGTAATAACTATCTGATGACTTGAATCCTCACAGTGACTCTGAGGTTGGTGAGTAGGCATTATTCCCAATTTACTGGGGAGAAAGTGGGCTTAGAGTGAGGCAGTAACCTAGTGAAGTTCACTGACCTCCTTGCTGTTCTACATATAAGACTCTCCCATCCTGAGACTCTCTAAAGTTAGACCAGGAGAGAGGGAGAAGTGCTCTTGGTAAGTTATTGGAAGAGCCAGGGCTCTTCACTTCTATTCTAGTGCTTTTTCCAGTGTATTCCACCATCCCTCAAGGGAGGTTGTAGTACTGAGCCCTGCAGATCCTGTTTTTTCTTTAAGCAGCTGAACTAGAATCATTCTGTAGGTGGAAGGATGCCTGTAATGAAAATGACCAGCCTGTAGCTGGGAAGAAGCACCATGGGGCTGACAGGTCCTGGTTTTTCAGACCTTCCACAATGTAACCCCATCCTACTTCAACCTTTTTTATTAACCATTTTGTAACAATCCACAACCTAGATCATATTTTTAAAATAGGAAAATTGATTCTTCTTTTTACACAGGTTGGAGTATAGCAGCTTGTAGAGGTATCAGGTCACATAGTTGTTAGATACTAGCTCTTCTACCATGCTCAGCCACCTCATTTATACCTGTTTATGAAAGTAGAAACTACACCCCACTCTCACCCCATTCCCCCAGTTTCTAAGATCTCTGAAGACAAGGACAATATTTGTCTGATTTAGACTTTAGATCTCTATTAGCATTGATCAGTTTTCTTCACACAGGAAGGTTATAGTACAAGTATGTTGAATTAAATTTAGTGATTATACTTCCTGTTCTAGAAATGGAAATCTCACAAGCTGCTTGTCTCCTGACCCAAATATGGTGTCTCTTGTGTGCAGTCTTTTTAAAATCTTTTATAAATTAGGCCCTCCCTAAAACTGTCTTCTTTCCCTAGCTCAAATGAAGCTATGACAACTTCTGGAAAAAAGCCAATGATACCAGGATCCCCCTTGAAAAAGTGGGAACTGTCAAAGGATGAACCGTATTTGTGAAATGGACATGGGAAGATGTACATACAGATGCTGAGAGATTGTGTTTTTAGGGGACTGACTTGAAGGCACGAGCTCAGCTCCAAAGGCATCAAGGAGAATCATACAGTGAACGTTATACCATGATATTTTATCTTGGGGTAGGGGAGAAACATATATCCTAATACATAATAAATACACTGACCTCCAGTATTTTTTGCATTTTTACTTGATTCATTTGAATTGCTTGTATTCCAGTGTAGAGACACAGATTGTTAACTATTCTCTGGGAACTGTCATCTCTGAAATTTGTGGATCCTAGAATAGGATAGCTAGGCAGCACAGCAGACAGAGTGTGGGACTTGGAGTAAGAACACTTGAGTTGAATTCTGGCCTCAGAAACTCCTAGCTGTGTTACCTTGGGCAAGTCATTTAACTTCTCCCAGCATCAGTTTCCTTATCTGTATGATGGGGATAATAGCAACACCCACCTCTGGGGTTGTGGTGATGTTCAAATGAGATAATAGTTGTAAAGCACTTTGCAAACCTTAAAGCATGATATCAATGTTAGCTGTCATTATGTCAGAGCTAGGGAGAAGAGAGCATCTAGTTCAAATGAAGTTATTTTACAGATGGAGAAACTGAGATGTAGGCAAAGAGAAAGAGCTGCCCAAAGTCTTCCCCTCATTCTGAAGTGTCAGTAGCATAACCAGGACTAGAGCCCAGGTTTCCTGACTCCTAATCTAGAGCTTTTTTCACCACATCTCGTTGCCTGCTTTTAATATGAGTCAGTGGTGGACATGTAAGAAAATCCTCCTCCTCATCATCATAGGTAATGCTTCTCTGGGGCTTGCAAAATACATCTCTCTCTCTCTCTCTCTCTCTCTCTCTCTCTCTCTCTCTCTCTCTCTCTCTCTCTCTCTCCCTCTCTCTCTCTCTCTCTCTCTCTCTCTCTCTCTCTCTCTCTCTCTCTCTCTCTCTCTCTCTCTCTCTCTCTCTCTCTCTCTCTCTCTCTCCCCCTCCCTCTTTCTCCCTCTCTCCCTCTCCTCACCTCATTCCCATTAGATGGACAATACTGAAGATTTTTACATGTGAGCAAAGAGATCATCTCACAACAAGGTTAGGTGACTTGTCTGAAAGCCATTATTACTAAGTAAGTGATAAAGCTGGCCATGGCATCCAGATTTCTTGACCCTAAGTGATACAGCTTAACAACATTTCTGGTACCCTCAGAACCAAATCCAAATGACTTTTTGATTCTTACATCATTCCTTAAATCCTTCCTTTCCTTTTGGGATGGGGTAGGGGGGTGTTGTGTGTGTGTGTACTAGCACTATGACTGTGGGCAAATAAATTACTTAACCTCTTTGGGCCCCAGGGAACTCTAATTGAAGAATATTGATAAATTTGCATTGGTAGAGGGAGTTCCTATGCCACTAACATGACAAGTTCAGACTAAAAAAATAAATGCTAATAGATATTTGTTGAATTGTGTTGCAAGCTGGAGCATATTCAGACTATAGCTATAGGGGAGGCTTGTGGGAATTCAAAAAAATCACACAAAGAGCAGTTGAAGGTCCTGCACTATTTAACCTAAAGAGAAGACTTCTGGTATGTGTGAGTACTGTCTTCACATCCTGAAGAGCTGTCATAGAAAAGAGGGAGCAGATTTATTCCTTGGGCCCAGAGGGCAGAACTAGGAATGGTGGAAAGCTATGGGGCATCGAAGTACATCTCACTATAAAGAGCTGTTGAGAAATTAGATAAGCTGTCTCACAAAGTGGAGGAGAGGTCACCATCTCTGGAGGTTGTCAAGCAGAGCCTGGGGTGGCCACTTGTGGGAGCTGCCATGTACATGGCTGAACTGAACAACTAGTACTCAAACTTTCTGGAGTATGAGGACCCTATTTTAATGTAAAAAGTTTGAAGACTCATACATGATAGTAACTGCACAGTTAGTAGCTATGCTGTTAATATTCATTGACTAAATGTCTAGTATATGTATGGTAATGTGACAGGTGCTGGGGGTACAAAGACAAAAGGACAATCAGTGTCTGTC
>NW_020954713.1:1054775-1122877 GCF_900497805.2 Vombatus ursinus | reverse complement strand
CATTCCAGGCAGTGGTATCATCCTACATGAAGGTAGGGAGATGAGATAGAATGTTTGGGGAACCACTATCAGGCCAATTTGGTTTGGTACTCAGCTTACACAAATGAAAAGCAAGAACCAGTGCCTGCCTTCATGGAGTTTGCCTGTTCCATCAGAGATGGGGAGAGAATAAGATAACCCATAGTGTCTGAGGATGGCATGGTGTACTATGTGCCTAGCATGTAGTAGAAGCTTAATAAATGTTTATTGATTGACGGGCTGGAAAAAGTAGTTTGAATGCCAGGATTAGGAGTTTGTATTTCATCTAAAGGCAGCTGGGAGCTCCTGAACAGTTTTGAGTAGGGCAGAGACAAGTTTAGTCCTCAGGCTTAATTCATTCCTGGGCTCATACTGGAAGGCTTTCTAGGTGGCTGGACTTGGCAACAGCAGCGGGGCCTTTAAGAATAATAGCTAGCACTCATATAGCCCTTAAGGATTAAGGAATGCTTTACAAATACCTCACTTTATCCTTCAAACAATCCTGGGAGATAGGAGCTATTATGGCCCCTGATTTACAATTGAGGAGACTGAGGCAAACAGGTTAAATGACTTGCCCAGTTTCACACAGCTAGTGACTGAAGCTGCCTTTTAACTCGGGTCTTCTTGATTCCAGGTCCAGCGATTTTTCCATGGGGGCCACCCAGTTTCCCCAATCCTCCACTAACGTTCTCTGATACCTCATGGTAATAATATTAGCCAATATTTATATGACATTTTAAGGCTTGCAAAAGTCTTAACATACATTGTCCTACTTGCTGTGCATAAAGCAAGAACTGTTATGCCCATGATGGATGGAGGCACTGAGGCTGAGATTAAGTTAGTGCTCAGAGTCGCGCAGCTAGTAAGTGTCGAGACAAAACTCACACTGAAGCCCGCACTTGTTACCTCGGTGGTCGCTTGGAGGGGGTGAAGGGGGGTAATACGAATAGCTTCTCTTTCCGTGCTGTCTTTCGGAGTTTTCCCCCACCCCCGACCCCCAAACCGCTCTGTGAGCTAGGGAGTAAAGCTCAGGCTCGGAGGGGGAATTGCCCGGGGCTGATTGACGTCTCCCGGCTCCCCATCTCGTGCTCTCGTGATGCACTGAGCTCTGCTGGCTTGAACCTCAGCCTACTAAGCTTTGTTGGCCTTGGACCCCTGCCTTTCCAGGTGAAAGGGGGACGTGCGGCCCCGCCCCGAGTCCTTCAGAGGTGGTGGTGGGTGGGGGACGCGCCCTGCTACTGCGAGCCAGAAACCACGAGGAGCACAGCCAGTGCTAGTGCGAGAGCGCATGCGCACCGCGAAAAAGGGGTGCTGCGGTGGACTTGACCGCTAGGTATCAGGCGTGGGGCGCGGGAGCTGCGCACGCGCTCTTCCTCCCGCTCGTCCCGGCGGGTCGCAGATGGGGGCGCGTGCGCGTGCTCTCTGCTGGGGGCGGAGAGAGGAGTAAACTCTGAGGTCTGCTGGTCAGTCAGTCAGGCGCGGGGGAATGGCGCGCGAGTTGCTGCGGCTATTGCCGCTGCTTCTGGCGGGACTGCAGCGAGCTCTGGCCCTCAGCCTGCCTTCGACCTCGGCACAGCCCCGGAGCCTAGCCCGCCGAGCAGGTGAGTCCGGTCCCGACCTTCAGCCCCTTCCTCTTTCCCCTAGTCTCGCTTCTCGTTGTGGGGGGGGGGGGCGCGTTCTTTCGGCAACTGTCAGGTCCCGCCCCCGCGCCGGCCCTCGCCCGCCCCGCCGCCGCAGCCGGCTATTGGCCCTGGCGCCCGTCAGTCAGGGTCACTCCCCCCGCGCCTTCACATGGCTGGGGAGCTTGTGCTTCACGCGGCTCTGAGCAGACTGGGGGGAGACCGGGGGGTCGCGGACCTAGGTAGCGAGGATCCTTGTGACCATCCCCACGCCGGTACTGAAACCCTGCTTCGATGAAAAGGGCTGGACCGAATTAACCCTTATGGTCATCTGCTCCGAGGCCTCCGTTGTATGCTTTGGGAAACTGAGGCTCAGAGAGGTGAAGGGACTCGCGGTGGGTCACTCAGCTGGTCACCGGGGATCCGCTCCCATCTGGAGGCTTCAGGCGCTCCTTTTCTCCCAGCCCCCAACCCCAGCAGTCATCTTTGGGCTTCCTTATCCCCTGGGGAGCCCCAGCTTTGGGATAGCCCCGTTAGGTGGTTCCTCCTCCTCGAGAGCTCAGATCTGTCTCTTCAGTTTCCACCTGGGGCCACGCTGCAGAGCCCGGCAGGGGGTGCCCCTGTGTGGTCCTGCTTTCCCTGTCCCTTTGTTAATTGTGTCAGCCCAGCCTTCCTCCTCACATCCCTCCTTCATCTTAACCGTTATTAAGTGCCTACGAATGTAAGGCCTTGTACCAGGGGTCCAAGGGCAAAAATGGAACCCGACAGCCCCTGTCCTCAAGGGGCTTATATTCTGCATGTGCACAGATAAGTAAATACTAGATAGTTTGAGAATCACTGGAAGAATCTGGAAAGGCTTCCCTTGGAAGAAGTGGCAGCTGACTTCACCCTTGAAGAAAGCTGTTGCCCTAAGGTTCTAAAAAATAGAAAAGATGAGGAGGATAGACATTCCAGATTAAACTGCTCCCCTTTCCTAGGAAACTCAGGCCTGTTGGAAAGAGAGGCGTTCCCAAAGGTTGGTGGGCAATCATAGTACAGGCTCAGTCATTGACTCTCTCTGTGACCTTGAAGAGTTCTGTGACCTGATCTTCACTGTCTTCTGTAAAAAGGAGTGGGTTTGGATTGGGTGGTCTCTGAGGTGTGCTCTGTGTTTGCTGTTCAGTGCTCCTAAAAGCCTCCTAGACCCAGGAAAATTCCATTCAATTAAATTCAGTAAACATTTATTAAGCATCTACTGTGTGCAAGGCATTGTACTAAGCTCTGGGGATAGAAAAAGAGGCAAAAGAGAGTCCCTACCCTCAAGGAATTAATGGAAGTCTAATGGAAGAAAAAGCCCGTGGAAGAATGCAGACTCTGGGATGGCTGGGGTGAAGAATTATGTCAAAACTGGAGGGGTTGTTAAAGATCATCTAGTCTAACCCTGCTTTTACAGAGGGGGAAACAGGGCTAGGAAGGAAAAGGCATTTTGAGGAGGGGAAGCCTTCCTACACTTTTCTTGGTGCCACTCCCAAAGAACTGGGAATTGTTGGCTCCTCAGAGTGTTAATTTGCTTTTTACTGTTCCCTCTTCCCACAGCCATCCTTTTTACTAGCCTCAGAAATTATTTTGTTTGACAACTACAACTGCCTGTTGGGCTTAAAAGTTGCACCTGTTCTCTCTCCAATAAAGTTGTTGGGCTACTGCTGCCCGGGACCCCGTGTTTTATGACCTACCTTCATTCAGTTGTTTGAGATGTCCTAAGCATAGGGGAGAATGTCTGGGCCCTGCCTTCTGTTCATACAGTTAGAAAAGGGAGACATTGTACATAAAGAGTACAATGTCTCAATATAATAGGAGTTAGAGAAGTCTGGGGTCCCTCCCTGGACTGGAGATACCTTCCTTTTTTTTTTATTAATTTATTTTGATTTATTAATAATCACTTCCATATGCTTTTGAGTTTAAAATTTTTCTCCCCCTTCCTCCCCACCACCCTCCCCAAGATGGCGCATAATCTGATATAGGCTATACATTTACATTCATATTAAACATATTTTCACTTAGTGATGTTGTAAGTAGAAATTAAAACCAATAGGAGGAACCATCAGAAAGAGGAAACAAAACTCAACAGAAGAGAAAAAAATTAGCAATTGGGCTTCCATAGTTCTTTCTTTGGGTGTGGATAGCATTTTCCATCACAAGGCCTCTGGAGATGTCTTAGATCCTTGTATTGCTGGGAAGGGTTAAGTTTATCAATATTAGTCATCACGCAACGTGGTTGTTATTGTGTACAACGTTCTCTTGGTTCTGCTCACTTCACTCAGCATCAGACTATACAAGTCTTTCCAGGTTTTTCTGAAGTCAGCCTGTTCATCATTTCTTATAGCACAATAGTATTCCATCACATTCATATACCACAGCTTGCTCAGCCATTCCCCAATTGATGGGCATCCTCTCAATTTCCAATTCTTTGCCACCACAAAAAGAGCTGCTATGAATATTTTTGTACATGTAGGTCCTTTTCCCGTTTGTGTGATCTCTTTAGCCCTAGAAGTGTTATTGCTGGGTCAAAGGGTATGCACATTTTTATAGCCCTTTGGGCATAGTTCCAAATTGCTCTCCAAAATGGTTGGATCATTTCACAACTCTACCAACAATGCATTAGTGTTGGACTGGAGATATCTTCGAAGGCTCCAGAGAGGTCAGGCTAGACCATGGTGAGGAGATAACATTTGGTTTGGCAGAACTGAAGGTGACCAAGGAAATAATGAGCAAATACTGAAGAAATGGCAGCAACTGTTTAAATAGCTCTTTGGAGATATTTTGTTAATGTAAGAGGCTTGCAGTGGGAAGACAAGACCTATACTCATGAAATATCTTTAGAAAGAGCCCTGTACTGGGAGTCAGAAAGCCTGGGTTCAAGCCCCAGCTCTGTGATGAACTCAGTGGATAACCTTGAACAAATAGAGCCTCATTTGCCTTCTCTGTAAAATGAAGGAGTTGGAATAGAGATTCTCTAAGGTCCCTTTCAGGCCTAATGCTGTTATGTGGAGCTTCCTGGCTTCCTTCCTTCCTGGGTGTATGATGTGTGTTCCAGCAATATGGTGACAAAGAAGAGTGTGTGCGCCCGCATGTTTGTGTGAGTGCATCTATGTATGCATGCACTTATCCCCTTTCAGTTTAGTTAATGAAACTTGGAGAGGGAAAGCCTAGAGTCCTCTCCTGAGATCTCGGTGGGAAGGAGTCCCTCTGTGATCCATCCTTTGGCTCTCCTTGGTGGCTGGGAGATGAGGTTTGGTGGATGAGACTGTATACTTAGGTGGAATCAAGGCGGGAGACAGAGAAGGTAGGGGTGGTAGTGGTGATAATAACAGTAGACAGTAAACATTTATTACCTGTGAAGTTCCAAGCCCCCATAAAGGGAGGCTTTTTGAGGAGTTTGTTGCACTCCCTCTGGCATTCCAGTCCAGGGAGTGGCTACTGAGGGAGATGAGGAAGTTCTGAGTTAGTCTTGTATGGTGATGAGATTTCAGGTGGTGAGGAGGCAGGATAGAAAATGAAGAGCTGACAGGGTGGGATGCAACCTCCACTTGACATCAGGCTTGTCCTGATGCCAAGAAAAGAGCTTTAGTTTGTTGAGGGGCCCTGGCTAGGACTGGTGTGGGTCTTTCAGGTTGGGTAGCCTCTGGGTCATCTTGAGACTCTGATGGGGACTCTTTCCAAGCTCAGTGCTGGTAGTCTAAGCGCAATTAGCTCAGATTTGTCAGGTATGAGAGTTGCTGAGCTGGGGCTGGTTCCATTTCAGTGGTCATGGAAGCTCTTGGAGGCCACAACATCTTATTAGCTGTATCTCCCCAAACCAGGTAATGAGGGCCTTGTCCATTCAGAAAACAAATGGACTAATCCCTCCAGCTGGTAGCTTGGCTTGGCTTAGCTCTGCCTGCACTCTGACTGTTGGCTCCACCAAGTCTGAAACCTTTACTGATTTACTCTTCCCTTCACTGCACAGGGCTGTAGGGTATATTCAGGCGCCTGTTAACCCCTGAAGGGGAGAGGGTCGGGACTGGGTTAGTCCCGTTCCCTTGCCCAGTTTCCCTGGGGGCCCCTCACTTTGGGAACAGCACCTGGTTGTTGGAGAGGATATGTAGCCTGGGGCCAGTACTTTCCACTTCCCCCAAGGAAGTACAGTGGGTTCTCATTGTTTGGAAGAGTTTCTTCGAAGAGCTTTTATGAAGGCAACTGAGTTCATGAGTTTTGGGAATGGAAAGTGACTACTGGGAGCCAGGCTGAGTATATGGGGTGAGCAGCCCCTCTTCTTTGTTTCCTTCATGGAAGTCCCTCAGGCAGTTCAAGGGGCAGGTATGAAAGGTTGGACTCTAGTAGCAAGGTATTTGGAAAGTGGTATGGGATAGTCACGGACTTCTAATTCTTAGAGTTAGAAGATGTGGGGTTAAGTTCAGTCCTTGAATTATGTCAAGAACTTAAGTAACTTCCCTGATGCCTCTAACTCTAAATTCAGCCCTCAATGAAGTGAATTGGTTTGGTGATCTTCTTCTCTGCCCTGGGGTGCGTCATCTCAGTAGCTTTAATAATAATAACAGAAATGGATGTTTATAGAGCACTTTGTAGTTGCAAAATACTTTATGTATAATATTTCATTTTAGACTTACAACATTTGTGCGAGGTTACTATTATCATTATTATCAGCTAGGTATTGCAGTGGATAGAATGCTGGGCCTGGAGTCAGGAAGACCTGAGTTCAAACACTTACTAGCTATAGGACTCTGGGCAAATCACCTGACCTCTATCTGGTTCAGTTTCCTAACCTATAAAATTGGGATGATAATAACATCTCCCTCTGAGGATCAAATGAGATAATGTTTGTAAAGTGCTTTGCAGACCTTAAAGCACTATATAAGTGTTAGCTATAGCTATATTTTATTCCCTTTTTATAGCTGAAGAAACTGAGGCACAGAGAAGTGACTTACCTGTGGTTGTACAGCTAGTGTCCAGGGCAGGATCTGAACGAAGCCAGGTTCTTTAGACTCGCAGTGTAGTACACTATTTGCTGTACCACCCTGGCCCCCTCTGTTCTTGGGCAGCGCATCTAACTTTGGCATGGAAAGGTGGCCCAGCAGCTTCCCCCTCCCCAAGCCCCTTCACTGGAAATGGCATATAGTCCCAGGGAATCCTTCCCCCTTTTGTAGTAATGCTGAAGTGGCCTCAGCTG
This sequence comes from Vombatus ursinus, assembly GCF_900497805.2. Taxonomy (NCBI): domain Eukaryota; kingdom Metazoa; phylum Chordata; class Mammalia; order Diprotodontia; family Vombatidae; genus Vombatus; species Vombatus ursinus. The sequence goes on along the minus strand of NW_020954713.1, from coordinate 1,116,034 downwards.
GTCAAGCTTCCACCAAGGCTCATTCAGTTCAAGTGAGCTAACCATTTCCCCCATAGGTCTCCATAATAGTCAGGCCATTCAGCTTAGAGGGTCTGTGTTGAACGGGAAAGACTATGTAATTTTGGGGAAGAGAAACTTTAGGGGAGCTGAGGTAGAAAGGGGTACACAGCTTCCAGGAGGAAAAAACCCCAGGAATCCTTCGTTGCTGTCAATATTTCTATATTTTATTCTCATTGGATTTGACTTAAGGAAGGAATATCATTCACACTCAATTGAGTATGGAAATCTATCTTACCTACAGGAAAAGAGGGGGGAAGGGGATAAGAGGTGGGGATGATAAAGGGGAGGGCAGATTGGGGGAGGGGGTAATCAGAAGCAAACACTTCTGAGGAAGGACAGGGTCAAAAGAGAGAATAGAATAAACGGGGGTGGGGGGTTAGGTTAGGATGAAGGGAAATACAGTTAGTTTTCCACAACATGACTACTATGGAAGTGTTTTGCTTGACTAAACACGTATAACCTGTATCGAGTTGCTTGCCTTCTCAATGACGGTGGGTGAGGAGGGAGGAAGGGAGAAAATTTAGAACCCAGAGTTTTAAAAACAAATGTTAAAAATTGTTTTCACATGCAGCTGGGGAATAAGATATACAGGAATGGGGTATAGAAATTTATCCTGCCCGACAGGAAAGTAGAAGGGGAAGAGGATAAGGGAAAGGGGTGGGGAGATAGAAGGGAGGGAAGATTAGGGGAAGAGGTATTCAGAATGCTCGCTGTCAGGGGTGGGGGAAGGGGGGAGATGGGGAGAAAATTTGGTACTCAAAATCTTATGGAAGTGAATGTCAAAAAACTAAAAATAAATTAATATTTCTACATTTGCAACAAACTCATTTATAATTAATGAAGGTCTAGCTTTTCCAGGAGAAAGTAGTGAGGCCCAGGACATTATTTTGTTATTTATTTATCTGTCCCTCCAGCCATCCATTCTGTCCTTCCTTGTCTTCTCCTCTCCCTTCCTCCCCCTCCCCTTGCCATTTTAGAGATGATAATCCAAGAGGAAGAAAGCTTGGAACTGGTATGTAGTAGAACCAGGAGTCAAAGACAAGGGCTTTTGATTCCACATCAGGCTCCCACTCACCCCCACTGTGTTTTCTGTCTCATCGCCATCCCAGCAGTGCTGCTTTGGCCTGGCCTGGTGGTGCCCTGTTATCTTGGTCTTCTTTTCACTTGTGTCTCAGGTACCGAGGAGCCACGTCCACCCTCTAAGTTTCCATGTGGTGGTAACATCTATATCCCCTCTGAGTGGCTGTGCGATGGTGACAAGGACTGTTCTGATGGCAGAGATGAAACTCATTGTTGTAAGTGGACTGTACAGGCCTGGAATGGTCTGGGCTGGAGGTCACCCAGCCTGGAGCAGGACTGAGCTGAACCAAATTGTATAGGTACCCCTTTCCCCCTTCTGGCTCCACAGTTTTTTATGCTACACTTGTTTGTTTGCTAACTGCTCTCAGGCTAGTAAAGGATTATGTTTGTGTTATGGAGAAAGGAGTAGAAGTTTCTATCAGGATAATGTAGACTAATCCAAGAAGGCAGGGGTTAATCACTTTACAAATTCTGGAAAGTGAAATCTATTTGGGGCAGAGTAAGTGGGTACCATTAGTTAGTTATATCCCTATAGATTACAGTGGTCTGAAGAGTGTCCAGTATTAGTCCTCCTTCATTCCACTCACTAAGGCCATCTCACCTTTCCCTGGACCCCAAAGTGTTCTCTCTCTCTCTTTCTCTCTCTCAGCTGCCAGTGACATCCTAAGACTTGGGGAAAGATTTCAGTTTTCACCATAATTCCTTTAGCCTGTAGCGTGATTCTGCTATAATTTAATCTCCATTAGGGTGATCTATAACCTTTCTTCTTATCTGTGAACAGGGGCAGAGTCTTGTGCCCCTGGGGAGAAGAGGTGCCCTTCTGAGACGTGTTCCCCAGTCAGGTGTGAGGGACCTGAGTGTGCTGACATGTGGATTGAGGCCAGCTGCCCCCCACCTCCCTGCCTGGCTGAATACCGATTTTGTGACAGAGTCAACGATTGTCCCAATGGCACAGATGAACGGCTTGTGGACTGCGAGAAGCGCCGTTCGAAGATGTCCTCACTACCGTGCACCAGGCAGGAGTTCCAATGTGCCTCAGGAGTGTGCATCCCACATGTATGGGTGTGTGATGGACACCCAGACTGTGCTAGTGGCAATGACGAACTTCAGTGTGGTGAGTGTGCATGTGTGCTTGCAGATTGTACTCTTTCAATCAGCTCGAGAACCAGAGAGAGGGAGAACTTAAGAGCCGTATGCCTTGGGTGTCCCAGGAAGGAGAGACTTTCAGAAGCCACTGTGGGATTCATCCTTTGACTTGGGTGGCAAGATAGGGACTGGACAGTAGCTTAGAAAAGCGTGAGTAGAATGATGATGGGAAACGGAGGAAATGTGGGTTGTCTTCCAGTCCCAGCCAGCTTCAGTGCCATGGGCCATTAATTGAGAGAGTTGAGAGAGAGACTCCTGAAATCTAGATCTGGACAATGATGGCCTGGGTCCCTCAGGCTGCTGGACTCTGGTGCATCCCTAAGGTTAGAGACATCCTCTGGAACACTGACGAGGGTAGATTTCCCCACCCAGCGACTGGCCCTTTGGTCTCAGATGTAGCCAGCCTTAGTCAACAGTCAGTAAACATTTATTAAGCACCTACTACTTATGTGCCAGGCACTGTGCTAAGCACTGAGGATATAGATGTGAAAATGTGCCCTCAAGGAATTTATAATTTAATAGGGCAAGCTGAAAGGATGCTGAAAAGCTTGGGGGTGGGGAGGAGCACCTGATTTGGGGCTACAGGGGCTAAGTTGGTCAGAGATGTCCCGAAGTTGTTCAGCCAAGTGAGAAAGGAGATGTTCTGAGCTGAGCTGCCTCCCTAAGGTGGGGGTTTGGGAGGGTGGTTGGAGTTCATGGCTCACCCCCCCACCTCCAATCAGAGGGACAGAGGGTAGTGATGAGGTGAAATCCCACAGCAGGATGATGAGGTCTTCCCAATAATGAGCTCCCTGAGGCATGGTGGAAAAGTCTGTCAGAGAAGTCCCAAAGTGAAAGACAGGAGATTTCTATAGGGACTGAGGCTCCCTCTCCCCCCAGGGCTGCTGACCTGAGGCAGCTTGGTTTCATTGCAGGGACAACAGGAGCTCCCAGCAATCAGGCTACCACCTTAGCTGTGTCTCTCACCCCAGGTAATGGGAGTGCTATCCCTTCAGGAAATCAGAGTGCCAGTGGGATAACTATGGCCACTGGTAAGTATCCCTAAGTATAGGCAGCATCTCTGCTCTGTCAGCTTTCAGAATATTGGTTCCATCAAGTCTGGAACCTTCATGGCTTCCTTGTGATGCCTCACCCTATAGTAGCAGGTATAGATATTTCTTTGCTGTGGGGAGGTTGAGGGCTGAGGTGGCCATAGCCTCTTGTGCATCCTGTGAGGAGCCTTCACTGTGAGAGGTGGGCCACTAGCTGCTGGACTGGATGGTCCTTCCTCCTGCCTGGGCTAAGGGCCAGCAACCTCTCTCTCCTGCCAGGAAGCACGTGGAGTCCTTAGCCTTTGGAACAGTTTCTCTGAAGAGGCCCTGGCACCTCTTTCTCTGCCAGGGGTGGGGGTGTAGAGAATGCTGTAAGGCATCTCTTTGTGGCTTCCTTCAGGGACTTCCTTAGCCCAGAGAGAGGTGGAAGGGCCAAGCCTAGGGAGGTGAGATGAGGGGATCGTGCGATGTACTGACTTTGAAGTGTCTGCCATGACTGTGCCTAGTGGCCTTGGGCAGCCTCTTTTCCTTTTCTTGCCCTCCATGTTGTCCTCTTTAAAATCACTTAATTTTCTCTAAGGTCCTTTCCAAACCAAAAATTCTCTGAGTCCTTGATTCCTTCTCTGAGTCTTTGATTCTCTTCTTGTCCAACTGTCTTGTTCCAGGCAGAGATGGGCACTAAGTCAGACAATAAGTGTTGGTAGAGTAATGATGGAGGACAGAGGCAGTGATGGGAGTGGGGGGAGGCTGCTGATTCCCATTCCAGTCTCACGGTGACGGACCTGGTGGGGAGCTCCAGCTGGGGGAGGTGTGTCCACACCTGACTAGCTCTGGCTTGTACTGCTCAGGTGGCATCTCCAGGCTCAGAAATGCAAGAAGCCTTCGATCCCTTTAGCTCTAGCTGTAGCTGACCATGGGGGCTAAGGCTTTCCCTCCTCTTGGGTGCTGCTTCTGTTTCAGGGGTGACACAAACTCCTGGAGATCAGACCACTGCCCCAGGACGTGGAAGCCTCACACCTTCAGAACGACGAAGTGCGTATGGCCTGGTCATGGCAGCAGGTGAGGCCCCTTGGGCTGGTAGCGTGGCTGTGCTGCTCTGTCTGTGTTGTGACTTAGGAGTCTTGCAGGCCATCTAACTGGACCCCATTCCACAACAACCTCAACAAGCAGTCATCCAGCCTGTGCTTAAAGACCTCCAGGGAGGAGTGACACACCTTTTGGGGCAGCCCCTTCTCCTTTCTGGGAACACTTTCCTGGCATCTAAGCATGGTTTGCTCTGACTTTTGTCCATTTCTTTTATTTCTGCCTCCTGGGAGAAAGTGAAAAAGTTCAATCCCTTATCCACATGCTAGCCCTTCCAGTCTCCCCTGGCATTTCTTGTTTCTAGGCTAAACATTTCTAGTTTCCTCAACAAATCCTTCTGAGGTAGCTAGGTCACAAGTGGTTAGAATACTGGACTTCAAATAAGGAAGCCTTCAGTTTGAACCCTGGCTCAGACATGTATTCAGTGTTGACCCTGGGCAAGGCACTTTAGAAAAACAAAACAGCAACAACAAAACCCTTTTCCTGCTTCAATTTCCGCAACTATAGAATGGAGATTATAACAGCACCTACCTAACAAGGTTGTTGTGAGGATCAGATACCAAATATCAAAATATTTGGAATACTCTGCAAACCTTAAAGCAGCAGTATATCCATATTAGCTATTCTCATGATCTCCAGGCCTTTTACTGTCCTGATTTCCTTTCTCTGGACACTCCAGTTTGTCAGTATCTTTCCTTCACTGTGGTACCCAGAGCTGCCCTCAGTATTCCAGATTTGGTCTGACCAGTACAGAGCACACAAGACTAGCTCTTGCTAGGCGTCCTTGGGACCTTGGACATCTCTGAATGTTGTCTGACATCACATTAGCTGTTGGGGCTGCTGGAGCACATTGCTGTCCCATTAAACCTTCAGGCCACTGAAACCTCCAGATCTTTTCAAATGAACTGTTCTCAAGCCTGCTTCACCCATCTTGTACTGGGGAAGTTGGTATTTTGAACTCAAGTGTAAACCTTTTCATTTATCCCTCTTAAAATTCATCTTATTAGATTCAGCCCAGCATTCCAGCCTGTCAGGGTCTTTTCTATCCTGATTGTCATCTGATGTATTAGCTTTCCCTCCCAGCTTTATGCCGTCTGCACATTTGCTAAGCATGTCTTTTTGCCTTTATCCAAAGCACTGATCGCACAGGCCCAAGCAGAGACCCCTAGGCCACTTGACTGGAGAGATTTCTCAAAGTTTACATGGAGCCATTAACGACTGCTTTTTAGGTTTATCCATTCAGCCAGTTCCATGGCTACCTTACTGTGTGATCGTCTGACCCACATCTCTCTGTCTTCTCCACAAGCAGGGTACAAGACACTTTGTCTTGTCAAATATGTTTTTTTTTTAAATGTCAGGTAAGCCGTAACAGTCTAGTAGCTGTTAAAAAAGCAACTGAGATTAGTCTGCCATGATCTATTGATGAAGCTGTGCTGCTTCTTTGTGATCTCAACGTTCACAAAGCATCCCTTTCATGACATGCCCTAGACTTTCACCAGGAATCAGAGTTCTGTTCGTTGGCCTGTAGTTTGTCAATTCCATTCTCTGGCCCTCTTTTGACAGTCAGCCCACATCTGCCCCTCTCTGGGCCTGTAATAGCTTCCCTGTTTGCCCCAGTCTCTCAGAGATCAGGACTAGGGCCTCAGCCTTCCATCTGTCCATCCATTCATTCCCTCCATCCCCACTTCTGCTGCCTGGTGACCTAAAATCAGGCAGGCATTTTCCTTCTGTCATCTCCCTGCTTAGCTTGGGTTTCAGCTCTCTATTAGCCATTCCCATCTGATGCTTATTCTTCTTGGAGGAAGGCAACATGTAGAAGGTGCAAAGCCTTCTCTGGTGGAGGATCAGGGAGGGGCTCCATGATGTCCCTTTCCTATCCTCCCCCCAACCTCCTGTCAGAGGGAGGAAGTGGCCCCAGGGGCAAAGGGGCCTGAGGAAAGGTCAGTTTTAGAGTTGATGTCATCTTCCGGAATGCAAAGGAAGTTTCTGGAGAATATGAAGTCTGGGAAAGTATTCTGGTTGGAAATGTTCTTGGCTTTCCCACCAGCTATAGCTCTTCTGCCCGTTAGTGCCCAGTGTGCTCTCCCTGCGGGCTAATGCCCCCTGTTTATATTTATCCTCCATTACATTCTTGAAACCTGGACTAAGTCCCTCCTTCCTGCTCTGCCCCATGGGAACAGCTCCCTCTTCTGCTACCTCTCTGGGAGTCTTGGGAGTTCCCAGCCTTCAGAGCAGTGTCTGTTAGGAGCCTAAAGTGACCTTTGCTAGTGTGCCCTGGGGATTGTGGGGTAGAGAAGGCACCAGAGCAAGGCTGAGGGTAAGGTGCACTTGCCCTGTGCCTCTGATGGTGGTCCTTTGGATGACCCAGAGGATAGATGTGGTGATGGTAGTGTGGGGCAGGAGAGGTGGTGAGCTCTACACTTGGAGTCGAAAGGCATGGGTTCAGGTCCAGGCCCTACCAGGAGTCTGCCATGTGGCATTGGGCAGGTGACACCTTTCTCCAATCTTTATTTCAATCCTTCATAAAATAAGGGGGTTGGACCAGATTTTCTTTAAGATTCTTTCCAGGCTGACCTTTTCTGAGTCTTTGACTCTTTTCCTTTTCAGCTGCCCTGAGTGGAGTTCTGGCTGCTGCCTGTCTCCTTGTATGTTGCCAGACGTGGGCTCAAGTCCGGTGGCGCCTCCTCCCCCAACCAAACTTGGTGGAAGCTGTGAAGGAGTCATTGCTGATGCCTGAGAGAACACCTTCTTCCTTAATCTGAGGGCCAGCTGCTTGGCCTCCAGAATGGCTTTTGGGCCTGCAGGTCCATTGTGAAACTGGCCCAGACCTCCCTGGGGCTGAACCAAGAGTCCTCCAGGAGGGGAAAAGCAAAGGGAGGTGGGGGAGAGAGACAGTTAGCTACACAGAACACTCTTTTCCATCGGTCTCCATCACAAGCTACCTCTCTTTTTAAGGCAGCCAACAGGTCCTGACCTTGTTGCCTTTTTCTGCCACCCTGGGAGGCACTGCATCCGGCCCCCCTTGGATAGGGCCGGATGGGTGTGGATCCTGGTTCCCTCCAACAGAAGACATCCTGCCTGCATGGGGGTGGGGTGGGAATTGGCCATTTGCTCCTGAGGTGGTCACACAGCCTGATCACTCACTCAGGCAGCTGGTTTCAGGAGCTGTGCGCTTTGGTGAGCAAGGCTGGGTGTCCCTGGTGTTAGTCACAGGGCAGGTGATGCCACAGGGGTGTGACACTCTGTTCAGCTGCCAGGTGGGCTGCAGGTGAGGGAAGCACAGCCTCAACACTTAGAATGATCTGCAGTTCAGTAATTAAAATAATTTCTCAAAACTTAAGACCTTTCCTCCAGTCTGTCTCCTGAGCTCCTTTCTGCATCTCCCCATGGAAGAAAAATCTGACCTAGAGCTCATGGGCAGTAGGGAAGGATGCAAGAAGAGAAAAAATTTACATCCTCCTTTGGGCCAGTGGAGTGTCACATGGGGGAGGGGACTAGATGGTCTCAGGTTCTAGGAGTGTCTGTTAATGGTTCCCCACCCTCTTCCCTTCATTGTAAGAAGTTACAGTTGCAACCCAAACTCAAGCCAGGCAATTTGAAGGTAGCAGTACCTTTTACTGCAGACAGAAAGGAAAATAAGAGGCATAGACGTTTAAGTCAGGTTGACGTAGGTTCATAAGAATCACTCCCGTTTTGATTGCACAGTAAGGTATGCAAAGTACTTTCCCCATAGTAATCCATTAGGTAAGTAGTACAAGTGTTATTATTCCCATTTTTTGGACAGGGACACCGAGGCCCTGAAAGGTTAGATGATTTATTTGTTGGGGTCATGCAGCATTAGAATTGAAATTTGAATCCTGATCTCTTGACTGCAAATGTGTTTACCATATTTCCTCTCATTGAATTGAAACCCCTTGAAAGGGATCTTTGAAAGCTAGTTCAACTTTCCACTCCAGATGGTAATTCCATTGATAGCATCCCTGCTAGGTAGGAGGAAGCAGGGTGGCATGTGGAAGTCAGAGGGTCTGGGTTTGGGGCTCGCCAGACTTGCTTGGCTTTGCCATTGAAATCGTTTGACCTCAGCCAAGTAACCTGGAGTCTGTTTCCTCATCTGTAAAGTGAGGGCTTGATTTAGAGTCAAGTCGGCATTTATTAAGCATCTACTATGTACAAGGTAATGTAATAGGTACTGGGGATAAAAAGACCAAATTGAAAAACAAGGAATTTACTGCTGGAGGGAGACAATACTGAATCACAAGAGTTAGGTGAGATCTTGGGGACCATCTAATTCAATCCATGCCCAGCAAGTGGTCATCATGTCTTTGCTCAGACCCCTAGTGAGAGGAGCCCCTAAGGCAGCCTGTGCCCTCAAAGAGCTTGCAATCTAATGGAGGAAGCCAACACGTGGAGAAGTCAATTCTGTGTAATTTCAAGGGAGAGGGCTTTCCTAGGGTCCATCAGGAAAGGCTTCTTGTAGGAGGTGGCACCCAAGCTGACCCTTGAAGGAAACTAGGACTTTTTCAGGGTGGGAATGCATTCCAGGCATGGATCAGGGAGGGGAAGAGAAATGGTGACCGCCTATGTGCAGGCATGGAGATGGGAGGTGGCATGTTGTGTTTGGGTATCAGTAAGCCAGCTTATTGGAAAGCATGAAGTAATATGAAGTTAGTCCAGAAAGGTAGCAGGAAGCCAGATTGAGGAGGAATTTAAATTCCAGCCTTGTACTTTATCCTAGGGGCAATAGGGAGCTTTTGAAGATTTTAAAAGTAGGAGAGTGACACGGTTAGGCCTATGTGTTAGAAATAGTAATTTGGTGGCTCTAGGGAAGATGGAGAGAGTGGAAAGACCAATTAGTAAGCTACTGCCAGAGCCTCGGTGGGGACATTGATGAAGGTCTGAACGAGGATGGTGGCTGCATGAGTGGAGAGGAGAGATGTGTGAAGGGGAATTAGTATGATTTGCAAAATGACTGGATATGTCAGATGAAGGAAAAGGGAGCGTCAGGGATGACCCTAGGCTTTCAAACCTGGGTGGCTGGAAGGATGGTGCTGCTCAGCAGAAATGGGGAGTTGGAAAAGGGATGGCTGGGGGAGAAGGTTTGGGTGAGGGGAAGGATCGTGGCCCATACTGAATCGTGAGTATTCACTGGAGCCCATGGGGTGAGGGACCCACAGGAGAGGTTTTGGGAAAATATCCCTGTCTCCTGGGACTTTTGAACCCAGACAGGGACTTCAAGCTGAACAGAAGCAGGAGTGTTCAGGGGGGCTTTTGCTCAGGGATCCTGCCTCTGCCAATTCACTCACCGTGTGACCATGGGCTACTTAACCTCTGGTTCCCGGCTTCTTCATTGAGAATTCCAGGGAACTGTCAGCCCACTGTCCTCTGGCCTGGTCTGACCACTTGTGTTCAGAGTACCTCATTTTAGGAAGTACACTGATAGCCTGGAATATCCAGAGGAAGGCAGTCAGGATGATGAAGATGTCTGCGATTATACTGCATGAGGAGTGGTTGAAGGACCTGGGAATATTTAGCACCTAGAAGAGAAGGCTTACTGGGGCTGTGATGTTTGTGAAAGAGAGTTTTGACTTGTTCTGCTTGGTCTCAGGGCAGACCCAGGCTCAGTGGGTAAAAGTTGTAGGAAGGCAAAGTTAGAATTTGCCTAAAGAAAAATGTTCTAAAACTGAGTTATCTCAAAGTGAAAGGTGTTTGCTTGGGAGGATGTTTCCCTTTCCTGGTGGTCTTCAAGAAATAGCTGAATGAGCAGTTGAAGGGTATGTTGAGGGGATCCTTGCGGAAGTCCAGGTTGGACATGTTGGTCTCTGAGGTGCCTCCCAATTCTGAGATTCTCTGATTCCAGTGGGTTCTGTTTTACACATGTGATCAGTCAATCAATAAATGTTTATTAAGTACCTGTTATATGGTGGGCACTGCTAAGGAAGGTAGAAGACAGTCCCTGCCCTTGAGGCTCTCACAGTCTAATGAGGGTGACAGCATGCAAACAATTGTGTACAAACAAATTACATATAGGATAAACAGGAATAATCAACAGAGGAAGGGCACTGGAATTGGGAGACTGGGAAAGGCTTCCTACAGAAAGTGGGATTTCAGCTGGGACTGGAAGGAACTGAAGATATAGGTGAAGAGGGAATGCATTCCAGGTACAGGGACATCAGTAAAAATGTGTGGAGTCAAGAGATGGAGTGTCTTGTGTGAGGGTCAGCATGGTTGTCTTGAATCAGATGCTGCTGGGATGTCCTGGCATTTGGGAGGGAGGATTAGGACTGAATATATACATCTCAGAGCCATCTTCACAGAAGTAGGATAATGTTTGGGAACAGATGAGATCACCCAGAGAAGGTCCCAGCTCTAGATAGGTGATCCTGTGGTCATCCAGCCTCCAGGGTTTGAACATTTCTAGTGATAAGAAAACTCATCATCCTCTAAGGCAGACCATTTCACAACCTTCTGTGTTGGAATGGCCTTCAGAAAGCCAACCCATACTGGCCCAAGAATCCCCTTGTTCAGCACACCTGGCAAGGGGTATCCAGCCACTGCCTGAAGGCCTCCGTCCAGAGGCAGCCTGTTCACATTTGCATGGCTCTAATTATTGTAGCAATCTCATGGTGTTTGTCATGAAGGTTAGATAATACAGGGCATGCAGAGTGCTTTGTGAACCTTCAAAATCCATTGTTTTACAGAGGCAGGGTGGCAAGGTTTATTTGACTTGTTTCCTCTGCTGTAAAATGAACAGCTTAGTCAAACTCAAGGGTTCTTATATTTTGCTAGCTGTATTTCAATATAATGGGTTTCCTTTGTCATCTTACATATTGTATACATTTAAAACATTGTTCTGAGAAGGGTTCCTTAGGCTTCACCAGATTGCTAGAGGGATCCATGACTTGAGGTTAAGAACCCTTGGTCTAGGATGACCTCTAGACACCCTTCCAGCTCTGATAGTCTCACTCTCATGACCTCGTACCATTGTGTTGGTGACCACTTATGCATCTACTCAATTTCTGCCCTACTGGAGCAACAGGGAAGTTGACAGTCTCAACATAATGGGAGTTACTTCTGGTACATGGAAGAGAATCGGGGAGAAAAACCCATTGTCACAAGGGCCAGATGAGCAGAAAGTTATGAACCTGCCATGTCCTCTATGGACACTGGGGGTCCTCAGAACCCAGGCTTTTTCGATGCAAGATGGTATGGTGTCCAAAATACCTGACTTAGAGGTAGGAGATATTTAGAGTCAAATCCAAACAAGAGGGCCAGTCCCCCAGTGGATGACCGTGGCCAAATCACTTCTCTTGTCTTATTCGCAGCTTCCTCATCTGAAAAACGGAAACCATGATAACCTGTTATACCTACCCCATTGGGTTGTTATGGGGATGAAATGAGAGAATATGGTGCTTTGCTGGCCTTCCTTGGTTACTATCCAGTTCACTCGATAAATAAATATTAAGGTAATTAATATAGCACCTGTTAGGCTGTGTTAGGGACACAAGTACAGTGAATGAAGTAATTAAAGGATCAGATCCCTCCCATTGGACTCAGTCCTCTTGAGTTAATAGCCATTTTCAAGATAGGTCCAATTGTTAGGAGCTTAGATCAAGCTGAAATCGACCCTCTTTGTGACTTTTACCAACAATTGAGCTTACTTTTGTCCTTGGGATGCTCTCAGTTTCAAGATAGATGCCTCTCATCTCCTCCCTACTCCACCAAGATTTGAAAACTAGAATGAAAATCATCTCCTGCTGAAGAAGTAGATACATCATTGGACTTGAAGTCAGGAAGACCTGAATATAAATCTGGCCTCAGGCACTTGGCTGTATGATCCTGGGCAAGTCACTTTCCCTCCCTCTGCCTCAGTTTCCTCACATGTAAAATGAGGAATAATAATAATAATAATAATAATAATGATAGCACCTACCTCCCAGGATTGTTATGGGGCTAAAAATGAAATGATAATTGTAAAGCACTTTGCAAACCTTAGAGTATCATTTACATGCTAGCTATTATTATTATTTTATTATTATCTAATTTTCTCCAAGCTAACCACTCCCAGTTTCTTCATCCAAACCTCCTATGACATAATTTTGAAACCTCTTATTATCCTGGCCTCCTACCCTGGGGATCTAGAAAGAACAGAACTAAATATTTTAGGTGTGGTCTGACCAGTGGGACTATCACCACCTCCTCCTCCTAGAAACGAATTTCAGATTTTGTTGTTGCTAGGCTTATTTCTCCTCCTTCCCACTTCTTGATTTTTCTTTTTCCAGTTTCCAGAAGGAGGTTGGCCCCTGTCCAGCTAAGATTCTCAGTTCTAATCTTGTTAACAGTAAATCTTTTAAAAAATTTTTCTCGGCTGTTTTCCCATTTTTTCCCCACTCCAGAATGCCTCATTCCAGTCATCACCACCTCCTCCCCAGGAGTAAGTGGCCTAGTGTTTCCATCTGTCCTGGAGGAAGGAGAGAGATAGGGTTTGGAGATTGATGCAGAGTGTGGAGGTAAGATTCAGTATATGAGGCTTATTCAGTATTTTGGGCGGGGAGGAGAGGGAGAGGATTTTTCTAGAAACAGGTGATGGGAAATGGGGGTGGTGGTGTTGAATGAAATGTTCTTTAAGGTCCCTTTTAGCTATGACATTCTGTGATTTTTATATACCAAGTGTTAAATGACTAATATAGACATTAAATACCAAAGGAGTTTAGAAGGAGAGATTACTTTTAATGAGTACAATCCAGAAAAACTTCACAAAGGAGTCAAGATTTAATCTGTGCCTTGTAAGATAGTGAGAACATTAAAAGGTAGAGATAGTGGTGTTAGGGGCTAGAGGTTGTTGGGTATTTCCAGCAGAGGAAAGTTGTTAGCTAAATAAAACACCTCAGGAAAGTACAAGATATATTTGAAGAATGACCAGTAGAACAACTGGTTGGAGATCAGGGTTTATGAAGAGTAGGAAATCAGACTGGAAAGGTAAAAGGACTGGGGAGGACCTTGAATACCAAACCAGAATTTGGCTTCTTTTTGGAAGTCAGTGGAGAACTATTGAAAATTTGGAGTAATGGAATGACCCAATCAGAACCATGCAATAAGAAGACTGAATGAGAGAATCTGTCATGGTCCCTGTCCCTTCCCTGATCAAGTCACTTCCCTGGCCACCACTCCCCTCTAACCCTATCAGAATGATAGTTCCTTGATAACAGAGTCTGTCTTGCTTTTTGTATTCACCAACTCCTGGTTGCTCCCTCCTCCCTTGTTTTCATAATACTGTTTTCTCCTGTATTTCATTGTATTGTATTCTGACTGCTCCTTTTCTGTCTCCTTTATTGGATCTTCATCCATGTCATACCTTTTAGTCACTAATATCCCTCAAGGCTCTATCCTGGACTATCTTCTCTTCTTCCTCTATATTATCTTGCTTGATGATCTCATCAGCTCCCATAATTTCAATTATTATCTTTAGGCAGAGGACTGCCAGATTGATATATCCAGCCCTTGTCTTTTTCCTGCACCCCAGTGTTATATTACCAATTGCCTCTTGGACATCTCAACCTAGATGTCTCATTGGTACCTCAAACTCAACAGGTCCAAAACAACTCATCTTTTCCCCCAAAACTCTTCCAGCTTCCCAACTTTTCTCATTGCTGTTGAGGATATCTCCACCCTCCTGAGTCATCCAAGCTTGCAAACCTCAGTGAGATGACCTCCTTCTTATTCAGATTCACCCCACTTATCTAATCTGTTGTCAAATCTTATTCTCTCATCTTCGCATTTCTCTACTCACAGAACCACCACTCTGGTTAGTATAGGCCCTCATCACCTCTCACCTGGACCATTGCCTCAAGTCTCTACCCCACTTCAATCCATCCTTCACTCAGCTAAGTGCAGGTGTGACCTTGTCATATTCCTACTCAATAAGTTCCATTGACTCTCTATTACTTTCAAGGTCAAATGTAAAGTCCTCTGGTTGGCAGTTAAGACCCTTGATAACCTAGCTAGCCCCTTCTTACCTATCTTCCCAGTCTTCTTATACTTTACTCTTCTCCCAGCATTCTGTGACCCAGTCACATTGGACTCCTTGTGTTCTTCACGCAAGACATTCCTTTGTTCTCTCTCTCTCTCCTCTTCTTTTCCCTCTCCCATCTCTTCCCTCTCTCATTCTTTGTCTCTCTCTCCCCCTTTCCTCTCTTTTCTTTTCTTCTCCTCCCTCTCCTCTTCTCTCTCATCTCCTCTCCCTTCTTTCCTCTCTCCTCTTCCCTCTCCCATCTCTTCTCCCTTTCTTAGTCTCCTCCTCTTTCCTCTCCTCTCTCTCTCTCTCTCTCTCTCTCTCTCTCTCTCTCTCTCTCATATGCCTGGAACTCTCCTTCCTCACCTCTGATCCTTACTTTCCCTTGCTTTCTTCAAGACTCAGCTCAAATCCCACTTAACTGTGAGAGACCACTCCTGGCCCTCAACACCAATGCCTTCCCTCCTGAGATTCTTTTATACATCTAGTTAGTTCCATGTTGTCTCTCCCATTCCAATGTGAGCTTCTTGAATACAAGGGATAATGGTTTTGCCTTTATTTCTCAAGTGCCTGATCCTGTACCTGGCACATAGTATGCCTTTAATAAATGCAGGTTGACTGACTTCCTGGCACACAGTGAGTGCTTTTTCATTCATTTTTCACTCATTCATTCATCCCTAAGGTACCTATAGTGCAAAGAGCACTGGATTTGGAGTCTGATGACCTGGGCTGAAACCCTAGCTTTGGCACTTGCTGTTTGACCTTTTCCTTTTTCTTTGACCCGAATTTTCTCATCCTAAAATGAGGGAATTTAGGTAATTTCTAAGAATCTTCCCGGTGCTAAATGATGTTAACTCTGACAGGTTTTTGTGTTTTGTTTTTTTTTAAGACAGGGTTAAATGACTTGCCAAGGGTCACACGGCTAGTAAGCATCTGAGGCTGAATTTGAACTCATGACCCCCTGATTTCAGTACTGGTGCTTTATCCACCTTACTACCTAGCTGCCCCCAGATAAGAGTTTTTTTTTTTTAAAAAAAAAGGACAATTGTTCCTTTGGGTAAGAACTGAGAGAGAGACAAGAGGAAATGGCTTCCCCTCCCCCACCTTTATCTGTGACACATGGCATTATATTAATTTTACCCTTGAGAATGTGAAAGTTTCTTTCTCTTACCACCATAACTGCTGGACCTTAGACATACTTAGCCTAGATTAGAGGGGCTTGGAAAGTGTTCCCCACCCCAGCTCTGTCTTGGTTGTCAGTCAGTCAATAGGCATTTTTTTTAGTAGCCCACTGGGTGCCAGGCCCTGTGCTGAGGATACAAAGAAAGGATAAATCTCTGCTCTCAAGGGGTTCACAGTCTAATGTCACATGCAAACAACTGTGTGCAAACAAGCTACATGTAGAATCAATTGGATAGAATCAGCAGAGAGAAGGCATTAGCATTTAAGGAAGTGAGAGGTTTTGTTCATTTCTTTAGATTGTGAGCTTCTTGAGGGCAGGCACTGTCTTTGGCCTCTTTTTATATCCCCAGCACAGCACAGTGCTGATAATAAACTTTTATTGACTGACTGATATCTTGGCCAGGGTGTGGATCAAAGCAGACCCAAGGTCCTGTGCCAGTTGGTGACAGGCTTTCTTGATTCTAGTTGACCTATATGGAATAAAGGGTCGGTACTGTGCCTTGCTTGGGATATTTTCTTCCTTAATTCAGCCTTTTCTGAAGGAGACAACTGTGGTGGACTCCTGAGATCTTGAGTTCGAATCTTTCTTGGGCTGCTTAACTAGGGGAATCCGGATGAGTTCCCTCATTTGTAAAACTCAGTTCAACCGGGGGAAGCTATAGGTGGCCCAGTGAATAGAACACTGGCCCTGGAGTCAGGAGGACCTGAGTACAAATGCTGCCTCACATACTAGCTGTGTGACCCTGGGCAAGTCACTTAACCCTGATTGCCTCCAAAAAAACCCCAAAACAACCCAACAAACCCTCAGTTCAACAAAGATTACTGTACCCCTTAAGCGGTAGGCTTACAAAAACAAAGGCATTGGCCCTCAAGGAACTTCCTTGGGTGGTGGTTGATGGGAGATTAGGAGGTAGGAGGCAGAGGCATTTATATAATGCTTATTGTGTGCCAAGCACCATGCTAACCACTTTTACAGGCATTATTTCATTTGATTTTCACAACCTAGTAAGGTAGGTGACATCATTATCATTATTTTACAACTGAAGAAACTGAGGCATATAGAATATGTACAACTAGTGCATGCACAACTAGTAAATGTCTGAGGCTGGATTTGAATTCATTTTCCTGACTCCAGGCCCAGAGCTCTAACCACTTTGCTTTTAGTTGCCTGTAAGAGATGAAATAAAACTGGAACCCAGATAAATATAAAATAAAGTCATTGGAGGAGAGAGTGCACCAACAGTGGTGGTGGTGGTCAACTGGGGGTTGGAAAAACTTCACCTAGGAAGGAGGGGCTGAGCCTGGCCTGAGCCTTGAAGTACTAAGTACTCAGGAGTCTTCTGAGAGGCGGAGGGAGTGGTGCATTCTAGGCAGGGGAACAGTTTGTGCCAGACCGTGGAGGAAGGAGATGGAACATGAGTTCAGGAGACAGTTAAGCAGCTCAGCCTTCCTGGAACACGGAATACCTGAGAGGCAATAATATGCAATGAGGGCGGAATGAGACGGGCATAAGCATTGGTGCACCACAGCCCTCATGGGGCAGCTGGAAGTAAAGCACAAGATAAATCTTCAGGTGCTAGAGGATTATGATGTATTTATCAAACCAGGGTTCCTGGGGTGGATCTGATCCTGGTCTCCCCAGGAACAAAGATCAGGCAGGAGTGAGAGAACGTCAGGGACAAAACAAGGGATCTAGACAGAATCAGGGCGACAGTGGTTGCCCATAGACCCTGAAATGATGCTGGGAGTGGGAATCAGACTTGCCTGGACCCTATCCCCAACCTAGGGTTGGAGCTCTGGGTCGCCCCCATTGCGTCCCTGTACTCACTAGGCAGGCAAGCCCTGAGAATGTCCTTAAGGTCCTGGAACTGACTTTGGGACAGGGAGAGATGGAGGAGCCAGGGCTGCCCTCAGAGCCACAACTGGGATGTGGGTTCCTTTCCATGGCAAGGATCAGGTGAGAGCCAACTAGCACCTGGGCCTGATAGAACTCTAGAGTAGAAGTAAGGAGTCCTAGTCTATCTTCTGACCTTGGCTTCACTAGATTGGCTGCATGGGCATGGACCTGTTTCTGTATAAAATGAGGTGGTTGGACTCCAAGGTCCCTTCCAGCATATAGAAGGCTCACGTCCCTAGAGCGTACTGGTCATTCATCTTCTCAGCTTGACACCGGCTGCTTTCTGAGGACTCCCAGGGAACAGCCATTGAATAAGGGAGGGTCGCTCCCATGTGGGCTCCTAGAAGACACTACTTTGGAGGCAGAAGGTTCTGAAGACCTCTGAGGAGCAACCTTTCTAGGATCATAGAACCTCAAAGCTGGAAGGAACCTTAGAGGTCATTTAGGACAACTCCCTCCTGAATAAGAATGCCTTCAACTTCATAGAGTCATGGGATTTAGAGCAGGAGAGGGCCATGGAGATAAGAGGCCAATGTCGCCCTAACAATAATTATCTAATAATAATAAGCAGGGCCAGGATTCAAACCTGGGTCATTTGACTCCAAATTCTGTGCTTTCCCCACTTCATGAAATCTCCTGTGGGAGGGCCTGGCCCTGAGATCATCATTACCATCATAATTGTGAAGAAGAAAGAACATGAGTTCTGTGAGTTTTGGGAAAGCATCTCCCCAGATAAAGAAAGCTCCAACGACAAAGAAACTGAGCTATGGGGTTGTATCAATGAGACCCTTAGACTACATTTTATTCTTCATTTTACTGGCAACAAGAAGAAGAGCCAGATTAATTCTGTCTTGAAAGAGGTATCCTCTATCTTAGAGATTATTACTAACTATATGGTGGGTGAGATTTTCCCTGGGTTCTCATGGAACCCAAGCTGGGAAACTCCTACACCACCACCACCACCACCACCATTATCACCATCACCATCGCACATTTATGAAGTGCTAACTGTGTGCTAGGCACTGTGCTAAGCACTAGGGGTACAAAGAAAGGCAAAGAAAA
Organism: Vombatus ursinus; assembly: GCF_900497805.2. Lineage (NCBI taxonomy): Eukaryota > Metazoa > Chordata > Mammalia > Diprotodontia > Vombatidae > Vombatus > Vombatus ursinus. Next base: position 1,097,484 of record NW_020954713.1, on the reverse strand, counting down.
AACAATATCCCTGCCCTCTGAGAGGTCACATTCTAATAGGAGAGATAACATGCAAATGGCTATGTAATACAACGTATATACAAGAAAAATGGGAGGCGATCTCAGAGGGAAAAGGCTAGGGAAGCCAGGAAGCAGAGGTGAGGAGGAAAAGCATTCTAGGAATGGGGGACAGCTGGTGAAAAGGAGATGGAGCACCCTGTGTGAGCACAAGGAGGCCAATGTTATGGAGAAGTCAGATAGAAGAGGAATGGAAGGGTAAGGAGGGGCCAAGTTATGAAGCCAAACAGGATTTTCTATTTGATCCTGGAGGTAATAGGGAGCCACTGGAATTTATTGAGTAGGGCCGTGACATGGCCAGCTCTTCAGGAAGATGACTGACAGCTGAGTAGAAGATGGACTGCACTGGGCGTATTTGAGGCAGGGAGACCAATCAACAAGCCTCTGCAGTGGTAGCTTGTCTCTCTCAGCTCTAGCTTTGGGATAGGGGTCACATCTGTAGGAACTCCTTTCCAGGCAGCTCTCTGATGTTCATAAATGTCCACAAACACTTATTAAGTGAATACTATGTGCCAGGCACTATACTAGGGTGGTCAATAAAAAGAAAAGCAAGATAGTCCCTGCTCTCAAGGAGCTCACGTTTTACCGGGGAGACAATATATGTAAATATGGACAAAATAGATTAGATGGAAGCAAAGTTGGGGGTAGGACAGCATATCTCAGGGCTAACTGGAGCTCCCAGCCCACTGCTTAATTTTTGAGACTGCTTCCATCTGTGGGACGGAGCCAATGGAGCAATCACTCCGGCTAAAGATGTGTCCGGGGTAAATTGGGCTGATGGCGGAGAAAGAAGGACAAACAGTTCAGGACTCCGCATGTGTGCAGCTTTGTGGGAACATATCCTCTCTGTCATGGATGCCCCTCTAGCTAGTGCCTGGAACCTCATCCTTTCCTCCATCTCAGTTTCTTATCTCGCCCAAGGCTTGTGGAGGGTTGAATCTGAGGTAGCGATCACTTTAAGGAAAGAGGGCTCAAATACTTCTTTTGAATTTCAAGCTTTATCAAGCTGCCACTCTGGACTGGCCATTTCCATGGGATTCACAAATATATGAAAAAGAATGAAGATGGAAGCTTTAGTCCCTAATGGTGTTATGTAGGAATGAAGGGAGCTGTCAGTCCTGGCAGGGGAGGAAAGGGCAGCTTGTGGGAGGCAGGCTGTCCAAAGAGGTAGAGGGAATTACAGGGAGGCAAGTGGGGCTGGAGGAAGGACCATTTCAAGATCAGATGTGGAAGCTAGGATTGTCCCCCAGCCCATCTCCGAGACTCAGCTTTATGCTGTTACTCTGGCCTGTTTGTTTGAGGGACAGCCCTGGAAGAAGGCTCCCCAGGCTTCCCTAACCCTGGGAGTACTAGGTTGGGGATTCTAGCTGGCTAAGCTGGTACCTCACTGTTACAGCCGATATTCAAATCCAGGTCTCCTGACTCCTCTTTGAGAGGCAGGAGATAAGTCTTTACAGGTACAGTTAAGTAGGTCACTTCTCCCTTTCTGGGTCCCCATGCTCTATTACATGCCCTCTGCTTTCTCCATCGGGAGACCCTCCCACCCCACTCTGGGTCTGACCACCCACAAGTGCCCAAGGCCAGTTTGCTTGATCTGAAACATGGCTGGATCTGGATTCATTCCTTTACACAAACATGCACCGTTAAGACACCCACATCAGTCTCTCCCTATTGGTTCTTGAGCAAAAGATGTGAAGATTGGGAGCCAAACTCTTTCCCTTCTGTGTCTTCTTTGAGTAGAGACCAGCTGGGAAGCCCTTCTTTCCTGTTTAGCAGAGACCAGGAAGGACAGGAAATGAGTGGGGGTAGCCAGTAGCTCCAGTCATGGAGACAGAAGAAAGGAGATGAGGGAGAGGCGATGTGGAGTGTGGTATATTATAAAGTATACTGCATCAGGAGTTAGAAGACTTGAGTTTGAATACTGTCTTGAGTGTTTACCAGTATGTGACATGGGATGAGTCTCTTCTTTCCCTGCCTCATTTTCCCCACCTGTAAAATGAGAGGGTTGGACTAGATGAAATCTAAGATCCCTTTTCTGAGCCAAATGTTTATGGCCCTATGAGCTAGTGGGGCTTAGACTACCAGGGGATATCTTTCCAGCTCCTTACCCCAACCTGGAGTTCATTTCCCACTCTCATTCCTAATTCCATGTCAGAGACTCACTTCCTACTTAACAGTGCTCCTACTTTAGGCCACGGAGCTGAGAGGTAAGGGAATCACTAATGAGGGGGAGATTTTGTCATGTTTTCATTCTACATATCCAATTTTTAATTTTGGATGTTTAAGCGGTCTGCATGGGGGGGGGCACAAAGGAAAGTTGGAGGGGGAACCTCCCTGGTATACCTAGACACCATTGTCTGCTTTGTCTTGGGGTCAAATTGTCCCAAACTGAAGTCCACCAAACAGTTTCTCTCCCTGACTCCAATGCTATCCCATGGTTGGGGGTGAAATTGGGGGTGGGCAGCCTTGGTAGGAGGACTCAAAGGGGTGAGGGATATCTGGGTTTGATAGAGGAAAGATCTTTTAAATTCTTAGCAATAAGAGCTGCTCTACAAAAAGAATGGGCTGTCTCCATAGGCAGTGAGCTCCCCATTGTGGCAGGTATCCAAGCAAAAACTGAATGATCACACACTGATGGAGATGTTGCTGCTGAAGGAGGGTTTCACACAGAGGCCCTCTGAGGTCCCCTCCAGTTTTGACATTTTAGGACTCTATGATTAGTACCATCATAAAGGAAGGCTCTGGAAGAGTGAGCAGTAAATGAAAGAGGCTGGGCTCTCAGAGACAGTGAAAACTACTCCATTCAAGCTTTATTGTTCCCTCTCTGGGCCTGGGGAAACCCAGAATGCACACTCCCATCCCTATCCTGAACAGGCTTGCAGAGGTAAGGCTTCAGGCTGGGATGGGGAGAGAAGTCTGAGGCTGGTCAGCCCAATCCAGCCCCAGGCCTACAAGCCCAGGTCCCTTTCATTGGCTCAGAAAGAAGCCCGCTCCTCCTTAGCCTCCGTGGGGATGTAGGGCAGCTCTGGGGGTGGGGGGGGTGGGGGGTGGAGGGGTCCCTCAGCTCTCTCCTCAGGGGTACCTGCATAGCAGAAACAGAGCCTTTCCCTAGTATCCCCCATCACTCTGGCTTTCTAAGGCCTTAGCAGCCAGTCCAGGGACACTGGCTCAGGATAAAGGCTGTTGAGGAGAAAGATCATTAAGCCCACCCCCAAATCTTCAGCAGAGATTCTATCTTTCTTCCTCCTCCCTCAGGTCCAGCAGAGGTGGGGACAGAGATGAGATGGATAAACAAGGAAAGGGTCCTAGTCCAGGCCTATGGAGTCCATGCTGCATCAGATTCTGGGAGATTTCTCATGACAACCGAATCCTCAGACAGTCTGCAGACCAGTCATCCAGGCCATCTGACGAATGTGAGCCAGACCCGGCTATGTTGCTAGGACGTGCCCATTGGCCAGCTTGCTGGACCCAGTCCCCCGAGCGCCCCTGGCCCGGGGGAGGTTACAAGTGTCTGTTTTGTCACTGGGCTGGAGCCTCCCATTCTTCTGTCGGGGTGCCTCAGAATGCTCATCACTTGTGTTCTGTTCTTCCAAGTCACTCCTTATGTCATTCTGCATCTGAAAACCAGAGGCCAAGAGGAAGCACCGAGAGGGATGAGAGACAGGGAGGGAGGGAGGGGGGTGGAGGGGAAGAGGGAGAGAGGGAGAGAGAAAGAGAGAGAGAGAGAGAGAGAGAGGGAGGGAAGGAAGGGGGGGGAAAGGGGGGGAGAGAGGTGGAGGAATGAAAAGAGACAGACAGCGATGGGGAAAGGAGAACAGATCAAGAAAGAAGGGAAGAGTGGAGACAAGGGGAACAAAAGAGACAGGCAGAGATGGAGAAAAGAACCGGGAGAGACAAGCAGAGAAATGGGGGAAAAACATGCAAGGAAAGAGATGAGAAGAGAGATGTAGGGAGAGACAAAAGGGGGAGATTGTCAAGGGCTCAGGATGAGACACCTTGCCTGGACCACCTGGGTGCCTACTGGCACTAGGATGCCGGGCCCGAGTCTCTACCTTTTCCACCACCCAGACTTCCCTGAGTTCAGTTCCCAGGCTTCCTGTTCACTTGCCCCTGCTCTGTCTGAAATGGGCCTAGGACAGGAGGCTCTCTAGGTACTTGAGCATCAGGGGCCAAGGCCAGGGATACAGCCCAGTTCCAGATCTGTACATACCCTGCCAGCTAAAACAAACTTGTAGACCATACGGAGGATGAGGCCGGACCAGAAGACATGGAGAACCTGAAGGACCATGAGGAGGGTATTGAAGAAATAATATCCAAAGAAGGGCTGGAATTTGATCATGGAATCATAGTAGGTAGTGTAGAGGATTCTGCAGGAGAGAGAGGAACTTGGGTCACTGTGGGGCCGAGCTCCAAGAGACCTGTCCAACGCTTGGTGAGGGCTTGGTCTCTAGACAACGAGAGAGGATGGAATAGAAGTCCCAAGATGCAGGGGAAGAGCATCCTGAAAGACCCCTGGACTCTTCTGGTCTGGCCAGGGCCCTGCTCTGTACTATTATTAGGCAGGAGCCACACTTCTCTTTGGAGGGACAGCTCTGGGCAGCAGAAGGTCCTAAATGAGGAGGGTTTGGGGCCCCAGGGCTCTCCCATGGATCACATATTAAGTCCCCCTATGCCCACACCACCCCATCTCTTGAGACCAGGCTCACTTGGTTGGGAAGAGAATGAGCCGGCTAACGATGAACACCAGGGCAAAGATGACGAAGAGTGTGTCACAGATAAGCCTCCGCTGTGCATAATTAAACATTTTACAGGCCTGGGAGGGGAGGGAAGAGAGAAAGAGAGAGAGAATTTTAGAACCATCTAATATTAAGATTTGGGAGGGGCCTCTGAGGGTATCTAGTCCAACCCATACTGGACCAGGAATCCCCTTCAGAACTTGACAAGTGGTCATCCTGGATCTGCTTGACGCCCTCAGATCATGAAAACTTACTACTGGGGACAGCCCATGCATTTTACTTTCAGATAACTCTTATCCTTAGGAAGATTTTCTTTATACCCAGCCTCCAACTGCCTCTCTGAAACTTTCCCTCGTTGTTCCAAGGTCTGGTTTCTTAGGCAATCCTGAACAAGTAACCACTTTTTATCAAGTCTTCTAATTCCTTCATTCGATGCACATTTGCCACGGTCCATCTGGCATTCTGGTCCACCACTCCAATTCTTTTGTTCCTAAGATGCAGGCCTCAATCTTGTCTCTTCCCATCACCGTACACAACGCTCAGTATGTGGTCTGACCAAGGCAGAGCCCAGAGAGGCTGTTACCTCTCTCATTCTGGACACTGGGCTCTTCCAAATGCAGCCCAACATCTCATTGCCCTCTCCTGGGCCCCCTGCTGGGGCCTCCACATCCCACTGCTGATTCATACCGAGCTTGCCATCCACCAAAAGCCCCCGGGGATTTTCAGAGCCTAATTACACCTCCCCTATCTTGTACTTGGAAACTTGACAGGATAACTACATGCTGGTTAAGATTTTGAGGGACCAGGGCAGCTAGGTGGCACAGTGGATAGAGCCCCGGCCCTGAAGTCAGGAGGACCTGAGTTCAAATCCGGCCTCAGACCAAACATTTGACACTTAGTAGCTGTGTGACCCTGGACAAGTCACTTATTGCCTAAAAAACTGCCTAATTGCCAATTGCCTAAAAAAAAAAAAAAAGATTTTGAGGGACCCCGACCATCATCTAGTCTGTTGGAATTGTACCCTGCAATTTGTCTTCTGCAGATTTACTAAGCTACCTCTCCTACTTTTATGGAACCTCTGCAGGTTTCCCTGAGTTAATACCTGCCCTGTTCTCCCTTCTTTCAGACTTACCCTCTGTTCAATTATTCATTAAGCTTTTATTAGTACCAACTATATGTCAAATATTGTTCTGGGGAATATAAAGACCAAAAAAAAAAAGAAAGAAAGAAAGGAAGAAATAGTATCTTCCCTCAGAGCTTATCTGCTCTAGGGAAGATAACAGGTACACATATAGGTACATAAAAATTATATTTAAGTAGCAGTTGGGAGGCAGCCTTGAGTTAAACATTCAAGAAAACTCAATATTCTAAGAGGTGGAAATAAGAGGGAAAGTGTTCTAAGCACGGGAGATGGCCTATGTAAAAGCAAGGAGATGAGAGAGAGATCACCGTGTGTGAGGAACAGTGAAAAGGCCTGTTTGGCTGGATTGGAGAATACGTGAAAGGGAGGAGGTATGGGATCAACCTGGAGAGGTAGGCCTGAACAGAGGAGCTGTAACGAAGAGTCTAATCTGAGAAGTGATGGGAAGGCATTGAAGCTTTCGGAGTAGGTAAGTGAAATGGTCAGACTATTTTAGGAATATTACACAAGGTGGAGAATGGATTGGAGTAGGGAGAGATTTGAAGGCAGCGAGACCAATCAGGGCAGCTAGGTGGTGCAATGGAGACAGGGCCAGGCCTTGAACTCTTTCTGAGTTCAAACCTGGCCTCAGACACTTACTAGCTGTGAGACCCCCCTGGGCAAGTCACCTAACCTGGTTTGCCTCAGTTTCCTCATCTGTAAAATGAGCTGGAGAAGGAAATGGTGAACCACTTCAGTATCTCTGTCAAGAAAATCCCAAATGAGATCACTAAGAATAGGTCATGACTGAAACGATTGAACAACCATCATCACCACCATCATAATGACCAATCAGGAGGCTACTGTGATAGTCCTTAGTCCAGGCTAGAAGCAATGAGTCCTGAATTAGAGTGGTAGCTATATGAGTGGGAAGAAACAAGGAACATTTATTTATTAAGCACCTATTATTTGCCAGGCACAGCACTCAGCACTTTATAAATATTATCTTATTTGAGCCTAACAACCACCCTGGGAGGTAAGTGCTGTTTATAATCCCTATTTTACAGATGAGAAATCTGAGGCAGGTAGAGGTAAAGTGATTTGTTCAGGATCACACAGCTAGTAAGTATGTGAGTTGGATTTGAACTCGGGTCCTTTTGACTCGAGGTCCAGTGTGCCATCTACCATGTCACCTAATGGCTTTGGAAACAGCTAGAAGAACATCGATACGACCTGGTAGTCGGCTGAATATGGTGGGGGTGGGAGGGTGAGAGGGTGAGGGGAGATTGTGAACCTGCTGCTCCTTTAAGTGTGAGGGGAAGTGGCAGTGCACAGGGCACCTGCTCTGGTCCAGAGGCAGCAGGCTAGAGAGAGACAGGAGCAAAGGCCCAAGTGTCCAGATTCATACACCTTGTTCCTCCCCCTACTACCTGACAAAACTTCATTGCATACTGAAGAATTGCAGAATATTACAACTAGACAGGCTCTTAAAAACATCGAAACCAGCTGCACCAATGTAATAAAACTGACAATAGGGGAAGAACAAAGGAACACGCATTTATTAAGTGCCTACTGTGTACCAAGCACTGTGCTAAGCATTTTGGAAATATCTCATTTGGTACTAAGCTAATTTACAGATTTAGTACTATATCAATCTACTACTTTATGGAACTAGCCACAATAAAAACAGATTTATTTTAGAAAGACAAAAAGTCTAGAATCTCAAGGAAAATAATAGGGAAGAGTGGGAACAATGGGGGCAATACATTTCTAGACCTCAAATTATACTATAAAGAGTAATCATGAAAGCTACTTAATACTGATTAAAAAACAGAAAAAAGATCAGTGAAACAGATTAGCTGAGAATCAGAAATGACTAAACACAATTACCCAGTGGCTGGATAAACCCAAATTACTTATGGAAGAACTCTAATTTGACAATAACTGCTCAGAAAAATGGAAAGCAGTATGGCAGGAATTAGATTTGGGCCAACTATCCTATACCATTTACCCAATATACTCAACATGGTTATATAACTTGAGTAAAGGTCACACTATAAAAAATGAGAAGAGAACCAGATTGAGTACCCTTCATAGCTATGGTTAGGAGATTCTTAAGCAAACAAGAGACAGAAGTAATCATAAAAGATAAAAATAGATTTGTACAAAGCTTTTACACTAACAAAAATCAATGCAAGTAGGATAAGAAGGGAAGTTTTTGATTGGAAAAAAAATCTTTGCATCAAATATCTCTAATATCTAAGAAGTATTGGGAATTAATACAAATACTTAAGATAAAAAGCTATTCCTTAATGAATAAGTGGTAAATGACTATGAATAAACTGTTCTCAGAAGAAATGCAAACTATTATCAACTATATGAAAGATTATCCCAAATAACTAAGAAGAAAAATTCAATAGCCACTGCAGTGAGTGAGATAGTGAGGTGATATGGGGAGGTATGGTAGAATTGCCTTGCAGCAGTGAAGACCTAGTTGAGGTTGTGTAACATAAATTTTAGAGGACTCAGGCAGAATGGGGACTGCTGCTCTTGTTTTCCTTCCCATTCTACCCTACATTAACTTTCCTGTACGTATGTATGTATGTACATATACACGCACATATATGTATATACACATATATGTATACAAAATAAACTGGATAAGCCTCTTCCTCCATAAAAAAAAGAAGAAAAATTCAAATCAGGTTTAACCTTAACATCCATCAAATAGTCGAGGATGACAAAAGATAGTAAACAGTAAGTGTTGGAAGAGCTTCAGGAAAATAGGCATACTTTTAGTGGAACTATGAACTGGTTCAACTATTTAGGAAAGCAATTTAGGGTTATTGTAAAAAAAAAATGAGGGGGCAGCTAGGTGGCGCAGTGGATAGAGCACCAGCTTTGGGGTCAGGAGGACCTGAGTTCAAATCCGGCCTCAGACACTTAACACTCACTAGCTGTGTGACTCTGGGCAAGTCACTTAGCCCCAATTGCCTCACTGCCCCCCTACCCCCCCCCCAAATGAATAAAATATCTACTCACTGACCCAGAGAATCAGTGTGGAATGGTGGATAAAGCAATGGCCTTGGGGTCAGATGACCTGGGCTCAAATCTTTACCCTGCCATCTTGCTCTCTCTCTACTACCTATGTGACTTTGGGAAAATTACCTCTGTGCACCTTAGTTTCCTCATTTGTAAAATAAGGGGGTTTGACTAAGTGACCCCTAAGGTTCTTTTCAGCTTGAAATCTATGATCCCACTGCTAGGCAACTATCTCATAGGCAGAAAGGATAGAAAGAAAAGTCTCACATACACTAAAATATTTATAATAAGATTTTTTTTTTTGGTGGGAGCAAAGAAGTCCAAACAAGATATATTCTCATTGATTGGGGAATGACTAAATAAATTGTAGTACATGACTGTGAAGGCCCCCATTACTGTGCCATAATAAATGATCAATATGAAAAATCCAGAGAAATAGCAATACTTACATCAACTGATACACAGAGCCAGGAAAAAAAAAAACCTATACCAAGACTACAATATTAATGGAAAGAACAGAAAACCAAAACTGAACACTGTGTAATAAATAGCTAAGAGAAGAGATGAGTGGACCTCCCTTCCTTCTGGGCGGTGGTGGAGGACTGGGAGTATGGAACAGTACATGTACTGTATTGTCCTGACCTCAAATCTGTCCCCTCAATGCTCCCAGTTCTGCCCCTGAGAGCCACGCACAAATCCAATCTTTCTTCCACACAATGGCCTTTCAGACACTTGAATTAAAGACTCCCAGTTCCTTCAATCAACATTCAAAAGGCATGATCTAGCATCCCTTTATCATCCTTGACAATAGATGATCTGATTTACCAATGAACTGAATATAAGCTCCTGGTGTGTTTTGACCAGGGCAGAGTACAGTGGGACCAATAACCTCCCTGGTACTAGAATTCCCAATGAAGAAACAGAGAATGAAGGGGCAGCTAGGTGGCACAGTGGATAGAGCTCCAGCCTTGGAGTCAGGAGGACCCGAGTTCAAATCTGGCCTCACACACTTGATACTGCTAGCTGTGTGACCTTGGGCAAGTCACTTAATCCCAATTGCCTCACTTAAAAAAAAGAAAGAAGAAAGAAAGAGAGAATGAAGGGAGTTGGGTGAGTTGCCCAAGGTCACACAGTTGGTAAAATGGTAGAGGAAAGATCTCTGAAGCCAGTACTCCCTGAACGTTCCTGTTGCTTCTTAGACTGGAGGCTCTGACCTTACCAGGGTTGATGAGTTCCAGGGCGGAGAGAGAGAGAGAGAGTGAGAGAGAGAGAGAGACCTTATTTTTCTACAGCTAGGGGTGTGCTGGTAAATGTTTAAAAACTAGTTCTCTGGTGGGGAGAAAAGTACATACAACATACTTAAGTTTAATCTACATTATTAAAAATTTTTCCATCACTTTCTTAGATCCAGACAATCAATGGAATAATAAATCAAGCACTGACCTGTAGTGTCTGCCAATTTCTGAGATATAAATGCTCACCCTGAAAATTTAATAATTAGCTCTTATGTGCTGGTTTGAACTGGCTCTAACACACCCCTGCCTGTAGCTCTTTCTTTAAGTCATGTACTCTCAGATGCTTGGCGGAGGGCCTGGAAGATCAGACAGGAAATTGATGTCTTGTTCACTCACCTCCATGAAAATGTCAGATATGTCATGCAGCAGTAACACCAAGGTACCAATGCGCAGGAGATTGGCAGAATAAGAGAATCCAATCAAGATGATCGTGACAAGGTGGTGGATGACCTGCTCCTTTAAGTCCTGGGAAGAGGAAGGCAGCCATCACACCAGGACCACTGAGACTGGCCAAGTCTATACCTAGGGTCAGACCCTCCTATTCAGGTGCCAAGGAGTAGCCACAGTGAAGAAGTCCGGGTCTGCCAAGGGTCATCAGATACACTCCAGATGAGGCCCAGAGAAGACAGGTAGGAAGAGGAGGCCCAGAGGAAGAGAGGAGACATTGGGAGAGAGTTGGAGACAAGGCAAAGTGTAGATTTGGTGAGAGGCTGACAGGCTAGGTTTCCCTGAACTCCAGAGGGGAGGCACTAAAATTGGCACCCAAGTTCCAGGAATCTCTTGCCCAGTCTCTGGCAGAGCATGCTGAGCTTTGGCTGACCAGACCTGCTTCCATGGGCCAAGTCCTTGTGCCCGGCCTCTTTAGAGCCAAAGCCAAACTTGATACTTTCCCAAGGTATGAAGAGTTGGCCCCTCCATCAGACTAAAGGAATGGGGACTTTCCCCTCTACCTGGGCTCCCCCCTAGGTTTGTTTTACATCCTCTACATTTTTCAAAGGCCACCCAAAATCCTTTGGTGGGCCGTGTGTTGTGCAGGCCAGCCCCAGACTCACCTTTCTCTTAACATCAAAGGGTAGAGTCAGCAGCAAAGAGAGGTAGAAGCCAAGTTCAAGGAGGTACCACCAGTACATGGCAGGCTGTAGTGGCTGAAGGTCAAAGAAATAATGTGGTTAGATGGAGTGGACTGGATATAGAACTAGAAAAGACAGAACTGTTTCATGGGGCTAGGGATGCTATGTGGTACCTTCTCTGCAGAAGGCACAGAGGTCACCAGAGACCTGTCCCCACCTACGTCACATCATGACACACTAATTTCCTTTAATGAAAGGGTTACAAGACTGGAAAATTGGGGAATGCCACAGATAGGGTGTGCCCAGATTCTAACCAAGCATTTATCAATAAATCCCTCATTTAATTCTTGTGGAAAGAGACAAAATGTAAGCTAGATAACAATACAGTTAGGAAGATTCATGACTGGTTGAATAGTTGGGCTCAAAGACTAACCATTACTAGTTCAACTTGTAAAGAGGTCTCCAATGGGATACCCTAAAGATCTATGCTTTGCTCTATTGCCATTGAAATTTTATTTTAAAAAAATCACTAATTTTGATAAAGCCACAGATTGTACGCTGATAAACTTGCTTGACAAGCACCGAATGAGTCAGGATTCAAAAAGTTTCTGACAGGTTAGAACGTTTGACCAAATGTAATGGAGATAATGTAAACTCTAACATAGGTTCAAAAAATCAACTCCACAGTTAAGTAGGGATGGGGTGGCTACATAGCAAATCACCTGAAAGAGATCTAGGGTCTTTACTGGACTGGAAGCCCAAGATGAGTTAATAGTCAAGAAAGCTGCTATTCTATTATGGTGCATAGAGAGGCTTAGTTTTTGGGACTAGTCAAGTGATAGCGCCACTGTGCTGTGCTCTAGGCCCCATTTAGAATATCATGTTCAGTTCTGAATGCCACATTTTCAGCAGAGGGATGAAGTAAAAGGAGTCCAGGAGGGTAATCAATATGGCAGAGGGCCTTGAAATCCTGTCATATAAGGATCTGTTCAAGGGACTGAAGATGCTTAGTAAGGAGAAGAGATGAAAGGGAAGAGGGGTCAGTGGGACCTATTTGGATATTGTGATAACTGTAGTTAGGTTTTTGAAGGGTTTTCATATGCAGAAGGTATTAGACGTGGTCCCCTTGGCCCCCAGAGCGAAGAAGTTGAAAAAACAATGGGTTAAAGCTATAGGATTTAGGGCAGATTTTGACTTGTTGCTGGGAAAGACTTCCTAACAATCAGAGATGTCCTAAAGTGGAATGGGAGGGCCATAGGAGGTAATGGATTCCTCCTGTATTTCGGGGATTCTGGTTCAGGTATGGATTGGATTAAATGGCCTCCGAGATCTTTTCCAACTTTGAGATTCTAAGATTCTTTGTGGAAATCTGTTTAGCTCCAAGGCCTGTTTGACTGGGCATCTCAGTCACCCATCCTTATTCTTGGGATGCTTACCTGGAAGGGGTATCTATCCCAGCAGGTCTTGGGCTCCCACAACCATGTTTCCTGGAAAATAAATAAAGGATGAGTTTCAGGAAACCGCCCTCAGCATCACCAGCTCCTATAGGTAATAGCTTTGACCTGTAATTCTGGGGCTGCCCCCAGGGAACTCCAAGCACTCAACAGAAATGATCTCAACCCCACTTAACAGCATGTTTTGCAATTATCTTGGCCTCCCCCTTCTTCATTATCTCACGCTGTAAGAAGGTCAGAGTTAAACCTGGGCAAAACCTGATCTGAGAGGAGGTTAGATGCCTGCCTCCTGCTATCATACTCCCCCTCCCTCCTAAAGTGAAGGTCTCACCATGTCAAAATTCCAATGGCTTCCTATTACCTCCAGGATCAAGTATAAAATCTCTGGAAAGCCTTCCAAAACCTGGCCCCTTCCTATTTTTCGAGTCCTACATTTTCTCTACCTTTACTTCCCTCCAAATACTCTATGATCCAGTGATGCTGGCTTCCCTGCTGTTCTTTGAACAAGACACTCCATCTTCCAAGTCAGTGCATCTTCACTGGCTCTCCCCCATGTCTGGAATCCTCTCCCTCTTCATCTCTGCCTCCTAATTTCCTTCAGATCTCAGCTAACATCCCAGTGCCTTCTATCTGAGATACCTTCAATTTACCCTGTATATGTCTGGTTTATATATAGTTATTTGCACGTAGTCTCCATTAGAATGGTAGCTCCTTGAGGGAAGAACTAGTTTTGCCTTTTTTTGAATCTCAGCTCTTAGTACAGTGCCAGGTGCATGGTAAGCACAACGATTGTTTGTTGACTGACTTTGGGCCATCTGTTGGCTCTGGCAACACATGATGGCTGGGCAATCTTTATTCACCTCCTAGCTATGTTTCTGACTCTCTGGACTTCAACAACTCCCTCCCTTCCCACCCCCAACCTTCATTCCCTAGCCTGATTTTTAGCTTCCTTTTTGTATGTCTTCTCCCATTACAACATAAGCTTCTTGAGGGCAAGAGCTGTCTTTTTGTTTATATTTGTATTGCCCAGTGACTGGCACATAAATTGACCACCCGATCATTCTGCCTGTCTCTCTACCTCTTTCTATTCCCAGTATGGCCTTGTTTCCCATCATACTTGGTTCAATCCTGTGTATGGGTCCCTATTTGGGTTTCCAATCCTTTTTGATCATGCTGGCCAGTCATGCTACAGGCCTCCCAGAGAGGCTGCGGCCAGGCTGGCATCTCCCTGACTCTCAGAGACTTGGAGGAGGAGTACGGGGTGGGAGAATCGTGAACCATGAGATGGGAAGGGGCAACAGTGTAATTGCTAAGGTTGGAGGAGGACATGATAGAGGTGATGGAGACAGGAGGAGATGGAGAAAAAGGACAGAGGGGGATAGAATGGAATGGAATGGAGGATCAGGGAGAAGGATGAAAATGAGGACAGAATTGATAAGAAAGTATAAGAGGATGGAAGGAGAGGAACAAAGAGTATGGGGTCATAAAAAGGTTGAAAAGGTGGGGAGAGACAGGATGGGAATGGAGGGGATAAGAGAGAAAGAGAAAATGAAAAGAAAAATAAAGGGAAATGAAGAATATGCAGATGTAGAGGATGGTGGAGCAGAAAAAATGGGGAAGACTAGCAAGAAGAGGGATGAAGAATATGCCAACAGGAGGGAACAAAGAAGCAAGGGATGGATGGAGAAGATGAGCGGTCAAAGGAGAGGGATGGAAGAGGTCATAATAGTGTGAGGGGGAGGGATAAAAAGGATGGAGTTGGAGAGGATGACAGCACAGAAAAGGTCCAGAAGGTGAAAGGAAGAGGAGAACAGAAGTGGAGGAAGGGATGAGAAAAAGAGGGGGACAGAGGAATCTGTGGTGAGGATGAGAGAGGACATACTCACATTGTACAGCACGAGGAAGCCTCCAGAGAAAGAAGAGAAGTAAAATAAAAATCTCCAACTGAAAATACAGAACAGAATATGGACTAAGTTTGGGGAGCCCCAGTCCAGGGGTAGGAGAGATGAAGGAGAGGATGGATAGAAAGGGCTATATTTCGAGGGAAAGGTAAAACAGACTAAAAAAATAGGACCCTCCCCTCCCGGTTTCCTAATTAGGCATGTACCCCCAACCCACACCTTGGCCTGGTTCCCTTTAATGGGCAGCACTCCCCAAGGCCCTCCTGAGCTCACCAGGATTCACAGAATTTCTTGCTCAGTAACGGTCGCTCCTGGTTTCTCCGGCGCCGAAACCAGCGTTGGGCCTGCCTCACAGAGAGGCCGCATTGGCTGGCCAGGTGACTCAGCTGAGCCTGGGGACAGAAGGACAGGGAAAGGGGATAGGAGGAGAAAAGGGAAGACCTAAGCTCCCAGTGATAGCGGGGAAGATGTCCCCTCCCTCAAGCTCACTCAGGCCACTGCCCTCCTCATTAAGTTGCCACTCTGCCTCCAGGAACTTGGAACCTCAGATCCTGGTGAGGACTACACCACAGGGCTTGAGGGTCCAGGGGCTGGTCTTTGGGGTCAGAGTTAATGCATCTGCTTCCTCCCTTGCCAGGGAGGGCAAGTCCCCATAATAAAGCATTGACCAAGTCACACCCAGGAAGGAAGGAGGTGGAAGTTGGGGCAGGGCCATGTGCTGGGGAAATCTCCCCTAAAAGAAACCTCCTTGAGAACTTTAGAATAGGGGCTTTCAGAGCTGAGAGGATCCTCAGAGATTTTCAGGTCTAACTTTTTTCTACTCCCTAGTTTTACAGATGAGAAAACTGAGGCCCAGAGAGTTGAATTGACTTGTTCAAAATCATCCAGGCAATTAGTGGAAGAAATGGGATTACAGAGCACTGGCCCCAAGTTCAAATCCAGCCTCAGACATATAACACTTACTAGCTGAGTGACCCTGGGTAAGTCACTTAACTCCACTGCCTAGCCAAAAAAAAAAAAAGAAAAGAAAAGAAAAGAAAAGGGATTACAACAAGTTTTCTGGACTTCTAGTCCTCTCTGATGTTGGAGACTGGTAGATTTTGGTACTTAGATCAACCTGAGGCTGAGTCCATACTGGGCACTTACTTAACCCCTCCAATGGACTGATGAACAGCAGAGATTTCCCACAGGGAAGAGTTTAGGCACCCAAGATTCCTTAACAGCATCCAATCCTCAGACCTGCTCACCTCTTTTGGATCCTTATCATGGGTCCGGAAAAAGGACTCCAGGATGGGGTTGGGGGCAGCCTTGACCCTGAGACGATCACGAATACCCAAAGCCCTGCTCAGGGGCATTGCAATGACCCTAAGAGAAGAGACAGGAGCATGTGAGTACCAAGTACCCTTGTCCCCATCTCTGGTCTTCTGGGAGCTCTTTTTGCCAGATCCTGCCCACCAGTTGACCTGCCCCAGCTTACTCATACAGCCTGCAGGAGGTGGAGCATGGGGGGATGTGATGGGGCTTTGTGAACAGGGGAGAAAGGGGCAGGGGCAATTATAGGGAGATAAATCTAAGCAGAACTCTGGGATGTTCGGAAGGGGAAAGGAGCAGCCCTGCAAATGGGTTCCTGATCACAAGAGCCCCCTGAGATGCGAGGCCACAGCCAAAGAGCAAACATTCTCCTCCTCTCAATTTCAGCAAGCATTTATTAAGTGGCTATTGTGTGTAAAGCCCTATGCTCAGTGCAGAGATATATACTTCAGAGCCCACAGTCCAGTAGAGGGATAAAATACCAACACAGCTATGTATAATATGCAATATCACATAGTAAGTGCATCAAAGCAGTGAAAAGAAAGGGAACCTTCCAAGAGGGAAAGTTATTACCAACATTGGGGGTCAAGTTGGGGAAGGCTTCCTGGAGGAGGAGGAGGCATTAGAGTTGGTCTGTAAGGATTGGAAATGAATTTAACAGGCAATTAAAGAGAGGAGGATATTCCAAGTTGTGGGTAGATGTGGGAGTGTGCAAAGGTGTTGTCCAGTTTAACTGGAACCTCATGTACATGGAGGAGAGTAAGGAAGTAAGATCCACCCCACTTAATTTTTGTGGTCCAATAATATTCCACGTGGTTTATATACCCCCATCTCATGGAATTGCTAGGAGAAGAAATGATTTGTGAGTCCTTCTGTCAAAAGGCATGGTACATGGGAAACAGCCTATATGGCTGAGAGCCAGAGGGGATTAGGTTGGAATCTTAGCTCGGCTACTTATTGACAATATGACTTTGAGGGAAGTCATTTCATCTTTCTAGGACTTAGTTTCCTCATCTGTAAAATGATTGGGGTTGGACAAGCACGGTCTAGTTCAAGGGTCCTTAACCTAGAGTCCACAGACCCTCAAGGATAGTCTGAGAACTTGGATGAAATATATCTTTATTTCAATATAACTGGTTTTGGAACACCAGCCTTGAAGTCAGGAGGACATGAGTTCGAATCTGACCTCATACACTTAGTATCTGTCTGACCCTGGGCAAGTCACCTAAACCCTATTGTCTTAAAACAAACAAACAAAAACAACCGGTTTCCTTTGCGATCTGATCATTTTATTTTATGCATTTAAAAAGATTTTTCTGAGAAGGGAGTCACAGGCTCCCCTAGACTGCCAAGGGGGCTCACGGACCTCAAGTCTAGTGGAAAAAAGTGTTGAGTCAAAGGTCCAAGGATCAAATCACATGCAACTTCTTGTTACCTGCATTACCTTGGGCAAGTCTCTTCATCTACTGGGCCTCAGTTTCCCCATTTGCAAATTAAGGGGGTTGAGCTTGATGGTCTCTGAGGTCTCTTCCAGCCTTAGAGCTATGATCCTGTGTAAAAGAAGTTGGCTGGGCCCGATGGCTTTTTACAGCTCCTTCCAGCCCTAATTCAATGAGCTAGAGCCACAGAAATAGGTACGAATTATCTTAATTGGCTTCAATCTAAAACTGCTTTGGTATGGGGACTCGAATTCTTGTAGGGTGGAAAAGATCTCAGAGGTCACTTTAGTCCATCCCATTCTCCCAAATAAATATCAATAATAAGAGCAATAATAATGATAATAACAGTAATGATGATAGCTAGCATTTATATGGGGCTTTAAAGTTTATAACGTGATTTACATATTAATCCACTTGATTTTCATAACCACCCTGTGAGGTAGGTGAAATTTATCATTCTCATTTTATAGAAGGGGACACTGAGGCACAGCGTTTAAGTGACTTGTTTAGAGACACATCTGATAATTAATTATCTGAGGGATGAATAGTCTTCCTGACTCCAAATCCTGCCCTATCCAATGAGGTGCCCAAAAACTGCCCAAAGATTCCTTCAACATCCCTCTGTGACTTAAGTTTTCTGTAATAAATTCAACTCAATAAATGTTTGACTGGACTAGGGAAGGTGCATCTCAGTGACCAACAGACAACAATTGACACAATCCTTGTGTAAGGATCAGGTTTGCTTTGAACAGGTTGCTAAGACCCAACAGACAAATCTCCTGAGGGCCAACTCTTTGGTGATGAACCCCTCTGACCTTCTCTTGGCTTTTGGTTTTTGGACAGTATCTCAGCCTGTTGCCCAAAGGCCCTTCTAGTTCAGGGGGCAAGCCAGAACTTGCCCTACACTTACATAGCCTATAAAAACTAAGGATCACTACCAAGCTACAATAAATCATCAGAGAAGGACCTGAATATGACACAGAGCCCCTTGTGGACAATTATTAACATTTTCTTGGAAAGTATTCATTCTTTCCTTATATCAGTTGTAAATTCATGGGCCTCTTTGTTTATGTGGCAAACCTTTCTCCATTTTTATAATGGAAGTCAATGGGAAAACAGGATCTGGTTAAAAAAAGTTTTCTTTGCCTTCCCTATCCTGGAATGCATTGATTCCTCTGCTGTGGTATATCACAGCTATACCTGGTGGCTGGCAGTCCTGAAGAGGGGAGGTATATGGAGCTATTAGCTCATGTGAGGGATTTATTGAGCCTGGAAAACTGACAAATTGCCCTTTTTTTGGTGCTCAAAGATGATTATCTTGGTTCTATTAAAAATGCCTTCTTTTGGCCTGGTCAGAGGCTATGATGAGGGTAGGAACCACCAGGATAAAAAGGATGACCCTTCCCCCTTCAGTACCGAAGGTCAGCAGAGCATGTAAGACTACTCCCATTTGTCCTCCTATTGGTTCTAATTCTTTAGACCATGACTAATGTGAAAATATGTTTAATAGGAATGTATATGTAGAGCCTATACCAGATTGTGTGCCATCTTGGGGAGGGAGGGGAAGAAAAATTAAAACTCAAAAGCTTATGGAAGTGAATGTTGAAAACTAAAATAAATAAATTAAAAAAAAAAAAAAAGAATATTCCCATTTGGCAGATGAGAAACTTGAGCCTCCAGAGGCTAAGTAACTAGCCCAAGAAGAGACATGATTTACGAAATCAGATTGGCTCTAATTGGTTGTTATGCCATGATGGTTATTGGCAGCTATCAACATATGAATTTTTTTTTTTTTGCCCATAGGTGCCCATGTCCCAGGACCAACAGGGATGGAAACCCACAATTGACTTACCTCTCAAAGCCAAATCTGATGACCATTAAGACCAATGCTATGGGAATGGATGCCAGCAGGTCCCTGGGGTGAGGGTAGGTGACCCCATCTGAATCCTCTGTGTCAGCCCATGAGTATCCAGGAGGGAACCAGTACTCATCCTTCCAAAACCACTCATACAGGCTGGTCAGCATCCTAGAGGCAAAAGGCCAAGAATTTTACTGGAAACATCCCTAGAGGGAGGAGACACAACATTGGCAAAGGAGAGCATGTGTTGGTTAATCAAAAACTGAGAGTCAACATACAAGGATCATTGATTTTGGAAAGGGAGAATGTCATAGATAACGGGGACCTTACCTTGAGGGAAGTCCAACCCCCTTATTTTACAAAGGGCAAAATTGAGGCCCTAGGAGAGGAAGGAATTTGTCCATGGTCACAAAGCGAGTCTGGTACCCAAATCTGACTCCCTGACAGATGTCACTAGCCACCTTTAGGCCACCAGAGTGATGGGCATCATCTAATACATTGGCTGTTGCCTAATCTCCCTTGGCACCAGAGACACTGGTGTTCCAGACTTTGTCCAGCACCTTCCAGCTCCTAGCTTGGCCCAGTTGTGATTCCATTACTGATTGGGGAGATCGCAGGGGTTGGGAAAGGCAGCTCCCTGAAAGGGAAAGAGACTCTAAAACAACAGATATAGGAGAGCCCATGGAAGATAGAATGTCAAAAAGAATATCACAATCTAGAATGTTAAGAGCTGGGAAGGAATTTAGAAGGTAGGTGGGACTTTGGTGCGAGGGTGCTCAATCTCATACATTGGTTGCAGAGTACAATTACATTCATTTAGAGCCATAGCTCCAGGTTGGCTCCTGGGACTGGTTGGTCCAGGAGGCCAGTGCCATCACTGGTTTTTTCCCTTACAAACCTGAGTAGGAGGCCCAATTTCTGCTAGGCAGAGGGTCCTTTGGAAAGACAACAGGTGGGCCTCAGAACAGGCTGATCCCTCCAAGTTTTCCAGATGAGGGATAATCCTTTTGGTGGCCTAGAAGCTAAAATTAGCTCAGCTGTCTAGGAGAAGGGGCTTAGGGCTTCACTGACACTCCCCAGCCCAGGCCAAGAGTGAGCAAAGGCCCTTGGATCAAGGAGGGAGAGGTGCTGGGATGGTGCGATAGCCTCAGACACACCAGGCTCTGCCTAGTGGGGGGTGGTTTCCTGGACTTCCCTGGAGGGAGCCAGAGGAAGTGCTGAGGATGGAGTTGTGTTGAAAAAGTCAACCAGAGATAGAGACGAAGAATACAACGTGACATCTGCCCACAGCCAGCTGTGCCCCTTGCTTTCACTACCTTCTCTCCTCCACAGCTCAGGAAGCCTTCCTTGACCTGTCCTAAACACACTGGGCCTTTCTGGTCTCAGTCTGTTAGACCTGAAAGGAGTTTTAAGGTCTATCAAACTCAATTGGGCCCAGACTTTAGAAATGGAGGACCTGGGTTTGAATTCCAACTCTTACTACCTGTGCGATTTTGGACAAATCATTTAACCTCTCTGTGCCTCAGTTTCCTCATCTGTAAGATGAATGAGTTGGACTAGATGACCTCTGAATTCCTTTCTACCTCTAAATTCCTGACCTTGTTTCTAAATAAACAGAGGCCCAGAGAAGGGACGGACACACAGCAAGCTAGAGGCCCAGGTTCAGGGTTCTGTCCTCAGCCTCCCTTTCCCCCACATTTAGTCAGGAACCAAGACCTGTCTGTTGTACCCCAATCAACCCCCTACCCTAGACTAACCTGTTCTTATTACAGCCCCCTAACTTACCTCTCTGCTTTCAACAATTCTTACACAGGATATCAGTGAAGCCCAGCTCTTCTAGGAAGTCTTCCTGAACTCTCCCGGGCCACAGAATCCTCTCTAACGCCCTCATCCCGGAGTAGTGTGAATGCTAATGCTGCCCTTCCTCACACATAAGTATCTGCCTAAGAGAATGGAATGGAAGGATCACCTGGTTCCAGTTGAGATGTCGGAGAAAGTAGGCACCCTCACCGTTCCAAGAGATCAGGTCGGCCAGACTCACATGGGCGATCCTTCCTCTAATGAGGCTCAGTGGGGAGGGCTAGGCTTCAGAACAGCCACTCCAACCCTCCCCTATCAGCCCTCCCTGGCCCCACCCCTTGCTCCGCCCCTCCCAGCCCCCGGCCCTTCCCTAAGCCTCATCCATAGGCTGATGCCACCGGAATTCAGAAATGTGAAGTCCCCAGGCCCCAGTTTAAGGTCTTTGGGCCGCTAGGCACCATGAGAATTCAGTTTTCTCCCTAGTGAAGTGGAGGTGGGCGTGGGATTCTAAAGCCTTATCTGCAGGATCCACTCACGGACCATTAAATTGGGAGGGTCTTTGTGGCCCGTTCACACCCTCCAATTTTCTTAGGCTCCCTCCACCTACCTCAGCTCACTTCACGTGGGAGAGAATGAGATGGGGGGGCAGGGGGACAAGAGAGTGAGAGTAAGCTCCTTGACAAAGCCCTCAACACTAAGTGCCTCCAAATTTCTCTGTAGTCTGATCTCAGACCTCGTCATTCAACTAAAACTGCTTTCTTCAAACTTCTTGAGATATTAAATATCTTATTTTTCCCAATTACATGTAAAAACAAATTTTAACATTTTTTTTTCAAAATTTTGAGTTCCAAATTCTCTCTCTTCCTCCTTGAGAAGGCAAGCAATTTGGTTATACATGTGCAGTCATGCAAAACCTATTTTCATATTAGTCATGTTGTGAAAGAAAACACAAGCAAAAAAAAAAAAAACAAACCACCCAAGAAAAGCAGTTAAAAAATAGTGTGCTTCAATCTGCATTCACTCTTATCTGTTCTTTTTCTGGAGATGAATAGCATTTTTCATCACAAGTCCTTTGAAATTATCTTGGATCATTGTACAATATTGTTGTTATTGTGTACAAGGTTCTCCTGGTTCTGCTCACTTAACTCTGCATCAGTTCATTTTCTAAGCCTTTCCAGGTTTCTGAGAGCATCCTGCTCATCATTTCTTACAGCACAATAGTATTCCAACGAAATCATATACCAC
Source organism: Vombatus ursinus (assembly GCF_900497805.2). Classification (NCBI taxonomy): domain Eukaryota; kingdom Metazoa; phylum Chordata; class Mammalia; order Diprotodontia; family Vombatidae; genus Vombatus; species Vombatus ursinus. The sequence goes on along the minus strand of NW_020954713.1, from coordinate 1,075,156 downwards.
ATGTACCAATCAGCCATTCCTCAACTGATGGGCATCCCTTCAACTTCCAATTCTTTGCCCCCACAAAAAGAGTTGCTATAAACATTTGTGTACATAGAGGTCCTTTTCCTTTTTGTTTTTTATCTCTTTAGGATACTGACCCAGTAGTGGGATTGCTGGGTCAAAGAGTATGTATGCTTTTATAGTCCTTTGAGCATAGTTCCAAATTGTTCTCTAGAATGAATCAGTATACAACTTCACCAACAGTGCATTAATGTTTTAATTTTTCCACATGCCCTCCAACATTTGTATTTCCCTTTTCTGTCATTAGACAATCATAGGTGTGGGTTGGTTCCTCAGTTGATTTAATTTGCATTTCTCTGATCAATAGTGATTTAGAGCATTTTTTCATGACTATAGATAGCTTTGATTACTTCATCTGAAAACTTCCTGTTCATATCCTTGGACCATTTATCAATTGGGGAATAACTTGTATTCTTACAAATTTGACTCTACATATTTGAGAAATGAGACCTTTATCAGAGAAACTTCATGTAAAATTTTTGTCAGTTATGGTTTCTGTTTATTTCCCTCCACTCTATTTTCCCTGTTCAATCTACTCTGTCTCTCCTTCCACCCTGTCCATCCTCAAAAGTGTTCTGCTCCTGACTATCATCTCCCTCAATCTACCCTCCCTTCGCTTATCTCCTTCCCCTCCTACTTAGGATAAGAGAGTGTACATTATTCCCTCTCTTAGTCAATTTTTGAAGAGTAAGATTCAAGTGCTCCTCCCCCATCTTCTCCTCCCGAGTCAAAGCTCCCTTTCAACCTTCTTTTATGTGGGATAATATACCCCACTTTACCTCTCCCCTCCCCCTTCTCCCAGTGCATTCCTCTCTCACCCCCCTCCCTTTTTAAAAAAGATATCATCCCATCATATTCAACTTATGCCAGTACCCTCTGTCTATGTATACTCCTTTTAACTGCCCTAATAATGAGAAAGTTCTTAGGAGTTACAACCATCATCTTCCCATGTAGGAATGTAAACAGTTTAACCTTATTTACTCCTTATGATTTCCCTTTCCTGTTTACCTCTTTAGGCTTCTCTTGAGTCTTGTATTTGAAAAGTCAGAATTTCTATTCAGCTCTGGTCTTTTCATCAGGAATACTTGAAAGGCCTCTATTTCATTGGATACCCATTCCCCCCCCCCCCCCCCCGAAGGATTATACCCAGCTTTGCTGAGTAAGTGATTTGCTTGTAATTCTAACTCTTTCTTTCATTCACACAGTCACCACCCCAGAACAAGCCCTCTTCACCTCTTGCCTGGACCAAGAACCTTCTGACTGGCTCTCTGCCTCACTTCTTGCTCCCCTCCTCTCCAACTGGAACTCAGCTGTCAGTGAGTTTTTAAAAGTGAAGTTCTGCCCCACCCTTGCCCAATTAGTTCCAGGGACTCCGTATTACCTCCAGGATCAAATAAAATCCCTCTGGTTGGTTATAAGCTAGCCCCTTCCTACCTCTCCAGCCTTCTTAGTCCACAATACGGTTATCCCTTCCACATTGAGGGGGTTAGGGGTGCAGCACTCCCTTTGATCTGGAAAATCCCTGTAAAATATTTTGGCCCTCCCTTCGTACCAGAGAAGTCTGAATGTTTTTTTTTTCTTTTATGGGGTGTTTGATATTAAAAGATAAACTATGTTGATAATATATAATACTATACATATATTTTATGCACTTCTGAGTTTCTAAACTTTTTCTGTGTGGTCTGCTGGCCTTCACATGTTGTCTCTGAATTCCAAAAAACTCCCCAAATATTCCCATCTAATTTCTTATGCCCGCCCACTATATATTGAAATAGAGATGGGGAAAGTCTCCATGGGGAAGGGATAACCGTACAAACCCACGTAGCCTAAGCTAAGGCCTTGTTTTGGTTGGGTTCAATTAGAGAAGATAATGTGGAACAAATAGAAAAAGTGCTATCTTACTAGAGTACTCGATCCATCTGTGAGAATTCCAAATGGTAAAGAATAAACTTGGGTTACTTCTAATCTAGCCACACCCATTCTGATATATTAGCCAACTGTACCCCCAAAGCCTCCCAACGTACTTCAAGAAACAATATTGCCCAGGTCTTCAGCCCTTTTCTGCCTTTTTACTGCCCCTCTGTCCATGACCCTTGATTCCCCTGCATGCTCTCATCCAGCCACACTGGCTTACATGGCTAATCTTCACACAAGACATTTCATCTCCTGACTCCATCCTGGCACTGGCTATCACCCAGGCCTGGAATGCTTTCCTGGCTGCCTTCAAGACTCAAATTAAATCCTGCTTTCTGGAGGAAGCCTTTTCCAGTTCCCTCCACTGTTAATGCCTTACCTCTTCCACTTGCACTGTGTGTATATCTTGAAGGCACATAGTTATTTACATTTTGTTTCTCCCACTAGAATATGAGCACAGGGAAAGTTATTATCTTTTTTTTTGTAACCCTGGCACTGTGCTGGAGAATATTAGCATAGTGCCTGGCACATAATAGGATATTAGCATAGTATATGGCACAGAGTTGGTGCTTAATAAATGCTTGGGGTTTTTTTTTGACAAGGCAATGGGGTTAAGTGACTTGCCCAGGGTCACATAGCTAGTAAGTGTCAAGTGTCTGAGGCCAGATTTAAACTCAGGTCCTCCTGACTCCAGGGCTGGTGCTCTATCTGCTTTGCCACCTAGCTGGTCCTTAATAAATGCTTGTTGATTGATTCCTGGCTCTAAACAGGGGTATAGTAGATAAAGCATTGGATTTTGAAGCAGAAGGACCTGGTTTCAAATCCCGCCTCAGATACTAGTTGTATGACCCTGGACAGGTCACTTTACCATTCTTTGCCTGTTTCCTCAACTGTAAAATGGGGATGATAATCTAGCACTTACCTCCCAGGTTTGTTGTGAAAATCAAATGAGAAAGTATTTGCAAAGCCCTTAGCACAGTGCTTTGTACAAAATGGGTGCTTAATAAATGCTTGTTTCCTGCCTTCATACTGCCATCATACTGTCCTCTCTACCCTCTGCTCCTGGGTAAGATACTGCATATGTAATAAAGGTTGGATGACTGTTGCAACAGCTCCTTTCCTAATCTTCCTGCCTCAAGTCTCTGCTCTCCAATCCAAGCTCCAGAGATTGCCAAAGTGAAACCCTTTCACTCCTCTACTTAAGAAACTCCAGTGACACTCAGCGGTCCTTTTGAAAGCCCTTCACAACCTGACTCCAACCTACCAACCTTTCCAACCTTACTGCATATTTCTCTTTTTGTTGTTGTTTAGTAATTTTTCAGTCATGTCCGGACTCTTCATGACCCCATTTGGGGTTTTCTTGGCAAAGATACTGGAGTGGTTTGCCATTTCCTTTTCCAACTCATTTTACAGGTGAGGAAATTGAGGCAAACAGGGTTAAGTGACTTGCCCCAAGTCACACAGTAGGTAAGATTTGAACTCAGGTCTTCCTGACTTCAGGTCCAGCATTGTACCACTATTGTACCATTCTCTCGTTTCCCATCTCCAGCCTTGGCCTTGCTGTTCCTCTGCCTAGATTGCCCTCCCAGCTCACCAGTGCCCCTCCGAACTCTTTGGTTTCTTCCAAAACTCAGCTCAAGAGTCATTATCTAGCCTTTCTAGATTCCTCCCTGATGCTAATGTCTCTCCCGTAGATTACTTTGTATTTGTTTTGTTTTTATTTACATTTTTCTTTGTTATTGTAAACTCAGTCATCTTTCTCTCACACACAAACATTTCAAGATACAAAGAATTGATAAGGATTGTATAAGAAACTGTAATTTTAACAAGGTAGTAACAAAGTGGCTCTCCTTGTGTCTTCTTCCAAAATTTTTCTTATACTTTCAAAAAATACTTATTGTGTATTTTAATATACTTATATATGTACTTAAGATCATAGCTACAGAGCTGGAAGGGGAATTGGAGGCGATCTGGACTAATCTCCTTTTATGGGTAAGGAAACTGAGGCATAGAAGCAAAGTAACTGGCTTGATGTCACTTAGGTAATAAGTGTCATAAGGAACAAGCCCCGCCCCCCCCCCCCCCATATCTTGAGGCCAGGAACCGTTTCATTTTTGTTGTTACAACCCCAAGTACCTGGCATGTGGTTGGTGCTTATAAATGCTTGATTGGATTAATGAGGGGCACAAGGTAGAAGATGAGGGTGAGAAATACTGGCACAAAGGAGTAGGACAGGGGCAGCTAGGTGTTGCAGTGGATAGAGCACTGGCCCTGAAGTCAGGAGGACCTGAGTTCAAATCTGGCCTCAGACCAAGCACTTGACACTTACTACCTGTGTGACTCTGGGCAAGTCAGTTAACCCCAATTGCCTAAAAAAAAACACAAAAGGAGTAGGACTGTTAAGGGAGAGGGGATCTTGAGACAAGGGGATGGTGATGACACAGTCAGCATTTTCCCCTTGCTTTTCACTCTTACAGTAACTATAGCATGAAGACTAGGGCCAAAGAGCTGGCCTGGGCAGAGGGGTGGGTGGGGAAGAGAGAACTTGGTCCTAGTTTAGTGCTATGTTATTTTGGATAAGTCCCTTTACCAATCTAGACCTCAGTTTCCCCATCTGTAAATTGAGAAGACCAGTACTTGATAGTCTTTAAGGGCCCTTCTGACTTTTGTGGTCTGAGTTGATAAACTAGAGTGAGGCTTACCAAGTAAAACACACAGCCCCTCCCCCTATCTCCATGGTATCTTCACTTCCTCTATCCTTGGTCCTGTCTGCTGCCAACCACCAAGAGGAAGTACAGAAATGGTGCAACCTTCCTTTGATAACCACTGATAAACAGAACTAGTGCTGGGGGGAAAGGGCTCAGAGAATGCTGTGACTCCGCAGACTGGATAAATCAGACAGGATGCTTTAGGGACAAATGCCAAGTATAAAGTAAATGGCAGGCAGTACGTGTAGTGGATAGAGAGCTTCCCTTGGAGCTAGGAAGACCTGGGTTTAAATCCTGCCTCTGACATATAGTGGCTGTGTGACCCTAGGCAAGTCACCTACCCTTTCTAGGCTTAAGACAACTCTCCAAATTTGAGTTGGATAGATGAATTAGTAGAGGAAGCCCATCTGGGAGCTCCCTACATCAAGTCACAGGTCCAAGCCTTATCCTGAAATGTAAAGTCTTATACTTGATTACAACATGGGGGAGACTGTGGCCACAAAAATCTTTGGCCCAGTCACTTTACCTCCACGCGCCTCAGCTTCCTCAAGCATCAAATGAAGAGGTTGGACTACATGGCCCCTGAGACCTCTTTCTAGCTCTAACTAGTCCTAGGACTAGTTATTAACTCTCTCAGCCTCAGTTTCCTCATCTGTTCAGGGGGCTGAACTGATTGGCCTCTGGGGTCTCTTTCCAGCTCCAGACTGGGATTTTTTTTTTTTTGGTCCTGCCCACAAGAATTTGACACAAGCCTTCTTTCAGCCAAAGACAAGGTTTATTAGAATATCCGTCATATTGAGTAGGCTCTTAAGGAGTCTGAACATTAGGGAGCTATTGGCCAGATTGTAAGAATCTGAGCCTCTAGACCGGGATCTTAAGATATATTAAGAGAGGCTTGCAGGAAGGAAGTGGTAGTCTCCATACTCTTTGGGTCCAGTCACATCACGTCTAGAGTATTATGTTCATTTCCGGGGGCCACATTTTGGGAACAACATGGCTAGAGAGATGACTGGAGTCCATACTATCTGAAACTCCATTGAAAGAAATGGGGATGTTTAGCCTGGAGAAGAGAAAGCTTGGGGTCTCTTCAAATCAGTGAAGTGTCATATGGAAGAGAAGAGGGAAGAAGAAGTAACAGGTGAACATCATATAGTGATAGATTTAGGCTTGACTAAGGATGAATGTTCTAATGAGAGCAAGCCCAAACCCAGAGAGGAAAAGGGTTTCCCTGAAGGTCTTTTGAGCACAGGCTCGATGATGACTTATAGGGTATGTTGAGAAAGGGCTCCTGGTCAGCTCCTGGTTGTGTCAAAATGGTCTCTGAGGGGCTTTCACGCTCTGTGATTCTTGGGGGAAGGAGGGGAGAGCGGGAGGAGAAGAAAAAACCCATTCTACCAGGAAGATCCCACATGAATTTCCTGGATAAGGATCACTGATTACTTTGGGCTGTCCCAGGGATTTATAGGATTTAGAATTGGAAAAGATCTTAGAAGTCTCCTCACCATTTGAGAGGAGGAAACTGAGGCCCAGGGAGTTAACTGACTTAGCCAAAGCATTTGGCTTTTACTAATTTACACAATTACTAATTAAGAAGAGCTAGGACTCAAACCCAGGTTCTCTGATGTTAAATCCAATACTCTTTCTACCTGAAACTGAGGTTGGGAGGATCATTGGTTAAGAGGCCTTAGAAGTCATGTAGGGCCTTTATTCCATTTAACAGAAAAGGAAACAGGGGCCCACAGAGGGTAAGTACCTCAGCTCAAGATCACAAAGGTGGTAAGTAGAAGAGGCAGGGGTTGAACCCAAATCCTTTGACTTCTAAGCTCTTTGCACTCCTCCAATACAGCCTTTTCCATCCCAGGAAGGCTTCTTGCTAAGTTCTGTCTTCTTCAGAGGCACTTTCAAGCCCCTCATTGGCCAGAATTTTAATATTCACTCCCTTCCCCACCCAGGTCCAACAGATTCAAGTGTCAGTTTTCTGCTACCTACTTTTCCCCATCTGCTTAGCAAGCTGTGCCTGGTAAAACTAATGCCAACTATGAGACCCTGGCTTTCATGCAGCTGCCATGGAGAGCTTAGCCCCTTCTTTAGAAAAGCTGGCACCACCCCTTGGGCTAGGCTAGGGTTCCTTTGAATAGGTAACCCCTAGGTATTGCCACTTGGGTTCTCCCAAATAAAATGGCTAGATTGAAGATATAACTAGTGGTGCCCAATGCACCAATCTAGGGCAAGCAGAAAAAAAGGCACCCATAATTCAATTTTAAGACAAATTCACTTGGGAGGAGAAGAAGAGAGAGAGATACCTTAGACCTTAAGGACCTATGGTGAGGATCGTACAACCTGACAGTATTACCACCAGGGGAGGAAGTAAGAAGCCAGGTGAAGGAAGAAATCATCAGTGGAGGAGACTCACATTATTTGGGCTCACCAGATGCCAAACTCAATTGTTTCCATTTGCTGACAGAGTTATTTGTCAAAACACTAAATTTCTGGGTGCAGCTAGGTGGCACAGTGGATAGCGTACATGCCCTGGAGTCAGAAGAACCTGAGTTCAAATCCAGCCTCAGACACTTGACATTTGTTAGTTGTGTGACCCTGCGTAAGCCACTTAACAAAAACACTAAATTTTGGTGCCCTCAGACAAAGCACTGATCATCACACCCTATTTATAGTTCTAAACTGGCCTAAGTAGCCACTGAAGAAGGCTGGATAGAAAGAACATTAGATATGGAGTCTGAAGACCCCAAGTTCCAGCAATGCTTCTTACTAGCTGTGTGACCTTGGACTTCTTATCTCATATCTCTGGGATTTGACTTTCCCACCAGCAAATAGATGGTTTATACGAAATGGTTTTTAATCTTCAAGGTACCTTTTGGCATTCAGTGATTTTATGGCTTAAAATATCTGGGAAGAGGAAAGCCCACAGTGGGTGTGGGCTTCAGCTCTGCCATAGGTGCAAAGTCAATGTGGATGTGTAAGGTTGATGAGCATTTTTGGAAGAGGTTTCCTGGTCAGTGGGAGAGAGGGGCAGGAAGAAAATGGTGTAGGGCCCAGGAGGTGGGGAATCCCTGAGTTTTTCCCAATATAGAATATATGCTCCTTGAGGGGAAGAACTAGTCTTTTATCATCAACACCTGGCATAGTGCCTGGCGCATGCATAGTGGGTACACAAGAAATGCTTGTTGGATTGATTTAGATTGGAGTGGAGCTGGTTGACTCCATCCCTCATTTGGCCCCCTCTTCTCCTCCCCTTAGACCAGACATTTCCTACAGCCCTGGAAGTTCTCACCTCCTCATCACAGATTGTCTATTGAACTCATACCCTCACCTCACTGGTGTCCCAACCCAGAGGACCTTGGGGCCACTCACCCTGTTAGCTTCTGGTTGGTCATTAAGACAGCCCTTACAGAGAGCCTGACAAGTATGGAAGGGAAGAAGGGAGGGATAGAAGAAGCTTGTGCCCCAGATACAAGATTGAGACTGGGCCTAAGGAGGGGTCAGGCTGGGAGATTGGGCAAGGAAGCCCGAGTTACTTGGGCAGTAACACCAAAAACAGGACACCATCATAGCCTGCTACTGATTGCTAGCTGATAAGTAGTCTGGCCCATAGCACTTTTCCTCATGTGGGGTAGTGACTACCAAGACGAATTGGCCTGAGCATGTGATGCAGGTAGGAGTGGGGGGAGGTAGAGGAGACAAGGAGGAAGAGAAGCAAGGCAGAAGACAGAAGGGGAAGGCAGAAATGAAGGAGTGAGTGCCCATGGAGGGGAGAGGGTTATTTTCCCCACTCACTCAAATCTTGAGAGATCAGGGCTATCTGGAACAAGTATTGACCCAAGGCCAAGGGCACTCAGAATCCTCTGGAAGGGGGACAAAAAGTGAGCCTCCAGCGCACAAGGGCCCCATATCTTACTCCTTTCATGGAAAGGGGGGGGGTAATAGCTTTGGATGTCACCTCTTCCAGAATGACACCCATCTCCCTTGCAGCAGAGGAAGAGAAGGCTCAGCTCTTTTGGCAAGCTCATAAGGCAAGGGGAAAGGGTGGTTTACCAGTGGAAAAATCTTATGGGCCAGAGGAGCACCTCACCCCCAACCCAGGTGAGGCCCCAAATGCCACCATTAGAAAACATAAAGTGACTGACCTTCTTTAGGATACCGAAAATGGTTATGCACAGATTAACACTCGCTCTGCAACTCAGAGAACTGAAAAGTCAAATGATTTACCTAGGGTCACACAGCCAATATGTGGCTGAGGCAAGACTTTGACTCTTGAGGCCAGGCTGCTGCATTGGTAGAGAGAGTTTTCCATCTGGGAGTTTCCCATATCAATAGTTACAGGACTGGTTCTGACCCCTTCACCCTCCCTTCAAATAACTGACATTTATCATTATCTCAATGGATTCTCAATATGACCATGTAAGGCAAGGAAGGGCTACAGGTATTATTACCTCCATTTTATAGATGAGGAAACTGAGGATCCAAAGGATTAAACGGTTTGTCCATTGTTGAACAACTAGTAAGTGCCAGAGACAGGATTTAAACCCCAGATCACACCTGACTATAGTACCAGGGTTCTTTCCCCTAGTTTCCCTTCACCAAGTCCCTTGGGGTGGGATAAAGCTTTGGATTATTATTAACTATCAGACATAGAACGTCAGAGCTGAGAGGACACTTAGAACAGGAAATGTCAAAGATGGACGGGACTTCAGAGCTGAAAAGTAGCTTAGAACCCAGAATATCAGAGCTGGGAGGGACTTTAGAATGTAGAATGCCACAGCTGGTAGAGACATTAGCATATAGGATGTCAGAGCTGGGATTGTTGTTGTTTCTTGTCGATCATTCTTGAAGAGGACCACGACATCAGGGAGGTGATGCCATGACATGCAAGTGAACTGGATTTAAGTGAGGGAGGGCTGTGCAAAGTCACCAGTCTCACTTTCTCCTCTGGAGCCTCTGGGTCCGGTGGCAAGATATAGATCATGGCCCTGGTAGCAGTGGGAGATGTTGGCCTTTTTAAGCTAAGGTCTTCAATAGGTCTCAGTTTGACTGAGGCAACACCCATTCAGTGATTAAGGCTAGGTAAGAAAAAAAATTAGGGAGGGGGAGACCCTTTGGGATTTCTGGCCAAACAGAAACAATTGTTATTTACATTCACACTGAGCCAAACTGGGCCCAAACAATGACCAAGTAGGGCTTGGCCTGGGACCTATTGTTGGCCACTCAATGAGAGCCAGAGTGGTTTGGGATTAAGGCACAGTCCTTAAGAAAAAAAAATCTAAACCCTAAGATATCTTGCAAGGTTTCAGTGATCAAAATTTACATCCCTTAGGGTGGAGCACCCAAAGGTAAGGGTATGATACCTCCTCTGGACGGAGGAAAGAGTGAGCCGTATTGTTCAACTGGCCAGTTCCAGTTGGGTCCCCAATGGAGCAGCTCCCACTACTACTCACAGAGGTTATTGTTTGTCCTTTGTTCTTGAACAGGACCACGATATCAGGGAGGTGATGCCATGACATGCAAGTGAATTGGATTTAAGTAAGGGAGGGCTATGCAAAGTCACCAGCCTCACTTTCTCCTCCAGAGCCATCTGGGTCCAGTGGCCAGATATAGATCAGGACAACACTCTAGACTGGGAAGAGGATTAATTTATTTCTTCCTTCAGGTAGCAAATACCTTCTGCCATCTTCCTTAGTGGCAGCTAGGTGGTATGGTGGATAAAGAGTGTTAGGCCTGATGCCAGGAAGACCTGAGTTCAAATGGATTAGACCTTCACTACCTGTGTAACCTTAGGCAAGTCACTCAACTTCTCTGTTTGTTCAACTGTAAAATGGGGATACTAACAGCACCTACCTCCAAGGGTTGTTGTGAATATCAAATAAGACAATATTAAAAAAAAGCACTTTTCATATACTTTATTTCTTCTTCTTCTTCTTCTTTTTTTTAGTACAGTGCCTGTCACATAGTAGGTGCTTCATAAATGCTTATTTCCTTCCCTTCCTGCCATGGTTAAAGGAAGGCCAGGGATGGGTGGGACAGAGAGCAAGATGGGGGCCTTGCCCTCTCAGGGTACATAGTTTACCCAGGAGAAATAAGACAGAGAAGTACATAAGTGGAGAAGGGCTAAAAAAGATAAAGAAGCTGGGCGAAGGGCTCAGATTGGGGCTAGGCCACTATGGGTTGGGGAATGGAGGGATTGGACAGGGAAAGAACGGAGGTCAATGTTAAGGTTGCTGTAATAATCCTGTGGAGAGGCCTCAACCAGAATGGGGTGGGGTCTGTGTGTAGAGGAAAGGGGGAGGTTGGAGGGAGTTGGCAGAGCTAGCCTGGCTAGGATTTGGTAACTATTGTAGGAGGGGAAAGTCAGGAATGACTGGGAGTCTTAGAGCCTGATGGGGATGATGAAGAATGGGGGCCAATAACAGAAATAGGAAGCTTTGTCGAGGGGGAGGATAGGTTTCAGTAGATGATGATGAGTCTGGATTTAGACATGTTAAGTTTAAGGGTGCCATGGGCCTTCAGATTTAAGAGGCATTATTATAGAGGGAAGAAATGAAGTTGTGGGAAGGGTGGCGACCACCATGGATTTTAAGGTCATAGAGTACGCACTAGAAAGGACCTCAGAGGCCCTCTAGTTCAATCCCCTCATTTTATTTTCTTCTTTTTGAGTTAATCAGGATTAAATGACTTGTCTAGGGTCTAAGAGCTAGTTAGTGTCTGAGGCTGGATTTGCACTCCGGTCCTCTTGACTCCAAGGCCAGGTGCTCTATCTACTTCGCCACCTAGCTGCCCCAATCCCCTCATTTTATAGATGAGGAAACTGAGGCCCAGAATGGTGAGGCAGCATAAGTAATAACCACCAGCAGTGGGATTTGAACCTAAGTCCTCAGATTCCAGAGCCAGTCAGTATTCCAAGAACATGAAAAGGAGGGAAAAAAAAGAGTAGAGAAGGCTGAGAACAACAGAACCCTAGAAAATACTTAAATCATGGGATCTATAGGCAGGAGACAGGAATGAGAAAGAGGAGAGAATAGACAGAAGCTAGACAAAGAGTCATTAGAGAGATGGGAGAATGGTGTGGTGGGATCAAAGGAGACTGGGTTCCAATCCTCACTCAACTAAAAACTGACTTTTTGGCATTTGAAAAGTCCCTTCCCCATTGACTCTGGGTTTACTCTTCTGGGACCTGATGAATTCAAGACTCTCCTAGTTTCGATGTTCTGAGTCAGTTTGAAAAACGTGATGGATGAGTAGTAGGATCACCGACTCAAGTGCTGCAATGCCTTCATGTCCAAACAAGCAGTCTTTGGTTATCAAAATCTGTCTCTACCTTGAAGCCCTGACAGTGGTCTCCAGGCTTTTAAAGACTTTCAAAGACCCCCTTCTCTCCTCTGATACTGTCATCCCTCTGGCATAGGCTTTCATCACCTCATGCCTGGATTACTGCAATAGCAGGCTGGTGGGTCAGCCTGCCTCAAGTCTCTCCCTATTCCAGTCCATCCTCCCCACTCTGCTGTCAATGTTTCTTCTAAAGTACTAGTCTGAAAAAAAAAATAAAGTACTAGTCTGATTATGTCACCCCCATACTGAATATTAACTGCATTGGCTCCCTATTGCCTCCAGGATCAAATACAGAATCGTGTTTATTGATCAAAGCCCTTTATAACAGCTTTCTTGTACCTTACATTCATTTCCCTCCTCCCACCCATACACTCTTCAAACCAATGACACTGACCTCCTTGCTGTTCTTCACACAAGACATTCCATCTCTTGCCTCTTGGGCATTTTTACCGGCCGTCCCCATATCTAGAATGCTCTCCCTCCTCATGTCTTCTTCCTAGGTTTCTTTCAAGTTTCAGGTAAAAGCTCAGCTTCTAGAAGAAGCCTTCCCCAATCCCTCATAATGCTAGTGCCTTCGCTCCCTTATTTCCTATTTATCCTTTCTATGGCTTGTTTGTACATATATGTTTGCTAGTCATTTCCCTCATTAGACTGTAAGGTCCTTGAGGGTAAGGACTCTCTTTTGCCTTTCTTTGTGCCCTCAGAATTTAGCCCAGTGCCAAGCAGATCATAAGTATTTACATTGGGAAAAATAAAATAGATAATTTTTATTAGATAAAATAAAAAAAAAGTTTTTACACAAATAAATCTAATGACACTGGGCAAGTTATTTAACCCCTGAGTACCTCAGTTTTCTCATCTGTAAAATGAACTGGGTGAACTTACTTGTCTCTAAGGTCCTTTCCAGTTCTAAATCCATTATCCTATGACCTAGATTCAAATCCTGGCTCTGCTCTTGACTATCTGTGTGACCTTGGGCAAGTTACTTAACCAGAAGTTCCTTTATTCATCTGGAATGATTTTAGGGTGGGAATGAAGGGTTAGGCTGTCACAGCTTCTCCTCATTCCTCAAATGCTCCTGGGCTCCCATCTGGCCTCCTAAAATCTAGTCCAGCTAAAGTGTAAGGAAAGCCTAGTTGGTTGTGGGTTTATCAGTTGGTCCCCACTGGGCTATCACTGTCCTTTTTAAGACAGGCTATGTTTAGGAAGACCTTCACCCCCCTTCTCTATTTGCCCTGTCTTTCCCCCTTTCTTCCCTCTATCCCTGCACAGCTCCCCACTGTCCACCACTTCACTCTCCTACCTACAGATCATTTGCAGTCAAATGATGGAGAAAATCTAGGAAGCTTGAAAGTCTAGACTAGAAATCAATAGCTTCCTTCAGAGTTTTTTGCTTCCCAGGTTCCTTCCCCATACCTAACAGAACTGTCTGCCCTGTCCTGCCCTGTCTCCCAAACTGGCAGAGAAGAAAGGCCAGAAGAGCTCTGGGCTGTGCACCTCCATCCAACATGTCAAGGCCAGCCCCACTCCTCTCCTGGCTTGTCCAGGATCCAGGCAATGCTGTTTTAATTCCAGTCTATCCTGATCCTCTGGAATTCATGAGTAACCTGTCTTTCCTGGAAATCCAGCAGCCTGGCTAGGAGCAGAACTGGGATTTGAACAAAGATCCCCTGATCAGACTTGTTCTATGTGGCACCAGGGGACATGGAATGCATCTCCCAGCCATTCCACCACATTCCACCTTGGGGAAACCGGGGCTCATGGAAGTTAAACAAGTCACCTGGCTATTCAAAATCCCTCTAATTTTATTAAGCTTTATTGATATGCTCTCTTCCCTCTCTCTCCTCCTAACATTGCTATCATTTTCCAATGACTCTCTTCCTCATAGAATCCTGAGGGAGGAAAATTAAAGGTTGAGTGTGGAGGGACTCCCATCCTAGGGTAAGAAAAGTTTTTTTTTTTTTTTTTTTTTTTAATAAAGTATAACCTTTCCGAGCCATTATTTCAGTCGTGGGTTTTTCTTTTCCAAATCTATGAGATCAAATTAGCTTCCTTGCCTCAGACCCTCTAGTTCATCTTGCTTGCTACCTGTACTTTGTGTACTTTCTAAAGAGTTCATCTCCTGTGAACAACTGTTACTCTTCTTTTATAGTAGCCACGCTCCAAGGTATCTAGCCTGGCATATATAGACATACTTAATGGTTTCCTCCTTCCCCTTTGATTAGATTTGCAAAGCTCCAGGCAAATATATTTCTACTAATCCTTGTTAGGTATATTTCATGCCTAGTCAGTAGCCCGTTGGTTTCATATTTTAAATCATGGCCAGAGGATGATAGATTTAGAGTTGAAAGGTCCCTAAGAGGTCCCTAAGTCCAACCCCTTCATTTTATAGATGAGGAAACTGAGACAAACTCCATTCTCAGAAACCATATTCTTCACCAGTCATAATATGCATTTCATTTCCAAATCCTTTGCTTTCAATGGACAGCAGTGATGAAAACATTGCCTAAGCTCCTGCAAGCTGCAACTTCTTGCTCAAGACTTCTTCATCTTTGGCAATGTTTCCTAGGTTCCTTCTGGCAAGATAATTTGCGCCCACGCTAATCACCTGAAATAGGTAGGAGTCATCTTGCTTGGTAAGTCTTGAGAGGTCTTCTGTCACGTCTTGGATCCATTCCCCAGGAAAGTCAGTGGGCAAATAGCTGCCTCTGTATCTCTCAGACGGAGCTGCCAACCACCGCTACTCATTTCTTTTTCCTTTCACCCTTATACTGGATGATCTGACACCTGACAGTATGTCTAGTTCCAGTTCTTTGGAGTCTAAGCAGCTACTTCCTCCTCAGGAAGAATCTCATTTTGGTTTCTTAGCTCCAACTATGTTCAGTTGTACAGCTTCTCTCTCTCTCTCCTGTGTGACATTCTTCTATGCTCCAACCTTCTAACCTAGGTCAGAATTCCCTTCTGTGCTCTCAGATTAGTTTTCACACTGAAGCCCCTTTTCCTTTTTTGTTTTTTTGTTTTTTTTAAAATAAAAGGAACATTACCTTTCTTGATGGCCTAGAAAGTGGAAAGGCATTCCTCTAGCCCTGCTACCTTGTGGGATCATGGATTTAGAACTGTAACGGACTTCAGACACCATCCAGTATAATCTTCTCATTTAACAGATCAAGATACTTAGGGGCAGCTAGGTGGCCTAGTAGAGCACCTGCCCTGGATTCAGGAGGATCTGAGTTCAAATCTGGCCTCAGACACACAATACTTACTAGCTGTGTGACCCTGGGCAAGTCACTTGACCCCATTGCCTAACCAAAAAAAAAAAAACAGAAAAGAAAAAAAAAGAAAGAAAGAAAGAAAAAAGAAAAAAAAGATACTTAGACCCAGATTACTTACTGAAGTCCTTGCAATGTGTCAGGCACTGTACTAAGTGCTGGGGATACAAATAGAAGCAAAAGGAAAGACAGTCACTGCCCTCAAGAGACTTACACTCTGAAAAGGGACAACTACACATTAAAGGAAGCTGTAAAAGTGTGCCGGGGAGGAGAGAAGGTGGCAAAGTCCAGAGAGTCTGGAGAGGAATAAAGCCTCCAGGAGGAACTCATCAATGGGAGGAGTCTACTGGGTGAGACCCAGAGAAATTAAGTGACAACCAACACCACATAAATCAGAGGTGAGATTTTTACTCAAGTCCTCTGACCAGAGCCATTCCCTTTCAATTAAATTATACTGATTCCTTCTTTTCTAGGAGGGAGATTAGTCTATACTTTGAACACAGATAGCAATCATTTGGCTGTGGCAGAAATATAAGCAGCACAGAGTCATTGTAGATTGCTGCAAAATTTGACCGGCTTTATATACTCAGGGAAGCGAGCTTCCCAGTCCTTGTCTTTCTAAGTAAGAGCTACCATGGATAGCTCCTCAAGGAAGTATTTCAAGGGCACCTCCCAATCTGGCAACAACTTACCTATCTTTATCACTAATTATATTTGCTCTACATGGATGGTTTCAGTCCAGTAGGACTCATACTTTCCCCACCTCTGTGCCTTTGCCCTAAACTCTCCTCTATATTTGGAATGTCTCCTCTACCATCTCTGCCTTATGAAATCCTTGAGGAGAGGGTCACCTAGCAGGTTATAAACATTATCCACCATGCTAATTTTAAGCAGTACTATGTACACTGGATTTTATATTGCGGTTTGACACATCAGACCATCTCATAGATGGGAATGAGCTGAGTGCCGCTTTCTTGCCTGTGTTGCTAGACCTTGGGTTGAGAGTCTATGTTTACTGCATGACCTATAAATAGGCAGGGTTGCAGGGAAACATAGGGTCTCTGACTCTCCACCTCCTGCAATGCCTTGGATTAGATAGGGGTTTCAAGGCTGAGAAGTAGCAAGAATGTTCAGGGAGGTATTGGCTCAGAAATCCTGCCTCCCCACTTTGTCAAGTGTATAAACTTGGGCAAGTCATTTAACTTCTCCCATTCACATTTTATTAAAATTTTCAAGAAGAGGGAAGTGACAATCTCCCTGTAGCCTATGCTAGTTTGACCACACCCAGAACCCTGGGTACAGATGATTTTATGGGTACTGACAAGCCACAGCATAACCAGGATGATGAAAGACCTCAAACTCATGCCACAGGAGACAAATTGCAGGGATTACAACATTTAACTTAGTGAAGACTTGGTGTAAATGAGTCATGATAGTTTTCTTCAG
This sequence comes from Vombatus ursinus, assembly GCF_900497805.2. Lineage (NCBI taxonomy): Eukaryota > Metazoa > Chordata > Mammalia > Diprotodontia > Vombatidae > Vombatus > Vombatus ursinus. The sequence goes on along the minus strand of NW_020954713.1, from coordinate 1,058,418 downwards.
GTAATTGTACGGCTATCATGGAAAAGACACTGGCAGTATGACCATGGGCAAGTCACTTAACTGTGTTTGCCTCAGTTTCCTCACTCATAAAATGATCTGGAGAAGAAAATGGCAAACTACTTGACTATCTTTACCAAGAAAACCCCAAATGGGATCATGGAGAGTCAGACACAACTGAAAACAACTAAACAATAACATGGAAAAGGATGAGACTTATTCTGCTTGGCTCTAGAATAGAAAGAGGAGCCATAGAGAAATGGGTAGATTTTGGCTTAGTGTTAGTTAGGAGAAACATCCTAACAATGAGAGCTGTCCAGCAGTGGAAAGGGCTGCCTCTGATTCTCTCTCACAGGAGGTCTTTAAACAAAGGCTGGTTGATCTCTTATCAGTCTGACACTTTCTAGCTGGGTTATTTAATAGCTCTGCTGTAGAAGGAATTCTCTCTCAGGTATGGATTTGATTAGATGGCCTCTGAGATCCTGGGAGTCTATCCTTAATGCCTCAATTCCAATTCAAACTCATAATCACAAAGTTGGAGATGATTTTTCCTTTCTGTGCTCACTCATTTTGTGAGTAGAAATAGAAATAGAAAGAAATAGAAAGAAAGAAATAAAAAGAAATAGAAAGCAGCATACAAAGCAGGGCCACAGTGTAGACAACTGTGAATGTTGGGGGAGCTTTCAGGAAGTGGGCTAAGGACCTAATCAGTCATGGAAAACTTCATGGAGGAGATAGGGCTGGAGATATTCTTCAAAGGATCGGGAGTATCTGGATAGGCAGGAAGAACAGAAGAGAAAAGGTGGTGAGGCAGGAATAAAGTCTGTTGTATGCCATGTGGGAGGCCTGGTGGAAAATATGTTAGATTATGAGTTCAGAAGACCTGGGTTTGAATCCTGGTTCTGACTTCAAGACTCAAGCTTTAAGAGTCTGGGTCTTAGTGGAATAAAAGAGAGCTACATGCAGGAGATGAGATAAGAGCAATGGTTTGGGAGTCAGTCTTGAATACCAGGTTAAATTTGGCCTTGCTGAAAGGACACAAGGAACCACTAAAGATAAACAGAGTTGGACTTCAGGAAGATGAACCTGGCAGATTGTGTAAAATAGCCAGGAGGAAGGAAGAGGAGTCGGAGAAGCCAGATAGGAGACTGGAAATAGTCTAGGAGAGGGAAAAGTGATCAAATCTGGACTGGGGTAGGGGTTGTGGGATTGAAGAGTAATCAACAATGCATCTTTGGTGACCCTCTAAATGACTGGACCTCTGAGGGCTCAAGTAAAAAGACAGAAGTAACCTTTTTAGGTGCAAAGGTCCCAGGAACCAGCCTGCAAAAGCAATCTCCATAGGCCTAGGGTCCTAGAGGAGGTAGCTCCACCAGGGAGTCACCATCTTTAGCTGCTGCACCTACAGATGTCTGAAGACTGGGGGAGAAAACTGAGGTGGCTCCTCCAATGAGAATGGGTTGCAGAGTAAAGTAGAAGTGATGGGGACCTTAGAGGGAGGTGGCTATGGCTTCCTGGGGTTTATGATAGCTAAGCAGGGGAATACTGGTCCCTTCCTAAAGTAGGGGTCAGCATCCCAGGGCCAGTAGGCTATATCTATTGATCAGTGAGCTAAGAATGATTTTTATATTTTTAAATATAATAAAGCTTGCTGGTAGAATGAGTAAATCTGCCCAAGCTCAGGAAGAGAAAAAGCCATTGGAAAGTGGGAGGTTGTAGCCATACCCCAGCTACCCCAGTATAATCAGTATGGTATCTCTCCCATTATAATGGAAGCCTGAGATGATTTCCCCCTTCTTTGTCTTTCTATCCCCAGAGGCTGACACAGTGCTCGCCCATAGTAGAAACTTAATAAAGGCTTGTCTGCTAGATTGAATTGTGTTAGGAATGGGTTCGGGCTTGTAACAAATGCTCAGGAGGACAAAAAGGTCTCTTTTTAAAGCTGTGTAGGGAGTCAGAAGAGCAAAGTCAGGCCTAGCCCATGGTTTGGGAGGAGAGAAGGAAAATAGATATGAAAATTTCTGACTACAGGGAGACACAAGCGAAGTATTGTGTTCCATTCTGGGCACCACATTTTAGGAAACACATTTATAAACTGAAAAGTGACAAAAGGACTACTAGGAGAGTAGATAGAGGGCCTAGAGGAGGAGCAGAAGAAAATGCAGATTCTTGCCTGGAGGCCTTGGAGTGGAGATGATAGAGGTCTTCAGGTATTTGAAGGGAGATTAGATGATTAGCTGGTCTCCCAAGGGCAGATCTAGGGATAATGAGTGAATAAGAACAAGAAGCAAATTTGGGCAGGATGTCAGGAAAAACTCGCCTAATAGTCAGAGCGATGGAAAAGTGGAATGGGTTGCCTTGGGAAATAGAGCGTTCTTCCAATCCAAGCAAAGGCTAGAGGAGTTCTTGAGAAGTATGTCAGAGAAAGGATTGTTGTTCATGTATGGGTTGGCCTAGATGAGTTTTCTTGTGTGTGTGTGTATAAATTTTTTATTCATTTTAAACTTAAATACAAGGGGCAGCTAGGTGGCACAGTGGATGGAGCACCAGCCCTGGATTCAGAAGGCCCTGAGTTCAAATCCAGCCTCAGACACATAACACTTACTAGCTGTGTGACCCTGGGAAAGTCACTTAACCCCACTGCCTAACCCCCTCCCCAAAAATATATATATGTAAACTTAAATACAAACTGAGAAAAGGAAAAAAAAAGGGCATTTCCATGTACACAGCAGAACACAAGAGAAGATTCAATATAAATTTCCATTTCAAGAAAACCTATGTAATACTAGATGGGTTTTCAAGTACAAACTCTGAAATCCTGTGAAAGTGGAAATGTTCAACAACTATTTCTTTTCTTTTGAAAACAAGTTTATTTATTTCCTACTCCGGCAGATATCAGGACAATGCTATGGACCTCTCTCAGAATCTGTTTTTTCATATGAAGGATAATAATGTTGAACCTACCTGCCTGACAACACTGCTTAAATCATAAACCAAAGCTCTTACAGGATGCCTGGATTTCTTGAAAGGGATTTGACAAATTTCATATCTTGTAGACAAGATAATGTGGATTAGAAAACTATATTATTAGGTGGATTTGGAACTGCTCAATGACCAGCCCCAAAGAGTGATGATGAATGAATTGATGTCAGCCAGGAAGAAGGTCTCAAGTGGAGAGCTCCAGAAATCTAGCCTTATCTCTGAATGAGTCAACATCCTTATGAATAACTTGGATAAAGACATTCTATATATATTACAAAAGTCTTGAATGAATTGATGCAGACCTAGGCAACCAGAACCAGGAGGGTACATTTAAGGAAGGGCAGTGATAAACTTGAATGTGTCCAGAGGAGGGCAGCTCAGTTGATGAAGGGGGCCTGGAGACTGAGCCATACAAAGATCAGTTGGAAGAACTTGGGGTGTTTAGCCTGGAGAAGAGAAGGCTCAGAAGGGACATAATGCTGCCTTTAAATATCTGATGGACTATTCTAGGTCAGAGGAAGTCAGATATGCTGCTGTGTGTCCTTGGTCAGTCTTGGAAGTCGGGCATGTATGTACCCACTGTCCTCTGGCTGCCCCTCACCTGTTTGTTTCCCAGCTGTGTGTGTGTGTGTGTGTGTGTGTGTGTGTGTGTGTGTGTGTGTGT